>NC_084561.2:440000-770000 GCF_033978685.3 Nerophis lumbriciformis
TACAATTATTTCACATTAAAGTTTGTATTATCTAATTATTTTTTTTTTTTATTAAAAATATATATATTTTTGCATGAATGCACACATGTTAAAAGGGACATTAACTAGCAACATGAATGTAAAAAAATGTGAATAAATAAATCAATTTGTCAAAAGTGTTTATTAGTTTGCATGTGTGCGAGCAGACGCTGAGCTGTACAGCAACAAGTGCGAGGAGGAGCTGAGGAAGAGCGCCGACAGCGAGGAAGGCAAGTCCCCGGAGTCGTGCCAGGACGAGCAGCCCAAGAAGAAGCACCGACGCAACCGCACCACCTTCACCACCTACCAGCTGCACGAGTTGGAGCGCGCCTTCGAGAAGTCCCACTACCCTGACGTGTACAGCCGCGAGGAGCTGGCCATGAAGGTCAACCTCCCCGAGGTCCGAGTCCAGGTAGGACAGTAGCAGACAAGTCCCCGTAGAGGTGTAACGGCGTATGTCCGTACACAGTGTGGAGCCGCTCTTCTATGTTAATAATCAGCAAATAAGCTACATTTTGTGTCATTATCAAGTAGCATTATTAAGTATCATTATCCGCCCTCCGGAAGAACTTTGAACATGTCCCGAGAGAGGCGCTGGACATTGAGTCCGAGTGGACGATGTTCCGTGCCTCTGTTGTCGAGGCGGCCGATTGGAGCTGTGGCCGCAAGGTAGTTGGTGCCTGTCGTGGCGGTAATCCTAGAACCCGTTGGTGGACGCCGGCGGTGAGGGATGCCGTCAAGCTGAAGAAGGAGTCCTATCGGGTTCTTTTGGCTCATGGGACTCCTGAGGCAGCGGACAGGTACCGACAGGCCAAGCGGTGTGCGGCTTCAGCGGTCGCGGAGGCAAAAACTCGGACATGGGAGGAGTTCGGTGAGGCCATGGACAAAGACTTCCGGACGGCTTCGAAGCGATTCTGGACCACCATCCGCCGCCTCAGGAAGGGGAAGCAGTGCAGTGTCAACACCGTGTATGGCGGGGATGGTGCTCTGTTGACCTCGACTGCGGATGTTGTGGATCGGTGGAGAGAATACTTCGAAGACCTCCTCAATCCTACCAGCACGTCTTCCTATGAGGAAGCAGTGCCTGGGGAATCTGTGGTGGGCTCTCCTATTTCTGGGGCTGAGGTTGCCGAGGTAGTTAAAAAGCTCCTCGGTGGCAAGGCCCCGGGGGTGGATGAGATCCGCCCGGAGTTCCTTAAGGCTCTGGATGTTGTGGGGCTGTCTTGGTTGACAAGGCTCTGCAACATCGCGTGGAAATCGGGGGCGGTACCTCTGGATTGGCAGACCGGGGTGGTGGTTCCTCTCTTTAAGAAGGGGAACCGGAGGGTGTGTTCTAACTATCGTGGGATCACAACTCCTCAGCCTTCCCGGTAAGGTCTATTCAGGTGTACTGGAGAGGAGGCTACGCCGGATAGTCGAACCTCGGATTCAGGAGGAACAGTGTGGTTCCTTAAGGCTCTGGATGTTGTGGGGCTGTCTTGGTTGACAAGGCTCTGCAACATCGCGTGGACATCGGGGGCGGTACCTCTGGATTGGCAGACCGGGGTGGTGGTTCCTCTCTTTAAGAAGGGGAACCGGAGGGTGTGTTCCAACTATCGTGGGATCACACTCCTCAGCCTTCCCGGTAAGGTCTATTCAGGTGTACTGGAGAGGAGGCTACGCCGGATAGTCGAACCTCGGATTCAGGAGGAACAGTGTGGTTCCTTAAGGCTCTGGATGTTGTGGGGCTGTCTTGGTTGACAAGACTCTGCAACATCGCGTGGACATCGGGGGCGGTACCTCTGGATTGGCAGACCGGGGTGGTGGTTCCTCTCTTTAAAAAGGGGAACCGGAGGGTGTGTTCTAACTATCGTGGGATCACAACTCCTCAGCCTTCCCGGTAAGGTCTATTCAGGTGTACTGGAGAGGAGGCTACGCCGGATAGTCGAACCTCGGATTCAGGAGGAACAGTGTGGTTTTCGTCCTGGTCGTGGAACTGTGGACCAGCTCTATACTCTCGGCAGGGTCCTTGAGGGTGCATGGGAGTTTGCCCAACCAGTCTACATGTGCTTTGTGGACTTGGAGAAGGCATTGGACCGTGTACCCCGGGAAGTCCTGTGGGGAGTGCTCAGGGAGTATGGGGTATCGGACTGTCTTATTGTGGCAGTTCGCTCCCTGTATGATCAGTGTCAGAGCTTGGTCCGCATTGCCGGCAGTAAGTCGGACACGTTTCCGGTGAGGGTTGGACTCCGCCAAGGCTGCCCTTTGTCACCCATTCTGTTCATAACCTTTATGGACAGAATTTCTAGGCGCAGTCAAGGCGTTGAGGGGATCTGGTTTGGTGGCTGCAGGATTAGGTCTCTGCTTTTTGCAGATGATGTGGTCCTGATGGCTTCCTCCGGCCAAGATCTTCAGCTCTCGCTGGATCGGTTCGCAGCCGAGTGTGAAGCGACTGGGATGGGAATCAGCACCTCCAAGTCCGAGTCCATGGTTCTCTCCCGGAAAAGGGTGGAGTGCCATCTCCGGGTCGGGGAGGAGATCTTGCCCCAAGTGGAGGAGTTCAAGTACCTCGGAGTCTTGTTCACGAGTGAGGGAAGAGTGGATGGTGAGATCGACAGGCGGCGTCTTCAGTAATGCGGACGCTGTATCGATCCGTTGTGGTGAAGAAGGAGCTGAGCCGGAAGGCAAAGCTCTCGATTTACCGGTCGATCTACGTTCCCATCCTCACCTATGGTCATGAGCTTTGGGTCATGACCGAAAGGACAAGATCACGGGTACAAGCGGCCCAAATGAGTTTCCTCCGCCGAGTGGCGGGGCTCTCCCTTAGAGATAGGGTGAGAAGCTCTGTCATCCGGGGGGAGCTCAAAGTAAAGCCGCTGCTCCTCCACATGGAGAGGAGCCAGATGAGGTGGTTCGGGCATCTGGTCAGGATGCCACCCGAACGCCTCCCTCGGGAGGTGTTTCGGGCACGTCCGACCGGTAGGAGGCCACGGGGACGACCCAGGACATTGAGTCCGAGTGGACGATGTTCCGTACCTCTGTTGTCGAGGCGGCCGATTGGAGCTGTGGCCGCAAGGTAGTTGGTGCCTGTCGTGGCGGTAATCCTAGAACCCGTTGGTGGACGCCGGCGGTGAGGGATGCCGTCAAGCTGAAGAAGGAGTCCTATCGGGTTCTTTTGGCTCATGGGACTCCTGACGCAGCAGACAGGTACCGACAGGCCAAGCGGTGTGCGGCTTCAGCGGTCGCGGAGGCAAAAACTCGGACATGGGAGGAGTTCGGTGAGGCCATGGAAAAAGACTTCCGGACGGCTTCGAAGCAATTCTGGACCACCATCCGCCGCCTCAGGAAGGGGAAGCAGTGCAGTGTCAACACCGTGTATGGTGGGGATGGTGCTCTGTTGACCTCGACTGCGGATGTTGTGGATCGGTGGAGGGAATACTTCGAAGACCTCCTCAATCCTACCAGCACGTCTTCCTATGAGGAAGCAGGGCCTGGGGAATCTGTGGTGGGCTCTCCTATTTCTGGGGCTGAGGTTGCCGAGGTAGTTAAAAAGCTCCTCGGTGGCAAGGCCCCGGGGGTGGATGAGATCCGCCCGGAGTTCCTTAAGGCTCTGGATGTTGTGGGGCTGTCTTGGTTGACAAGACTCTGCAACATCGCGTGGACATCGAGGGCGGTACCTCTGGATTGGCAGACCGGGGTGGTGGTTCCTCTCTTTCAGAAGGGGAACCGGAGGGTGTGTTCCAACTATCGTGGGATCACAACTCCTCAGCCTTCCCGGTAAGGTCTATTCAGGTGTACTGGAGAGGAGGCTACGCCGGATAGTCGAACCTCGGATTCAGGAGGAACAGTGTGGTTTTCGTCCTGGTCGTGGAACTGTGGACCAGCTCTATACTCTCGGCAGGGTCCTTGAGGGTGCATGGGAGTTTGCCCAACCAGTCTACATGTGCTTTGTGGACTTGGAGAAGGCATTCGACCGTGTACCCCGGGAAGTCCTGTGGGGAGTGCTCAGAGAGTATGGGGTAACAGACTGTCTTATTGTGGCAGTTCGCTCCCTGTATGATCAGTGTCAGAGCTTGGTCCGCATTGCCGGCAGTAAGTCGGACACGTTTCCAGTGAGGGTTGGACTCCGCCAAGGTTGCCCTTTGTCACCGATTCTGTTCATAACCTTTATGGACAGAATTTCTAGGCGCAGTCAAGGCGTTGAGGGGATCTGGTTTGGTGGCTGCAGGATTAGGTCTCTGCTTTTTGCAGATGATGTGGTCCTGATGGCTTCCTCCGGCCAAGATCTTCAGCTCTCACTGGATCGGTTCGCAGCCGAGTGTGAAGCGACTGGGATGGGAATCAGCACCTCCAAGTCCGAGTCCATGGTTCTCTCCCGGAAAAGGGTGGAGTGCCATCTCCGGGTCGGGGAGGAGATCTTGCCCCAAGTGGAGGAGTTCAAGTACCTCGGAGTCTTGTTCACGAGTGAGGGAAGAGTGGATGGTGAGATCGACAGGCGGCGTCTTCAGTAATGCGGACGCTGTATCGATCCGTTGTGGTGAAGAAGGAGCTGAGCCGGAAGGCAAAGCTCTCGATTTACCGGTCGATCTACGTTCCCATCCTCACCTATGGTCATGAGCTTTGGGTCATGACCGAAAGGACAAGATCACGGGTACAAGCGGCCCAAATGAGTTTCCTCCGCCGAGTGGCGGGGCTCTCCCTTAGAGATAGGGTGAGAAGCTCTGCCATCCGGGGGGAGCTCAAAGTAAAGCCGCTGCTCCTCCACATGGAGAGGAGCCAGATGAGGTGGTTCGGGCATCTGGTCAGGATGCCACCCGAACGCCTCCCTCGGGAGGTGTTTCGGGCACGTCCGACCGGTAGGAGGCCACGGGGAAGACCCAGGACACGTTGGGAAGACTATGTCTCCCGGCTGGCCTGGGAACGCCTCGGGATCCCCCCGGGAGGAGCTGGACGAAGTGGCTGGGGAGAGGGAAGTCTGGGCTTCCCTGCTTAGGCTGCTGCCCCCGCGACCCGACCTCGGATAAGCGGAAGAAGATGGATGGATGGATGGATGGATGGACGGGCAGAAATCAACAGGAAGTTGGCAATTCCCCCTTCAAAAAAGTACTAAAAACAGTTACTTTTGCCTCTTTGAGATGGATGAAGTATCATTTTCACTGGAGGACCAAACAACACGTTATACACCGACAAAGAGCGAGCGGGACCAAATAGGGATGGGTGCCATTCACATTTGGACCGATACGGTACCAGTTCGTGATACTTTTGTGTGCGTTTTTTTTAAAATGTTAATTGTTATCGATGATAAAATCTCATTTTATTGCAACATTTTAAAATGAGCACATTATAATAACTATTGTCCAGTTTTTATATCTTGTTTAATCATCATGAAGTTGCAATTACAGTTACAAGAGGTTAGATGGCAGTAGTGTACACTGATCTAGTCTTTTGTTGCGCCCTAAAACGTGTTAATACTGTAAGTATTGGGCTTGTTAAACCCCGGCTGTTTGACTGTAACGTGCATCCTAGTTGTCGTCTTCGTTGACGCGTTTGGAGGTGTTGAAATCGCCATGTAAAATCGCCCATGCTAACCGGTAGCATGTCAATAGCAAAGCCAATGCATATTAGCATCAAGCTACCGCATTTTTGGAAAAGTGGGGCCTTGCTTAACTTAGGTTGAGGTGTTTTTTTGAGTGGATTTTTTTGTTGGAAAATTGCAACGTTACCTAGAGGTAGTTTGGCTGAGTCGGCTCTCAGTGCTGCTGGAGTGATCGCCAAGTGTCACGCATATATAAATATAATGGATATATAGTTAATAATGAATTTAATTTGATATTAAGAGAATGTGAAAGTACGACAGTATCTTGTTTACTTCCCGTGACGACATCCTTAAAATTCTGACTTCTGTATCACCTATGATACATCAGGTGTTGTCGGGCCAAAACCCTCCTGTGTCCACGGGACTTAGTTCTTGAGTTTTTGTAAACAAAAACGACAAAAATGATCGACCACATGCCGATACTGTTGATATCGATCCAATCCGCCCACCTGTGTTTACGTTCAACAGTTCTAGCTCGCGGCTACCTCCTATAGTGTGTAGTATAGCATGCTCAGCTAGTCCTTGTCCTCCAGTGATAATACTACTTTTTTAGCTGGACTGTGTCATCAACGGTATCACTATCGTGGATTTAGTTGATATTGTTTATAACAATGGGGAGAAAATATGTTATGTTTTTTTTTGGTGTGGAGATTGATAGACACAAACCAAACAAGGTGAGTCAGAGCTTTTCTTCCTGTCACTCACACACGCTTCAGTTAAAAAAAAAAAAAAAAAAGTGCCTAATGCCTCCATGTCGTCCTCCAGGTGTGGTTTCAGAACCGCAGAGCTAAATGGCGGCGCCAGTGATAATAATACATAGTTTAATTGCTGATTTAGAAGGGGCTTTGCACAGTGGAGGGGCGTTAGCCGCGTGCGAGAATGTCTAAGCTAGACGGTGTCACTTTTGTCGATTTGGTTGCTATCGTTTATAACGAGAAAAAGACGTTCTGGTGTGGAGATTGATACACACACACCAAACAAGGTGAGTCAGAGCTTTTCTTCCTGTCACTCACATACGCTTGAGTTAAGAAAAAAAAAGAAGAAAAAAGCCTAATGCCTCCATGTTGTCCTCCAGGTGTGGTTTCAGAACCGCAGAGCTAAATGGCGGCGCCAGTGATAATAATACATAGTTTAATTGCTGACTTAGAAGTGGCTTTGCACAGTGGAGGGGCGTTAGCCGCGTGCGAGGATGTCTAAGCTAGATGGTGTTACTTTCGTTGATTTGGTTGCTATCGTTTATAACGAGAAAAAGACGTTCTGGTGTGGAGATTGATACACACACACCAAACAAGGTGAGTCAGAGCTTTTCTTCCTGTCACTCACATACGCTTGAGTTAAGAAAAAAAAAGAAGAAAAAAGCCTAATGCCTCCATGTTGTCCTCCAGGTGTGGTTTCAGAACCGCAGAGCTAAATGGCGGCGCCAGTGATAATAATACATAGTTTAATTGCTGACTTAGAAGTGGCTTTGCACAGTGGAGGGGCGTTAGCCGCGTGCGAGGATGTCTAAGCTAGATGGTGTTACTTTCGTTGATTTGGTTGCTATCGTTTATAACAACAAGAAAAAGACGTTTTGGTGTGGAGATTGATACACACACACACACACCAAACAAGGTGAGTCAGAGCTTTTTTTCCTGTCACTCTGATACGCTTGAGTTAAAAAAAAATAAAAAATAAAAAAATTTAAAAGCCTAATGCCTCCATGTCGTCCTCCAGGTGTGGTTTCAGAACCGCAGAGCTAAATGGCGGCGCCAGGAGAAAATGGACGCCGGCGCCATGAAGCTCCACGACTCGCCGATGCTCTCCTTCAACCGCCCGGCGCCGGTCCACAGCGCCATGGGACCCATGAGCAACTCCCTGCCCCTGGACCCCTGGCTGACCTCGCCCCTGTCGAGCGCCACGCCGGTCCACGGCCTGCCGGGCTTCATGGGCCCCGCCCAGGGCCTCCAGCCCAACTACCCCGCCCACGGCTTCCTCAACTCGGGCCCTCACGCGCCCATGGGCCAGGGGATGGCCGGCATGGCGCCGCCGCCGCCTTACCAGTGTCCGGCGCCGTACCCCGACAAGTTCCCCGGGGAGGACTTGGACCAGCGCAGTTCTAGTATCGCCGCACTGAGGATGAAGGCCAAGGAACACATCCAGTCCATGGATAAAACCTGGCTACCCATGTGACTAACAGGAAGTGACACTGGCTACCCATGTGACTAACAGGAAGTGACACTGGAACTGAGCATTTCTTTTCACTTTTTTAATATTTTTGTTTAGTTTTTTTTGCATCTCAAGTCATGAAGCGCGTGAGTGACGACTTTTTCTACTTTCTGCTGTCCCTATTCATCTGACCCGCGTCATTTCCTTCGTTGCAGCGTTTAAAAAACAAACAAACTGCCAATTTTTCATGAACTAATAATCAATATGCAAAACTATGGAGGAGGATTAAGGCGACACTGAGATGAATAACATTCATTATGTCATATATTTCTAGAAACAACAAAATGTGTAAGATCACATGTTGTTTATCTCCTAATTTTAGGAGATATTTATTGGGAAATTTCGACTTAATTCGGTTTTTATCTTCTCAAAATGTTCTCAAAATTACAACTTCATTTTAGCAAGACTACATTTTGTTTAAAAAATAAATAAAATAATTTTAGTGAAATTCTACGGAGCCCCTAAAGTAGGGGTCCCCAAACTATGGCCCGCGGGCCGGATCCGGCCCCCCAGCATCCAAAATCCGGCCCATGGGAAGTCCCAAGTTAAAAATTATTTTTTTATTATTATTATTATTTTTTTAATCTTTCCTTTCTAATCCATTTTCTACCGCTTGTCACTCTCTGTGTCTCCTAGCCACTCAGGCCAATCATATTGTCTAAAAATGAATTTTCCCATTGATAACATGACAATGTTAATTGATGTTAAATGACAAAACGGATTATAAAGACAATGTATATATATATATATATATATATATACATATATATGTATATATATATATATATATATATATATATATATATATATATATATATATATATATATAATGTGTATATATATATGCATATATATATATGTATATATATATGCATATATATATATATATATATATATATATATATATATATATATATATATATATATATATATATATATATATATATATATATATATACAGCCCGGCCCCCGGCCAAATTTTTTTAACCCAATGCGGCCCCGAGTCAAAAAGTTTGGGGACCACTGCCTTAAAGGGACATGGGGGGAAATTTGTTTTTAATAATTTTAATTTTAATTTTTTTTTTTTTAGACATGTATCTCTTGCGCACGAGAAACTTTTTATAACATTATAAAAAAATTAATTAAAAAAAATATTAATTTTTTTTAGACATGTATCTGTGCGCACGAGGTAAATGTCTAAAAAAAAAAAATTAATTTTTTTTTTAATTTTTAAAAACATTTTTTTTCATAACTTTATAAAAAAGTTTCTCGTGCGCACGAGATACATGTCTAAAAAAAAAAATTTAATTTTTTTTTAATTTTTAAAAACATTTTTTTTCATAACTTTATAAAAAGTTTCTCGTGCGCACGAGATACATGTCTAAAAAAAATTATTTTTTTTTTTTAATTTTTAAAAACTTTTTTTTTCATAACTTTATAAAAAGTTTCTCGTGCGCACGAGATACATGTCTAAAAAAAAAAATTTAAATTTTTTTTTAATTTTTAAAAACATTTTTTTTCATAACTTTATAAAAAGTTTCTCGTGCGCACGAGATACATGTCTAAAAAAAAAATTAATTTTTTTTTTTAATTTTTAAAAACTTTTTTTTTCATAACTTTATAAAAAGTTTCTCGTGCGCACGAGATACATGTCTAAAAAAAAATTTAAATTTTTTTTTAATTTTTAAAAACATTTTTTTTCATAACTTTATAAAAAGTTTCTCGTGCGCACGAGATACATGTCTAAAAAAAAAATTAATTTTTTTTTAAATTTTTAAAAACATTTTTTTTCATAACTTTATAAAAAGTTTCTCGTGCGCACGAGATACATGTCTAAAAAAAAATTTTTTAATTTTTTTTAATTTTTAAAAACATTTTTTTCATAACTTTATAAAACGTTTCTCGTGCGCACGAGATACATGTCTAAAAAAAAAAATTTAATTTTTTTTTTAATTTTTAAAAACTTTTTTTTTCATAACTTTATAAAAAGTTTATCGTGCCTACGAGATACATGTCTAAAAAAAAAATTTTTTTTTTTTTAATTTTTAAAAACATATTTTTTCATAATTTTTTAAAAAGTTTCTCGTGCTCACGAGATACATGTCTAAAAAAAAAAATTTAAATTTTTTTTTAATTTTTAAAAACATTTTTTTCATAACTTTATAAAAAGTTTCTCGTGCGCACGAGATACATGTCTAAAAACAAAATTTTAATTTTTTTTTAATTTTTAAAAACATTTTTTTTCATAACTTTATAAAAAGTTTCTCGTGCGCACGAGATACATGTCTAAAGAAAAAATTAATTTTTTTTTTTAATTTTTAAAAACTTTTTTTTTCATAACTTTATAAAAAGTTTCTCGTGCGCACGAGATACATGTCTAAAAAAAATTTTTTTTTTTTTTTTAATTTTTAAAAACATATTTTTTCATAATTTTATAAAAAGTTTCTCGTGCGCACGAGATACATGTCTAAAAAAAAAATTTTTTTTTTTTTTTAATTTTTAAAAACATATTTTTTCATAATTTTATAAAAAGTTTCTCGTGCGCACGAGATACATGTCTAAAAAAAAAAAAATTAAATTTTTTTTAATTTTTAAAAACATTTTTTTCATAACTTTATAAAAAGTTTCTCGTGCGCACGAGATACATGTCTAAAAAAAAAATTTAAATTTTTTTTTTTAATTTTTAAAAACATTTTTTTTCATAACTTTATAAAAAGTTTCTCGTGCGCACGAGATACATGTCTAAAAAAAAATTTAATTTTTTTTTTTTATTTTTAAAAACTTTTTTTTTCATAACTTTATAAAAAGTTTCTCGTGCGCACGAGATACATGTCTAAAAAAAAAAAAAATTTAATTTTTTTTAATTTTTAAAAACATTTTTTTTCATAACTTTATAAAAAGTTTCTCGTGCGCACGAGATACATGTCTAAAAAAAAATTTAATTTTTTTTTAAATTTTTAAAAACATTTTTTTTCATAACTTTATAAAAAGTTTCTCGTGCGCACGAGATACATGTCTAAAAAAAAATTTTTTAATTTTTTTTAATTTTTAAAAACATTTTTTTCATAACTTTATAAAACGTTTCTCGTGCGCACGAGATACATGTCTAAAAAAAAAAATTTAATTTTTTTTTTAATTTTTAAAAACTTTTTTTTTCATAACTTTATAAAAAGTTTATCGTGCCTACGAGATACATGTCTAAAAAAAAAATTTTTTTTTTTTTAATTTTTAAAAACATATTTTTTCATAATTTTTTAAAAAGTTTCTCGTGCTCACGAGATACATGTCTAAAAAAAAAAATTTAAATTTTTTTTTAATTTTTAAAAACATTTTTTTCATAACTTTATAAAAAGTTTCTCGTGCGCACGAGATACATGTCTAAAAACAAAATTTTAATTTTTTTTTAATTTTTAAAAACATTTTTTTTCATAACTTTATAAAAAGTTTCTCGTGCGCACGAGATACATGTCTAAAGAAAAAATTAATTTTTTTTTTTAATTTTTAAAAACTTTTTTTTTCATAACTTTATAAAAAGTTTCTCGTGCGCACGAGATACATGTCTAAAAAAAAATTTTTTTTTTTTTTAAATTTTTAAAAACATATTTTTTCATAATTTTATAAAAAGTTTCTCGTGCGCACGAGATACATGTCTAAAAAAAAAATTTTTTTTTTTTTTTAATTTTTAAAAACATATTTTTTCATAATTTTATAAAAAGTTTCTCGTGCGCACGAGATACATGTCTAAAAAAAAAAAAATTAAATTTTTTTTAATTTTTAAAAACATTTTTTTCATAACTTTATAAAAAGTTTCTCGTGCGCACGAGATACATGTCTAAAAAAAAAATTTAAATTTTTTTTTTTAATTTTTAAAAACATTTTTTTTCATAACTTTATAAAAAGTTTCTCGTGCGCACGAGATACATGTCTAAAAAAAAATTTAATTTTTTTTTTTTATTTTTAAAAACTTTTTTTTTCATAACTTTATAAAAAGTTTCTCGTGCGCACGAGATACATGTCTAAAAAAAAAAAAAATTTAATTTTTTTTAATTTTTAAAAACATTTTTTTTCATAACTTTATAAAAAGTTTCTCGTGCGCACGAGATACATGTCTAAAAAAAAAAAATTAATTTTTTTTTTAATTTTTAAAAACATTTTTTTTCATAACTTTATAAAAAGTTTCTCGTGCGCACGAGATACATGTCTAAAAAAAAAATTTTTTTTTTTTTTAATTTTTAAAAACATATTTTTTCATAATTTTATAAAAAGTTTCTCGTGCGCACAAGATACATGTCTAAAAAAAAAAATTTAAATTTTTTTTAATTTTTAAAAACATTTTTTTCATAACTTTATAAAAAGTTTCTCGTGCGCACGAGATACATGTCTAAAAAAAAAATTTAATTTTTTTTTAATTTTTAAAAACTTTTTTTTTCATAACTTTATAAAAAGTTTCTCGTGCGCACGAGATACATGTCTAAAAAAAAATTTAAATTTTTTTTTAATTTTTAAAAACATTTTTTGTCATAACTTTATAAAACGTTTCTCGTGCGCACGAGATACATGTCTAAAAAAAAAATTTTTTTAATTATTAATTTTTAAAAACATTTTTTTCATAAATTTATAAAGTTTCTCGTGCGCATGAGATACATGTCTAAAAAAAATAAAAAATAAAAATTCCCCCATGTCCCTTTTGGGGCTCCGTAAAATTCCAACATTTTTCTTGTAATTGTACAACTTTATTGCAACTTTTCTTCTCCAAAAATAACATGACTTTATTTACGAATCCTCACTTTGTTTTCAATGGAAATTCAGCTTTTTTCTTTATTTTCCATATATTGTATTATTATAATATTATTATTATTATTATAAAATAACTTTATTTTTGCAAGAGTACGTTTTGCTGAAGAAAAAAAAACATTGTTAATTTTATAAAAACGTTTCTACCTCTTTGACTTTTCTTGTAAAATTACTTTTTTTTTTAAACACAACTTTACTTAAACATTCTGACTTTATTGTCATAAAATGACATCATTTGCAGTTTTCAGTGTGGCCCTAATATTTCTTTATAGATTTGTCACAGGAGTGGTTCCCTACATATTTTTTTTTAACCTTCATTTTGGCATTTTTGTGTGAAAAAAGTACTAAATTCGCCAATTGTGCAGTGACGCGTCCTATGAGGGACAGCAACGGGCTCAACATGTTTTTTTTTAAATGAAATCGATGAAGGCCAGCAGAGCTCCTTCTAAGAGGGAATATACCAAAAAAAAAAAAAAGAAATCATGGTGAGTTGCTTTTCTGGAGAAGGAATGTAGCAAGAAGAAGAATGTAGCGAGAAGAAGAATGTAGCGAGAAGGACAAAAAGTGCAGGCTAGAGAGCAACAAAAACAACATTTGGGAATATTTTCCTGCCTGAGTGAGTGTTGGAGGAGAAAGGCTGTTGGCAGCTCAGTGTGTGTGTGTGTTTGTGTGTGTGTGTGTGTGTGTGTGTGTGTGTGTGTGTGTGTGTGTGTGTGTGTGTGTGCGGGCCAGCATACTTCCCTCTTTGTTCGCCACTATTGATCCAAGTAGGTTGTCTTTGTTTGCAGTGGGGGGGTTATATATAAATATATATGTATATATATATATATATATATATATATGTATATTAAAGTTAAAGTAGCAATGATTGTCACACACACACTAGGTGTGGCGAAATTATTCTCTGCATTTGAACCATCACCCTTGATCACCCCCTGGGAGGTGAGGGGAGCGGTGAGCAGCAGCGGTGGCCGCGCCCGGGAATCATTTTTGGTGATTTAACCCCCAATTCCAACCCTTGATGCTGAGTGCCAAGCAGGGAGGTAATGGGTGCCATTTTTATAGTCTTTGGTATGACTCGGCCGGGGGTTTGAACTCTCAACCTACCCATCTCAGGGCGGACACTCTAACCACTAGGCCACTGAAACCGAGTGTATATATATATATATATATATATATATATATATATATATATATATATATGTATGTGTGGGGAAAAAAATCACAAGACTATTTCATCTCTACAGGCCTGTTTCATGAGGGGGTTCCCTCAATCATCAGGAGATTTTAATGGGAGCATTCACATACCATGGTTTATATAGGGCACAGAGTGGGTGGGTACAGGCTGGCGTAGGGGCGTGGTGATTGGCTCATGTGTTACCTAGGAGGTGTTTCCGTCTGTGGCGGCATGCTGTTACAATTTCGCTGCGCTTGTTGAGGGATGACAGGTCTGGACGGTAAATAATAAACAGTTTCTCTTTCAAGCATAGGTTGCATCTTTTATTACCACTATTGTAAGGTGTGCTGGATGCAAGAATTTGCCATGTTATTGAATATTCAACATTATTGTCTTTGAGGTCCCAAATGTGTTTGCTGAGTTCTGTGGTATTTCGCAGGTTTTTGTTCCTGAAAGAAGCCTTGTGATTGTTCCATCTGGTTTTGAATTCACCCTCGGTTAATCCTACATATGTGTCGGATGTGTTAATGTCCTTGCGTGTTACCTTAGATTGGTAGACAACTGATGTTTGTAAGCACCCCCCGTTGAGGGGGCAATCAGGTTTCTTGCGGCAGTTGCAGCCTTTGTTGGTTTTGGGGTCGCCCACCACCACGAAAAGAATACCTACCGGAATTAATAAAAGGCTATCGATGCTGTCATCTAGCAAAGCTGAATTTGACCAAGCAACCCCCCCGTACCAAAAAGCCCTTGATGAAAGCGGATACAATTTCACCCTCACCTATGAACCCACGCCAGGAAACCAACCAAAAAAGAACAGAAAACGAAACAACATCATCTGGTACAACCCCCCCATACAGCAAAAACGTCTCAAGTAACATTGGCCACAAATTCCTCACTCTGATTGACAAACACTTCCCCAAAGGCAACACCCTAAGAAAAGTATTCAACAAGAACAACATTAAATTGAGCTACAGCTGCATGAACAATATACGACAAATCATCTCAAACCACAAAAAAACAATTGCAAATGAGCCGTCGGCCCCCAGACAGAGCGACTCCAAAACCAACAAAGAATGTAACTGTCGAAAGAAACCTGATTGCCCTCTCAACGGGGGGTGCTTACAAACATCAGTTGTCTACCAATCTAAGGTAATACGCAAGGACATTAACACATCCGACACATATGTAGGATTAACCGAGGGAGAGTTCAAAACCAGATGGAACAATCACAAGGCTTCTTTCAGGAACCAAAACCTGCGGAATACCACAGAACTCAGCAAACACATTTGGGACCTCAAAGACAATAATGTTGAATATTCAATAACATGGCAAATTCTTGCATCCAGCACACCTTACAATAGTGGTAATAAAAGATGCAACCTATGCTTGAAAGAGAAACGGTTTATTATTTACCGTCCAGACCTGTCATCCCTCAACAAGCGCAGCGAAATTGTAACAACATGCCGCCACAGACGGAAACACCTCCTAGGTAACACATGAGCCAATCACCACGCCCCTACGCCAGCCTGTACCCACCCACTCTGTGCCCTATATAAACCATGGTATGCGAATGCTCCCATTAAAATCTCCTGATGATTGAGGGAACCCCCCCTCATGAAACAGGCCTGTAGAGATGAAATAGTCTTGTGATTTTTTTCCCACACATACATACATATATATATATATATATATATATATATATATATATATACACACACATACATATATGTATATACATATAGTACATATACAAGGAAATAATAGGCAAAATTGGCATTAATTTGAATGGATATTTTAAGAAAAAAAATACTATATTGTGACACATGGGAATATATATTTATGTAGCCTGCACTGTGCAAAACATAAGTATAAACAAAACAAAAACTGTATGAAATAGATTTACTTCCTGTTTTGTACCATGACAAGTGCAAGTAACTCTCTGGGCCTTACCAGGTTCCATGTGGCCGTCCTTCTCGCAGGGAACGTCTGCTTCAGAAAATAATCAGAGTCCCCAGACGGCACCGCCTGGAGAGAAAAAAACGCACAAAGACCGAGAAGATACAACAAAAAAAAAATACATCAAGTTTTCGTTCCAAAAGATCCGAGGAAATACGAATCAATCAAAAACCCAAGCAATTTTTTCCCTATAGGAAATGAAGTAAATCCTAATAATGTGTTCCGGATACACAAAACACATTTTATAGAGAATAATTCCAGTTTTACATGCAGAAAAAAATCACATTTAACTTTATTGCTACGAGTTCTTTCTTGATTTCAATCGTTTTTTCTCACCTTCTGGATCAAAGTGCTGGCACTCGCAACTTTTTATGGCCCCACGGTGGATTATTTTGCAGTCGGGATTCTTTGTTTGGACAATGTAGTTTGTTAGGTGTACTAGAAGCCTCCTGGTAGTTCTTGATTGGACGCACACTCCACACCTGATTTGGGGCCACAAATAAGCCAAAGGTTATCGACAAAACTGCACTCTGTATTTTTTATGTGACACAGGTTGTTGTTGTTGTTTTTCTACTTCCTGTGGTTTGTGTTTGGTTTCTCTAGAATTGTGTGTTACGGTGCTAGAATCCCTTCTTTGTTTCCAGGGCAGAAGTGAAGAAAGATCTACTGGAAATAAATATAGTTTGCTAGAAGCTGCTTTCTCACTTTCATGTTGACCCGTGTGCCCATTCCCACACTTGCAGCGAGGCCACAGCGCCATCCAAGATTACCAGGGAATAATCGTTCTCATCTGACATACATGCACGCCGACATTTTTCTTTCTTTCCCTTCTGTCCCTCCGTGTGTCTCTCCTCTCTTCCTCCCCTCCCCACCTCCACACTTTGATGGCAGGGTGCCAGCCCGTTAGGAAGATGAGACTCCAATCAATCAGGGCTTCCCAGGGGGGGCCTTGTAGTCGCCCTAATTGCCCCCCGGCGCATGTTGACGGAGGGTCCGGCGACTCACTTTCCTGGACAGATGGACGGCCATATTGCACGCAGAGCCGTAAACAGCGAGACGGAAATGTTGACATTTTTCTCATCACATCTCACCAAAGATATCAGATGTTATGTCACACCTCGGCGGGGGCCCCGGGTTTGTTTGCAGTAGGGTGTCCATTGTAGTGGAACAACTCAAGTGTTCTCATAATAACTTTTTTATATTTTTTATTCATTTATTTTCAATACACTTTTTTTATTATTATTATTTTAAAATTAATTGTATTTTCTTTTTTAAATTTAATTCTTATTATTATTAATATTAAATGTTTTATTATTGTTTTTAATTGTATTTATTTGTTTGCAGTAGGGTGTCCATTGTAGTGGAACAACTCATCAAGTGTTCTCATAATAACTTTTTTATATTTTTTTATTCATTTATTTTCAATACACTTTTTTTTATTATTATTATTTTTTAAATTAATTGTATTTTCTTTTTCTTTTTTAAATTTAATTCTTATTATTATTAATATTAAATGTTTTATTTATTGTTTTTAATTGTATTTATTTTCATTTTTTTATTTCTTTATTTATTGTTATTACTAAATAGTAGGGGTGCACAAAAAATCGAGACACACCCAAATCGACATTCTTATTCATCCCGATTCTAAATTAATTCATAATTTTGAAAAATCTGTTTAAAAAAAATTATGAATTAAAATGTGTAAAATGATTTCTTGTTTTTTAGTTATTTTTAATTGTTTTATTTATGTATTTATTGTTATTACTAAATAGTAAGGGTGCACAAAAAATCAATTCACACCCATATCGCCATTCTTATTCATCCCGATTCTAAATTAATTCATAATTATGAAAAATCTGTTTAGAAAAAATAATGAATTAAAATGTGTAAAATTATTTATTGTTTTTAATTGTATTTATTTTTAATTGTTTTATTTATGTATTTATTGTTATTACTAAATAGAATCATCCCGATTCTAAATCAATCCATCATTTTTAAATATCTATTTTTAAAAAATGAATTAAAAATGTTTTTAATTGTATTTCTTTTCAATTGCCGTTCTTGTTCATCCCGATTCTAAATCAATTCATACAATTTTCAAAAATCTATTTAAAAAAAAATGACTTAAAATTTGTACAATTATTTTAGAATTGTTTTTTATTTGATTTATTTGTAGTTGTTTTATTTATTTATTATTAGTATTACTAAATAGTAGGGGTGCACAAAACATCGATTCACACCCAAATTGCCATTTTTATTCATCCCGATTCTAAATCAATTCATAATTTTCAAAAAACTATAAGATTAATTAAATTGTTTGAAATTATTTTATTATTCTTTTTAATTGTATTTCTTTTTAATTTTTTAATTTCTTTATTTATTGTTATTACTAAATAGTAGGGGTGCACAAAAAATCGAGTCACACCCAAATCGTCATTCTTATTCATCCCGATTCTAAATTAATTCATGATTTTGAAAAATATGTTTAAAAAAAATTATGAATTAAAATTGTTTTTTAATTTATTTTTAATTGTTTTATTTATGTATTTATTGTTATTACTAAATAATAGGGGTGCACAAAAAAATTAATTCACACCCAAATTGCCATTTTTATTCATCCCGATTCTAAATTAATTCATAATTTTGAAAAATCTGTTTAAAAAAAATTATGAATTAAAATGTGTAAAATTATTTATTGTTTTTTATTTATTTTTAATTGTTTTATTTATGTATTTATTGTTATTACCAAATAGCAGGAGGGCAAAAAAAAAATCGCCTTTCTTGTTCATCCCGATTCTAAATCAATCCATAATTTTTTTAAATCTATTTTAAAAAAATGAATTAAAAATGTTGAAATTATTTTTGTTTTTAATTGTATTTCTTTTCAATTGCCGTTCTTGTTCATCCCGATTCTAAATCAATTCATACAATTTTCAAAAATCTATTTAATAAAAAAATGACTTAAAATTTGTACAATTATTTTAGAATTGTTTTTTATTTGATTTATTTGTAGTTGTTTTATTTATTTATTATTAGTATTACTAAATAGTAGGGGTGCACAAAACATCGATTCACACCCAAATTGCCATTCTCATTCATCCCGATTCTAAATCAATTCATAATTTTCAAAAAATTATAAGATTAATTAAATTGTTTGAAATTATTTTATTATTGTTTTTAATTGTTGTATTTCTTTATTTATTTGTATTACTAAATAGTAGGGGTGCACACAAAAAATCGATTCACACTCAAATCGCCATTCTTATTCATCCCGATTCTAAATTATTTCATAATTTTGAAAAATCTATTTAAAAAAAAAAAGAATTAAAAATGTTGAAATTATTTTTGTTTTTAATTGTATTTCTTTTCAATTGCCGTTCTTGTTCATCCCGATTCTACATCAATTCATAATTTTCAAAAATCTATTTTAAAAAAATGACTTAAAATTTGTAAAATTATTTTAGAATTGTTTTTAATTGTATTTCTTTTTAATTGTTTTATTTCTTTATTTATTTGTATTACTAAATAGTAGGGGTGCACAAAAAAATCGATTCACACTCAAATCGCCATTCTTATTCATCCCGATTCTAAATTAATTCATAATTTTGAGAAATCTATTTAAAAAAAATTATTAATTAAAATGTGAAAATGTATTTTTTGTTTTTAATTGTATTTATTTGTAATTTTTGTATTTCTTTATTTATTGTAATTACTAAATAGTAGGGGTGCACAAAAAAATCGAGTCACACCCAAATCGTCATTCTTATTCATCCCGATTCTAAATTAATTCATAATTTTGAGAAATCTATTTAAAAAAAATTATTAATTAAAATGTGAAAATGTATTTTTTGTTTTTAATTGTATTTATTTGTCATTTTTGTATTTCTTTATTTATTGTAATTACTAAATAGTAGGGGTGCACAAAAAAATCGAGTCACACCCAAATCGTCATTCTTATTCATCCCGATTCTAAATTAATTCATGATTTTGAAAAATATGTTTAAAAAAAATTATGAATTAAAATGTGTAAAATTATTTATTGTTTTTTAGTTATTTTTAATTGTTTTATTTATGTATTTATTGTTATTACTAAATAGTAAGGGTGCACAAAAAATCAATTCACACCCAAATCGCCATTCGTATTCATCCCGATTCTAAGTTAATTCATAATTTTGAAAAATCTGTTTAGAAAAAATAATGAATCAAAATGTGTAAAATTATTTATTGTTTTTAATTGTATTTATTTTTAATTTTTTTATTTCTTTATTTATTGTTATTACTAAATAGTAGGGGTGCACAAAAAATCGAGTCACACCCAAATCGTCATTCTTATTCATCCCGATTCTAAATTAATTCATGATTTTGAAAAATATGTTTAAAAAAAATTATGAATTAAAATTGTTTTTTAATTTATTTTTAATTGTTTTATTTATGTATTTATTGTTATTACTAAATAGTAGGGGTGCACAAAAAAATCAATTCACACCCAAATCGCCATTTTTATTCATCCCGATTCTAAATTAATTCATAATTTTGAAAAATCTGTTTAAAAAAAATTATGAATTAAAATGTGTAAAATTATTTATTGTTTTTTATTTATTTTTAATTGTTTTATTTATGTATTTATTGTTATTACCAAATAGCAGGAGGGCAAAAAAAATCGCCTTTCTTGTTCATCCCGATTCTAAATCAATCCATAATTTTTTTAAATCTATTTTAAAAAAATGAATTAAAAATGTTGAAATTATTTTTGTTTTTAATTGTATTTCTTTTCAATTGCCGTTCTTGTTCATCCCGATTCTAAATCAATTCATACAATTTTCAAAAATCTATTTAATAAAAAAATGACTTAAAATTTGTACAATTATTTTAGAATTGTTTTTTATTTGATTTATTTGTAGTTGTTTTATTTATTTATTATTAGTATTACTAAATAGTAGGGGTGCACAAAACATCGATTCACACCCAAATTGCCATTCTCATTCATCCCGATTCTAAATCAATTCATAATTTTCAAAAAATTATAAGATTAATTAAACTGTTTGAAATTATTTTATTATTGTTTTTAATTGTTGTATTTCTTTATTTATTTGTATTACTAAATAGTAGGGGTGCACACAAAAAATCGATTCACACTCAAATCGCCATTCTTATTCATCCCGATTCTAAATTATTTCATAATTTTGAAAAATCTATTTAAAAAAAATTATTAATTAAAATGTGAAAATGTATTTTTTGTTTTTAATTATATTTATTTGTAATTGTTTTATTTATGTATTTATTGTTATTACTAAATAGTAGGGGTGCACAAAAAATCGAGTCACACCCAAATCGTCATTCTTATTCATCCCGATTCTAAATTAATTTATCATTTTGAAAAATCTATTTAAAAAAAGAATGAATTAAAATGTGTAAAATTATTTATTGTTTTTTATTTATTTTTAGTTGTTTTATTTATGTATTTATTGTTATAACTAAATAGTAGGGGTGCACACAAAAATTGATTCACACTCATATTGCCATTCTTATTAATCCCGATTCTAAATTAATTCATAATTTTGAAAAATATATATATAAAAAAAAAAAGAATTAAAATGTGTAAAATCATTTATTGTTTTTAATTGTATTTATTTTTAATTGTTTTATATATGTATTTATTGTTATTACTAAATAGTACGGGTGCAACAAAAAAATCGATTCACATCCAAATCGCCTTTCTTGTTCATCCGGATTCTAAATCAGTCCATAATTTTCTAAAATCTATTAAAAAAAATTTAATTAAAAATGTTGAAATTATTTTATCATTATTTTTAATCGTATTTATTTTTAATTGTTTTATTTATTTATTTATTTATTGCTATTACTAAATAGTAGGAGTGCAAAGAAAATTGACTAACATCCAAATCGCCGTTTTTGTTCATCCCGATTCTAAATCAATTCATAATTTTCGAAAATCTATTTTTTTTAAATTACTTAAAATTTGTCAAATTATTTCAGATTTTTAGATTTTTTTTTAATCTATCTGTAATTGTTTTATTTATTTATTTATTATTACTATTACTAAATTGTAGGGGTGCACAAAACACAGATTCACACCCAAATTGCCATTCTTATTCATCCCGATTCTAAATCAATTCATAATTTCCAAAAAACTATAAAAAGATTAATTAAATTGTTTACAATTATTTTATTACTGTTTTTTATTGTATTTCTTCTTAATTGTTTTATTTATTTATTTATTTATTATTACTAAATAGTAGGGGTGCAAAGAAAATCGATTCACATCCAAATCACCGTTCTTGTTCATCCAGATTCTAAATCAATTCATAATTTTCGAAAATCTATTTTTTTTAAATTACTTAAAATTTGTCAAATTATTTTAGATTTTTATTTATTTATCTGTAATTGTTTTATTTATTTATTATTACTATTACTAAATAGTAGGGGTGCACAAAACACCGATTCACACCCAAATTGCCATTCTTATTCATCCAGATTCTAAATCAATTCATCATTTTCAAAAACCTATTTAAAAAAATTATGAATTAAAATTTGTAAAATAATGTTATTATTGTTCTTAATTTTATTTATTTTTAATTGTTTTATTTATTTATTAATATTATTACTAAATAGTAGGGGTGCACAAAACATCGATTCACACCCAAATCGCCATTCTTATTCATCCCGATTCTAAATCAATCCATAATTTTCAAAAATGTATTGAAAATTATGAATTAAAACTTGCAAAATTATTGTATTGTTTTGAATTGTATTTATTTTTAATTGTGGACAAAGTAGCTGGGGAGAGGGAAGTCTGGACGGAGGAAGATGGATGGATGGATGGATGGATGTTTAATTTATTTATTGTTATTACTAAATAGTAAGGGTGCACAAAAAATTGATTCACATCCAAATCACCGTTCTTGTTCATCACGATTCTAAATCAATTCTTAATTTTCAAGAATCTACTTTAAAAAAAAAAAAATCAAATAACATTTTTTTAAATGTTAAAATAAAAAAAATAAAAAAAAATTTTTTTTAAATCAATTGAAATATTTTAAAATTATTTAATTTTTGAGGTTGTATATTTTTAATTGTTGTATTTATTATTGTTATTATTACTAAATAGTAGGGCTGCACACAAAAATTGATTCACATCCGAATCATGTGTCAGGTAGCAACATATATGACTCTGATGTGTATATTTTTAATTGTGTAATTTTATTATTATATAATATGTAAGTCTGAGGTGTATACCTCAAGGTTCAAGGTTCAAGGTTCAACTTTATTGTCCCCGCGGGGAAATTTGTCTTGGGCACAGTGCATCATTGCTTTCTTAACATACCCAAAAACAACAGAACAAAAACACAAGCACAGACACAACCACAACCATACAACTAACATTTAAACATCAGAACATGGAGCTTGATAGACATAGGTGGCACTTTGATGTAGGCATAAAATCTACAGTATGGAGATAAAGATAAAGTACCAATGTGCATTGCACTAGAGCTCATGGATAAAGTGCTGTGTGCTAAAGTGCTTAGTTCTAAAGTGCTATGTGCTAAAGTGCTATGTGCTAAAAAAGTGCTAACCTATGTATTAAAATTCTATTGCACATTGTTGGTCAGCTTAATGGAGGCTGGGACAAATGATAATTTAAGGCGGTTAAATTTGCATAGTGGGACCCGGAGTCTTCTCCCTGATGGCAGGGTTCCATATTCAGGAAAGAGTGGGTGTTGTGAGTTGGAAATCATTTTCTTAGCTTGCAAATAAAGCTAGTTTGCTAACAGTCAGCATGCGTCAAGTACCAAAATAAATGACTCTGAGGTGTTTTGTCGCTGCCCAATATACTATAACAACTTGCCACTCTGAGTCGTTAAAAGTCTTACAAAAACAACAACGTATGTGCATTCTAAGGATTCTGAACTTACAAAAACAACAACTTATGTGCATTCTAAGGATTCTGAACTTACAAAAACAACAACTTATGTGCATTCTAAGGATTTTGATAGTGAAAATGACTCCTTTAATGTACATTATGCTGGATAAAGTTACTAGGGATCTTGCATGGGTTTTCATTGTTTTACTTTGAGCACGAGTGTTGATGGAGACAAGAAGATGTTGAAAAGAAGAATATGCAGGAGAAAAGTGTGGGAGAAAGGGGGAGGAAGAGGAGAAGGAGGGGGGGCTGCTCATCGGAATTAATGATGGAGAAAATCCCCCAATTAGAGCCTTTTCCTGTGTTGCGGGGCGAGTTCAGCGCGGGGTCCTTTGACAGGATTAGTACCCAGGCCGGGTCGAGCCAGGCCTGGACGGGCACTACTGACTTGGCACCGCTCAGCGGGTCCCGGACCAGGGCCGAGGTAGGCATGCACGGAAAGAGGAAAAAAAAGTTTCTTCTCATCTTCGGTGCCAGACTTTCTGTGTCCCACAACCAGGAAACCAAAAACCACAACCAGGAAACCGAGAGGCTCACACAGAAAATCAAATGAAAATTCAAGACATTTCAAGATGCAAGCAGCTGCCACTTCAGCGGCGCCCTGTCTACATGCAGCTACAAAAGTCAAACACCAGGAAAAAACAAAAAACAAAATGAGCAATGAGCTGTGAATCTTTGGGCAGCACTAGAGAAAAGCGCTATATAAATACAATCCACTTCACTTCTATATACAGGTAAAAAGCCAGTAAATTAGAATATTTTGAAAAACTTGATTTATTTCAGTAATTGCATTCAAAAGGTGTAACTTGTACATTATATTTATTCATTGCACACAGACTGATGCATTCAAATGTTTATTTCATTTAATTTTGATGATTTGAAGTGGCAACAAATGAAAATCCAAAATTCCGTGTGTCACAAAATTAGAATATTACTTCAGGCTAATACAAAAAAGGGATTTTTAGAAATGTTGGCCAACTGAAAAGTATGAAAATGAAAAATATGAGCATGTACAATACTCAATACTTGGTTGGAGCTCCTTTTGCCTCAATTACTGCGTTAATGCGGCGTGGCATGGAGTCGATGAGTTTCTGGCACTGCTCAGGTGTTATGAGAGCCCAGGTTGCTCTGATAGTGGCCTTCAACTCTTCTGCGTTTTTGGGTCTGGCATTCTGCATCTTCCTTTTCACAATACCCCAGATTTTCTATGGGGCTAAGGTCAGGGGAGTTGGCGGGCCAATTTAGAACAGAAATACCATGGTCCGTAAACCAGGCACGGGTAGATTTTGCGCTGTGTGCAGGCGCCAAGTCCTGTTGGAACTTGAAATCTCCATCTCCATAGAGCAGGTCAGCAGCAGGAAGCATGAAGTGCTCTAAAACTTGCTGGTAGACGGCTGCGTTGACCCTGGATCTCAGGAAACAGAGTGGACAGACACCAGCTGGACTGCTGCTGAGTGGTCCAAAGTCATGTTTTCTGACGAAAGCAAATTTTGCATTTCCTTTGGAAATCGAGGTCCCAGAGTCTGGAGGAAGACAGGAGAGGCACAGGATCCACGTTGCCTGAAGTCTAGTGTAAAGTTTCCACCATCAGTGATGGTTTGGGGTGCCATGTCATCTGCTGGTGTCGGTCCACTCTGTTTCCTGAGATCCAGGGTCAACGCAGCCGTCTACCAGCAAGTTTTAGAGCACTTCATGCTTCCTGCTGCTGACCTGCTCTATGGAGATGGAGATTTCAAGTTCCAACAGGACTTGGCGCCTGCACACAGCGCAAAATCTACCCGTGCCTGGTTTACGGACCATGGTATTTCTGTTCTAAATTGGCCCGCCAACTCCCCTGACCTTAGCCCCATAGAAAATCTGTGGGGTATTGTGAAAAGGAAGATGCAGAATGCCAGACCCAAAAACGCAGAAGAGTTGAAGGCCACTATCAGAGCAACCTGGGCTCTCATAACACCTGAGCAGTGCCAGAAACTCATGGACTCCATGCCACGCCGCATTAACGCAGTAATTGAGGCAAAAGGAGCTCCAACCAAGTATTGAGTATTGTACATGCTCATATTTTTCATTTTCATACTTTTCAGTTGGCCAACATTTCTAAAAATCCCTTTTTTGTATTAGCCTTAAGTAATATTCTAATTTTGTGACACACGGAATTTTGGATTTTCATTTGTTGCCACTTCAAATCATCAAAATTAAATGAAATAAACATTTGAATGCATCAGTCTGTGTGCAATGAATAAATATAATGTACAAGTTACACCTTTTGAATGCAATTACTGAAATAAATCAAGTTTTTCAAAATATTCTAATTTACTGGCTTTTACCTGTATATACGCTACGTCAGCCATGGCTCCGTGAAGCTCGTCCATCCTGATGGGAGCAAAACATGGCCAAATTCAGAAAGGAAAAAGGAGCAAAAAGCATGGCAGAAGTCACTTGTTGTAACATGAAGACAAAGAAGGAAACACAAGAGCACGGAGCTCGTGCGACCAGCAGCCAGTCCATCTTGAGAAAAGACAATTAGCGTCTGTCCCTCCCAAAACAACAACTACTAATCCTGTCTGCACAATGACGGCAAAATCAATTTGTCAGCTTACTGCCGCTTCCCACAAAATGACTTTGAAGGCCTTTCAAGGTCGTGAGTGACACAAAAAGTAGCTTTTTTTAGCGAAGGTACACAATGGCACAACACTGCAGGCAGGCAGGGCCGGCCCGTGGCATAGGCCGTATAGGCAAATGCTAAGGGCGCCGTCCATCAGGGGGCGCCACGCCAGTGCCACAAATCTTGGAGAGAAAAAAAAAAAGTTGGTACTATTATTTCTAAATACAAAAAATAATCCCACGTTAATTAAAATGCAAAGTAAAGCCTATATAATATAAATATTATTTGTTACAACATTACACCCCCCCCCCCCGCACGGTGCGCCCCCTCCCTTCCCGTATCATGACTCTTTTTGGACGTCACCACATCAAAAAATCAACACAAGATGTCAAAACGGCCAAAACTGTCAGGTGCCCAGGGAAGAAAAAAGAGAAAAGAAGAGGAGTAGAAACGAGAAAAGACAGAGGTAGCAGGTAGGTAACGTTAGCCTACATGAAATTATTTGTCTGTTACAGAATGTGATAGTAACATGACTTTTTAGCATTAAGCTAATGTTACATGATTCGGCAATTGCTAATCAATAAATAGCTAGTTCTGTTTTAACGTCGGGTTAATATTGTGGAGGGGGCTAAATTGTCATGGAAAATAATAATGTAACGTTAGGTAATTACAGTACTCCCACCTTACATTCCTCAGGGACATTTGTATTAGATCTTTTAAGCAGGTGTTTTTTGTTTACATTGTTATTGCCTTCTGGTTAGCTAATGTTTGCCCTGCAGGTAATAGTCACTTTTCCACCCCTTTATATATTAGGTATAGTTGTAAGCCTAGTTGTTAAAGTGCACATCATTAATGTTAATTAAGCAATATGTATGTAAAAAATATTGTATTTCATATATTCATTTTTTATTTTTTGCATTCATTTATTTATTCATATTTTTTTTAATCTTGTTAACTATTCTGATTGTTAATTTGCTTTCTTTAAGTAAAAAAAAAGGTCAAAGACAAAGCTATTCGGTTTCTTGTGAGTATATACACTTCACTGCCGATGTGGGGGGGCGCCACCTAAAATCTTGCCTAGGGCGCCAGATTGGTTAGGGCCGGGCCTGCAGGCAGGACACGTCTTTTGACCTTGAGGACACGCGTGCAGTGAGCAACATAAGGTCATATGTCTCACACACACACTGGACACTTTATTAGGTACACAAATCCGGTCTAAGAGCTGCATTCAAAATGTTACATGTTTATTCATTATATATATTATATATAATATATTATATAATATATAATATAATATATTATATAACATATATAATATATAATATAATATATATATTATATATATTACATATATTATATATAATATATTATATAGTATATAATATATGCTAAACTACATATGCTAATCCCATTCATTTAATGGGAACTTCCTGGAAATGTGGGAATTTTGGGAAAAGCGGGATTTTTTTAATTTTTATTTATTTTATTTTTTATGATTAGGAGCACGAATGTCCTGAATGATCTGAATTGGTTGGTGTTGGAATTTTTTTAATTGGTCAAGAAATGTTGAATTAGTAACAGTTTTTAATTGAGAAATTCCTGGAATTTTGGTAGTTCCTTAACTCACTTTGTTTTTAGTCCTGAACATGAGGAGTGTTTTTGACAATTTCACAGCCATATAACTTGGCACTTATTACATGCTAACTATGCTAGCGTTAGCATTATACATACTTGCCAACCTTGAGACCTCCGATTTCGGGGGGTGGGACGGGGGCGTGGTTGGGGGCGGGGCTAAGAGGGGAGGAGTATATTTACAGCTAGAATTCACCAAGTCAAGTATTTCATATATATATATATATATATATATATATATATATATATATATATATATATATATATATATATATATATATATATATATATATATATATGTCTTAATAAGGTTATCCAAAAAATAGTGCTCGATACCGTAGTAGAGCGCAATATATGTATGTGTGGGGAAAAAAATAAAAAATAAATTTAAAAAATAAAAATAAAAATTTAATTGAGAAATAGTCTTGTGATTTTTTTTCCCCACACATACATATATATATATATATATATATATATATATATATATATATATATATATATATATATATATATATATATATATATATATAAGAAATACTTGACTTTCAATGAATTCTAGCTATATATATATATTTATTTTATTATATATATATATTTATATATATACATATATATATATATTATATATATATATATATATATATATATATATATTTATATATATACATATATATATATATATATATATATATATATATATATATATATATATATATATATATATATATAATATATATAAATAAAATAAATACTTGAATTTCAGTGTTCATTTATTTACACATATACACACACACATAACACTCATCTACTCATTGTTGAGTTAAGGGTTGAATCGTCCATCCTTGTTCTATTCTCTGTCACTATTTTTCCAACCATGCTGAACACCCTTTCGCAGGTACCCAGAAAGGTTTCGAGTACCACCAAAAAAACTGAATCTCTGAAGACAGTATAAAAATCTGTGTTAAAGGTATACAAATACTGCTTGTATAATAAGCATGTTATTTTTTTTTACAAATGAAGGTTAAGAGTTCAGTTCTAAAAAAAAAAGAAAGAAAAGAATGTGGCTTAAGTACAGTTTTTTAATTGAGCTGCTGCATTTTTTTGGTTGGGTTGTTTATTTATTTTGAGTAACTTCTATACATTTCTAAAAGGGGGAGGAATGTAATAGAGTGATCTATGTTCGTCTGTTGCCATCTCCTGGTGAATGTTGGCCATAGCGTACCGGGGTTACTTTTTGGTTGGCCAACGATTTACGCGGTGTTGCGCACCTGACGTCACTCAGGTCCGCATGGAGCTGGAGGGGGCGTGGCTTCCAGCTCCGCCTGAATTTCGGGAGATTTTCGGGAGAAAATTTGTCTCGGGAAGTTTTCGGGAGAGGCGCTGAATTTCGGGAGTCTCCCGGAAAATCCGGGAGGGTTGGCAAGTATGCACTAACCCCTCTTCCACCGTGCTGCCCACAAATCCGGTCTAAGAGCTGCATTCAAAATGTTACATATATTACATATAATATATAATATAATATATTATATAACATATATAATATATAATATTTAATATAATATATTATATAACATATATAATATTACATATATTATATATAATATATTATATAGTATATAATATATGCTAAACTACATATGCTAATCCCATTCATTTAATGGGAACTTCCTGGAAATGTGGGAATTTTGGTAGTTCCTTCTGGGTTCTGGGTTGTACTTGTATAGCGCTTTTCTACCTTCAAGGTACTCAAAGCGCTTTGACACTACTTCCACATTTACCCATTCACACACACATTCACACACTGATGGAGGGAGCTGCCATGCAAGGCGCTAACCAGCACCCATCAGGAGCAAGGGTGAAGTGTCTTGCTCAGGACACAACGGACATGACGAGGTTGGAACTAGGTGGGGATTGAACCAGGGACCCTCGGGCTGCGCACGGCCATTCTTCCACTGCGCCACGCCGTCCCCTTAACTAACTTTGTTTTTAGTCCTGAATATGAGGAGTGTTTTTGACAATTTCACAGCCATATAACTTGGCACTTATTACATGCTAACTATGCATACTTGCCAACCTTGAGAGCTCCGATTTCGGGAGGTGGGGGGCGTGGTCGGGGTGGGTTGGGGCGTGGTCGGGGGCGTGGTTAAGAGGGGGGGAGTATATTGACAGCTAGAATTCACCAAGTCATACATATATATATATATATATATATATATATATATATATATATATATATATATATATATATATTGTTGCGTTTTGGACCAGTTGTTCCTCCCAGGGAATTCAAGTCACAATTCGCTCCCAAGTTCTTTCCGACACTTAAAGCTGAGTTGAAAAACCACCAGAGACAGAATAGGTATTTTGTTGTATATTCTCAAAGCTTTGCCAATATACATTTTGATTGAGACCAGTCTAACCCTAGAACATTCTATTGCGCCTCCCAAAATGGTCTGTCTTCCCGATCCCACCACCCTCTCTCTCGTCCCATCTCTGTAGACAAAACAAATGCTAGTCAAAACACATTCCATAGAACTCAAGGTTAACACACACAGTATACTTGCTGACAGAGCATCAAGAGAAGAAATGGAAAACACGAGCTGTTTTCAAATATGACTAAGAAATGAAAGAAGTACAACTTAAATTCGGATATATGTAAATATCTGCCTCCGACAATTCATATATATCTACATCCTGAAAATATGCAAACAAAACTGTGTTTGGATAATTGATACTTCAAACTTGCATAAATAAATCTTAAGGAATATAACATAACTTGGCTTCTGAGAGCTTCAAAATGTAATGAATAAAATGCTAAAGTTGTTGATAAACAAGCAATTATTTTAATAATTAAATATGGTTAAATATGGTCATTTTAAATGAATTATTATGATAATATAAAATTAATTATTTCAAATATGTTTATTTTAATTCTATGGCTGGATGGAATAAGGAGTCAGAAAAAATACAAAAAAAATACAATTAAAATTGATGTTTTTAGCAAAATATAGTAAAAAAATTTTTTTTTTTTTTTTTTTTTTTTTTAATTAATAAATATATTTATTTTTAGGTAAGATAAACATAATATTACAATTTGTCTCTAGTCTGGATAATTTAGTTCTTGTCACCCTGTTGTCCTCCCATCGTGAAAGAAAGGCTGTCCTCACTCAGGTCCGCATGGAGCTGGAGGGGGCGTGGCCTCCAGCTCCGGCTGAAAATCGGGAGATTTTCGGGAGAATATTTGCCCCGGGAGGTTTTCGGGAGAGGCGTTGAATTTCGGGAGTCTCCCGGAAAATTCGGGAGGGTTGGCAAGTATGTAACTATGCTAGCGTTAGCATTATAGCATGCTAACTTTGGTATCTTTTTAGCCAATTTCACACCAACATAACTTGGCACTTTTTACATGCTAACAAGTTTTTCAGCATTTCTTTACATGCCCACACTTCCAAGTCATTTGACTTGTTCCTTGACGCATTCTAACTGTTAGCATGCTAACGTTAGCATGTGAGTTCGGCGTGTGCACATGTCAGCATTCACAGGCAATTTCTCCCAAAATTGCATATTCCATTTTTTTGTGCGTGTAATGTTTTCATTGGACTAAACGGCAAACAGGACAATCGCTGACGACACGCAACACTTCTTGTGTTGGTGAGTCCCTAATTACTAATTGATGAATTGTGCCGTCCATTATTTCAGTCCGCCGCCCGAGCAGATCTGAAAGGGCGGCGGCTGGAGTTAACAGACTTATTGGGAGGACGCCTTCCTCGCCGAGGATAATAAGGGAGAATAGCGGAATTAATTGGGTTTGATTAGGAGAGCTTTTCAATGCTTTTTGGGCATGACATAATAAGACGTGACATAATCAGACGTGACATAATCAGAGGTCACTAAGGGATTTGCTGCTTGGCGCCAGTGTGTTGGTGGGTGTGTCTGGAGGGGGTCGGGGAGAGGCACCCTCTCCACTTGCGGAACCACGTAGCCCTTTGAGACACTTGTGATGAATAAACATTGATTGATTGATTGATGTATCTATTTATTCCAAACTTTGCCGTCTTCCACAGCCACCGGTTTTCATCGCAAACCTTCAAGTATGAAAACATTCCAAAACTAGTCCTAAATGTCCCAATACTTTTGTCCAGTGGTAGTCATAAGTGTCCCAATCTGGCGCCCTAGGCAAGATTTTAGGTGGCGCCCCCCCCACATCGGCAGTGAAGTGTATATACTCACAAGAAACCGAATAGCTTTGTCTTTGACCCTTTTTTTACTTAAAGAAAGCAAATTAACAATCAGAATAGTTAACAAGATTTTTAAAAAATATGAATAAATAAATGAATGCAAAAAATAAAAAATGAATATATGAAATACAATATTTTTTACATATATATTGCTTAATTAACATTAATGATGTGCACTTTAACAACTAGGCTTACAACTATACCTAATATATAAAGGGGTGGAAAAGTGACTATTACCTGCAGGGCAAACATTAGCTAACCAGAAGGCAATAACAATGTAAACAAAAAACACCTGCTTAAAAGATCTAATACAAATGTCCCTGAGGAATGTAAGGTGGGAGTAAGGTGGGAAGGCCCCCGGCGAGGCGTCGGGGGCCTTCTCCGCTCCGTAAAAGTGTCCATCTCTTTTTTTTTTTTTCTTCTGTTGTGGCATATGCAGCAGGTGCCTGCTCGTTTTTCGTATGTGGGTAACAACATTTAACTATGTATATATATTTCCCAATTGGTTTAACTGCAACCCGCCTGAATCTATTTAAAATCTAATTTTTTTAAATTTCATCCGCCCGATCCGCGGATAATCCGCGGACTCCGCGGTTGTGCCCGCAAACCGCGCATCTCTAGTATATACTCACAAGAAACCGAATAGCTTTGTCTTTTACCTTTTTTTTTTACTTACAATTATACCTAATATATAAAGGGGTGGAAAAGTGACTATTACCTGCAGGGCAAACATTAGCTAACCAGAAGGCAATAACAATGTAAACAAAAAACACCTGCTTAAAAGATCTAATACAAATGTCCCTGAGGAATGTAAGGTGGGAGTACTGTAATTACCTAACGTTACATTATTATTGTCCATAACAATTTAGCCCCCTCCACAATATTAACCCGACGTTAAAACAGAACTAGCTATTTATTGATTAGCAATTGCCGAATCATGTAACATTAGCTTAATGCTAAAAAGCCAGGTTACTATCACATTCTGTAACAGACAAATAATTTCATGTAGGCTAACGTTACCTACCTGCTACCTCTGTCTTTTTCTCGTTTTTCCTCCTCTTCTTTTCTCTTTTTTCTTCCCTGGGCACCTGACAGTTTTCGCCGTTTTGACATCTTGTGTTGATTTTTTGATGTGGTGACGTCCAAAAAGAGTCATGATACGGGAAGGGAGGGGGCGCACCGTGCGAAGCGTTATGTTGTAACAAATAATATTTCTGTTATATAGGCTTTACTTTGCATTTTAATTAACGTGGGATTATTTTTTGTATTTAGAAATAATAGTACCAACTTTTTTTTTTTTTTCTCCAAGATTTGTCAGCGCAGCGGGTCTTTGAAGGGTCATAAAATCAAAACAGGAGCAGGTATTAAAACGCTGTTCTGTTATTTTATACACAAGGGTTTAATCTCTCTCCTGTGTTAGTTTGAAGCCGAAACGACAAACGCGCTCAGAGGGGATAGTTTTTGAAGGAAGGTGACCGGTTTTTAAAAAAAAATTTGTTTTGAAGGGGGAATAGCAAACTTTCTGTTGATTTTTGCTGGGGGGTTGTCAATTTATGAAATGTAGGTCTAAGTGAGACCTACATAGAGGTTTTTGTTTCATGTGGGAGTTACAGGCAGTTTTGTCATTTTTTTCTTCCGAGGAGCAGTTTTGTCTCAGTTTTATTCAAAAATTGCTCTAGAGCGCAATTTTTAAATTTGGGGTTAGGTTTTTTTTATTAGATCGCAATTTTTGCCAGTCCTGATGTGTGTGTTCAGTTCGGTGAGTTTTGAAGCATGTTAAGGGGGTCAAATTACAGCTCAAAGAGGCAAAAGTTACTGTTTTTAGTACTTTTTTGTCTTGAAGGGGGAATTGCCAGCTTCCTGTTGATTTTAGCCCGACAATGTACTATTATGAAATGTAGGTCTAAGTCAGACCTACATAGAGGTTTTTGTTTCATGTCTCTCCGACCTTCCTAGTGGGAGTTACAGGCAGTCTAGGTTTTTTTTTCCTAGGGGGCGCTAGAGCGCAATTTTGAGTTTTGTGGTTCGGTTTTTTTTTTAAAGGCAATTTTCGCAGGTCCTGATGTGTGGGTCAAATATGGTGAGTTTTGAAGCATGTTAAGTGGGTCAAATTACAGTTTAATGTGGCGGCGGAAGAATAAAGAATAAAGAATAAAACCTTACAAATTCAATAGGTCCTTATGGCCCATTGCATACAATGGGCCATGCGGGCCCTAAATATCCCGGATTACCCGGAATCCCCAGTTTTTCGGGACATTTTTCCCCTTGCAAATGGACGGGCTGTTCCACTTTCGTCAATTTCCGCTCACCCTGGACAATCAAACTAATATTTTCCAAGTTAAAAAATGTTTTCCTTGTTACTTAATGCATTCTAACTGCTAACGTTAGCAGTCTAGAGCTCGGCAGAGTAACCGTGTAATACTCTTCCATATCAGTAGGAGGCAGCAGGTAGCTAATTGCTTTGAAGATGTCAAGAACGACGGCGATGGTTTGTAGTGATCACAATATGCAGACGACAGCGGAAGGCAGGGTGCAGGTAAAAAAGTATCTAATGTTTAAACCAAAAATAAACAAAAGATGAGTGCCGCTAAGAAAAGGCATCGAAGCTATGCAAACTGAACTAGCTGCAAAGTAAACAAAAACAGAACGCTGGACGACAGCAAAGACTTACAGCGTGTGGAGCAGCAGACGGCGTCCACAAAGTACATCCGTACACATACTTGCCAACCTTGAGACCTCCGAGTTCGGGAGGTGGGGGGCGGGGGGCGTGGTCAGGGGTGGGGCGGGGCGTGGTTGGGGGCGTGGTTAAGAGGGGAGGAGTATATTGACAGCTAGAATTCACCAATCAAGTATTTCATACATATATATATATATATATATATATATATATATATATATATATATATATATATATATATATATATATATATATATATATATATATATATATATATATATATATATATCTACATCCTGAAAATATGCAAACAAAACTGTGTTTAGATAATTGATACTTCAAACTTGCATAAATAAATCTTAAGGAATATAACATAACTTGGCTTCTGAAAGCTTCAAAATGTAATGAATAAAATGCTAAAGTTGTTGATAAACAAGCAATTATTTTAATAATTAAATATGGTCATTTTAAATGAATTATTATGATCATTTAAAATTAATTATTTCAAATATGTTTATTTTAATGTATAATTCTAATGCCTGGATGTAATAAGGAGTCAGAAAAAATACAAATAAAACAAATACAATTAATTTTGATGTTTTTAGCAAAATATAGTAAAAATGTATTTAGTTTTTTATTTTTTTTAATTAATAAATATATTTATTTGTAGGTAAGATAAACATAATAATACAATTTATCTCTAGTCTGGATGATTTAGTTCTTGTCACCCAGTTGTCCTCCCGTCTGAAAAAAGGCTGTCCTCACTCAGGTCCGCATGGAGCTGGAGGGGGCGTGGCCTCCAGCTCCGGCTGGAAATCGGGAGATTTTCGGGAGAATATTTGTCCCGGGAGGTTTTCGGGAGAGGCGCTGAATTTCGGGAGTCTCCCGGAAAATTCGGGAGGGTTGGCAAGTATGCAATATGCAGACGACAGCGGAAGGCAGGGCGCAGGTAAAAAGGTATCTAATGCTTAAACCAAAAATAAACAAAAGGTGAGTGCCGCTAAGAAAAGGCATCGAAGCTATGCAAACTGAACTAGCTGCAAAGTAAACAAAAACAGAACGCTGGACGACAGCAAAGACTTACAGCGTGTGGAGCAGCAGACGGCGTCCACAAAGTGCATCCGTACATGACATGACAATCAACAACAAAATTGGAGCGCAAGACAAGAAGTAAAACACTACACACAGGAAAACACAAAAAAAACCACCAAATGAGTCAGGGTGTGATGTGACAGGTGGTGACAGTACACCTACTTTGAGACAAGAGCTATATTGATGCATGCTTCCCGGTTTTCCCAAACTTCCAGGAATTCCAAAATACCACTCTCAATTCAAACTGTCACTACGTCAACATTATTCGATCGATTTGAACATTTCTAACACCATTCATATCATCTAGGACAATTGTGCTAGCATCAATATTTTCAAAAACACCAGGTTTTCCCTGAAATTCCCACATTTCCTGGAAATTCACATTCAAATGAATATACAAGTTTGACAACTCCCAAATTTGTCACATTTTTCGAATGGAACCTTTCGACCATCCGCACACACTACTCACCCTGGATATCGAAGGCAAAATCATGTTTTCCATATCCTCAAATTCCCGGTTTTCCCAGAATTTCCAGGAATTTCTCCCCATTGAAAATGAATGGGCAGTGTAAGAACTTCTGCATATCCCACATTGCTCATCCCATTTGAACCGTTCCACCACTCCACTCATCCTGGACATTGAGCCATCTCATCTTTGGCCCTTGGTGATCACTCCAGCAGCACTGAGAGCAAACTCAGCCAAACCACCTCTAGGTAATGTTGCAATGTTTAATGCCAAAAAAGCAATTAACTCAAAAAATACGCGCCAACGTAAGTAAAGTAAGGTTCTACTTTTCCAAAAATGCGTTAGCTTGATGCTAATTTACATTAACTTTGCTGTTGCCATGCTACTGATTAGCTTCAGTGAGTTTACCTGGCGATTTTAGCATCTCCAAATTTGGTAATGAAAACGACAGCTAACATGCACGTTACTATCAGACAGCTGGTGTTTAATAAGTGTATTTAGTGATGGGTCCGGCAACACCGATGCATCGGCGCATGCGTCGAGCTCAAAGAGCGAAACCCTGTGTCGGTGCGTGTACCGCTTTTAGAAAGTCACGTGACCGATCATGAGCTGTTTTGGTCACGTGACCGATACGCCAACTGTGTCGCACTGACGCCTCCTCTGTGCCCTGTGAGCGGCTCTTTTCTACAGCCGGAGAAATAATAACTAAGAAGAGAAATCGTCTAAAATGTAATACGTCGGAAATTTTTTTTTTTTTTTTTTTTTTTTTTTTAAATGTGTAAAAAATAAAATTAAAACAATTCCCAGTCCACAATCATCCACAACACGTTCTCTTAGATTTCCATGTTATGATACATGTTCACATTATTTATTGACTGTATCTAAAAAAGATACAAATATATTTTTATTTAAATGAAGATATGAAATAATCCTAAATGAAATACAATGACTTGGTTTATATTATTGTATATACTAGGGCAGGGGTCACCAACGCGGTGCCCGCGGTCACCAGGTAGCCCGTAAGGACCAGATCAGTCGCCCGCTGGCCTGTTCTAAAAATAGCTCAAAGAGCAGCACTTACCAGTGAGCTGCCTCTATTTTTTAAATGTTATTTATTTACTAGCAAGCTGGTCTCGCTTTGCTCGACATTTTTAAATTCTAAAAGAGACAAAACTCAAATAGAATTTGAAAATCCAAGAAAATATTTTAAAGACTTGGTCTTCACTTGGAATAAGCGGTAGAAAACGGATGGATGGATGGGTCTTCACTTGTTTAAATGAATTCATTTATTTTTTTACTTTGCTTCTTATTACTTTTAGAAATACAATTTTAGAGAAAAAATACAACCTTAAAAATGATTTTAGGATTTTTAAACAAATATACCTTTTAAATTTCTTCCTCTTCTTTCCTGACAATTTAAATCAATGTTCAAGTATTTTTTTTTTTATTATTATTGTAAAGAATAATAAATATTTTAGCTTCTGTTTTTTCGACAAAGAATATGTGTGAAATATTTCAAAAATTCAAAACAATTATTCTGGCAAATCTAGAAAATCTGTAGAATCAAATTTAAATCTTATTTCAAAGTATTTTGAATTTCTTTTAAAATTTTTGTTCTGGAAAATCTAGAAGAAATACTGATTTGTCTTTGTTAGAAAAAAAGCTTGGTCCAATTTGTTAAATATTGTAACAAAGTGCAGATTGGATTTGAACCAATTTAAAACATGTCATCAAAATTCTAAAATGTATCTTAATCAGGAAAAATTACTAATGATGTTCCATACATTTTTTTTTTTTTTTTTTCAAAAAGATTCAAATGAGCTACTTTTTCTCTTCTTTTTGTCGGTTGAATTTTGAATTTTAAAGAGTCGAAATTGAAGATAAACTATGTTTCAAAATTTTATTTTAATGTTTTTCGTGTTTTCTCCTCTTTTAAACCGTTTAATTAAGTGTTTTTTTCATCATTTATTCTCTACAAAAAACCTTCTGTAAAAGGAAAAAAGAATGTATGACGGAATGACAAACAGAAATACCCATTTTTTTATATATATAAATGTATTTATTTAGCTATTCTTGTTTAAATCACACTTACGTGTAACTTACAAATGACAATATATTTATTTATTTAAGTGTGTATCAAACTGGTAGCCCTTCGCATGAATCAGTACCCAAGAAGTAGTTTTTGGTTTCAAAAAGGTTGGTGACCCCTGTACTAGGGCATCAAATCAGTGTCAGTTGAGTCGGTCCATAGGTTGCCTGTAGGGATTTTTAATGTCCAGCAGATGTCAGTATTTAGTGACACAGTATCGACACAGTATCAATACAGTTTTGCAATGTGTCGAAACGCTTCATGACGCCTCATCAACCCATCACTAAGTGCATTACTTACAGTATTAATATCTTTTAGGGCGCAACAAAAGACTAGATTCAGCAAAAACTGAACAGAATAGCAAACACACCACAATTATGCCATCTAATTTCTTGGACTTGCAACTTTTATTGCAGCCTCTTCATCGAACTACACGTCCAAATCATGCCTGTCATGTCATTGTATGACATAAAACAGGGAATCAAACAGAAAAACACTTTAAATGTGTTATATTGGGCTGGTGGTAAGTGCTATATCGGGAAATAAACTACCTCTAATAGGTCATGAACACAAACTGCTTCACATTTGATTCGATGACAAACTGGACGCCGACTGTCCACTCCAGGCCATATTATTATTTTTGTTTGACAATTGTGTTAGTGCGCCATCTATGTGTCGATAAGTGATATCACATCCTTCAAGGTAACAATGTGCAAATCTACTTAACAAGTAACCAGTTCAGAGAAACGATTTCTCCCATTGGTTTAATGATTTTAGATTATTGATCACATTTTGTAAACTGGAAAAATAGAAAACCCTTTAACTGATGTCTTTATTTAATGATTGAGGGAACCCCTCATGAAACAGGCCTGTAGAGATGAAATAGTCTTGTGATTTTTTTCCCACACATACATATATTGCGCTCTACTACGGTATCGAGCACTATTTTTTTGATAACCTTATTAAGACATATATATATATATATATATATATATATATATATATATATATATATATATATATATATATATATATATATATATATATATATATATATATATATATATATATATATATATATATGTAATAAAATATATATATATATATATAGCTAGAATTCACTGAAAGTCAAGTATTTCTTATATATATATATATCTTAACCACGCCCCAACCACGCCCCCCACCCCACCCCCAACCACGCCCCCCACCCCCCACCTCCCGAAATCGGAGGTCTTAAGGTTGGCAAGTATGACTTAAGGACCTCGTGTTTTTCTTAGATTTAGAGAAAATTAAATATAATAATTAATAATAATTAATATAAATAATTGATTAACGTTGACCCCGACTGACTGTATAGTCTTGTGATTTTTTTATAGTCTTGTGATTTTTCCCCCACACATACATATATATATATATATATATATATATATATATATATATATATATATATATATATATATATATATATATATATATATATATATATATAAAATAAATACTTGAATTTCAGTGTTCATTTATTTACACATATATATATATACACACACATAACACTCATCTACTCATTGTTGAGTTAAGGGTTGAATTGTCCATCCTTGTTCTATTCTCTGTCACTATTTCAGAACACACACATTATACAAATATACATTATAAAATCAATAAGAAAACGGGAGCTCTAATTTGGGAGTCTGAATTAGGATCAGAAGTTCCTATACAAACATTGCGCACTTACGTCACCTTTTTGTATTGATTACTGCAGCTGTGCACTGGATTCATTCACAAATACAAACTACAACTCACAAACACTTCAGAGTTAGGCTCCACCATCAGAATGTGTACTTAAACTTATAAAGATCACATGGATATTATTCAGTGAGTTGATTCACCAAAACTAACCTGTTATACAGGAGGAAAAAGCACACAGGACGTTTCAATTGTTCACAGACTGGTCGCGCTCATCAGAATGACAAGACACTTCCGGTCTGCAGGTGATAGCATTCAATTGGGAAGAAACGCCCTACTGCCCCCTACTGACCAATGTGAATACTGATAAATGTGTAATGACAGCTCCAAAAACGAATTCAAACCACAAAATAAAATAAATAAATCAACACAAAAATGTGACACATTATGGGTGGGTCACATATGCATGTACAGTAGATGGCAGTATTGTCCTGTTTAAAAGTGTCACAACATTGCTGTTTACGGCAATGTTGTGAACAGGCTGTCAACACGTCACTCAGGTCCGCATGGAGCTGGAGGGGGCGTGGCCTCCAGCTCCGCCTGAATTTCGGGAGATTTTCGGGAGAAAATTTGTCCCGGGAGGTTTTCGGGAGAGGCGCTGAATTTCGGGAGTCTCCCGGAAAATCCGGGAGGGTTGGCAAGTATGCCTTAAGTCATAGGGAGGCCTCGGGGGCAACCTGTGATTTCCACTCCAATAAAATCCAAAATCCTTCTACGAGCTATTAATGATGCAAAGGCGATACTATCCCAAAAGTCTGCTTCATTTTTTGATAGTTTGCTGGAATTCCCAAAATAGCCAATTCTGCACAAGACCTCAATTTAAAATTGAAATGTCTCTGACCATGAATTGATTAACGTGGACCCCGACTAATAAAAGTTTCAATCAATCAATCAATCTTCATTTCTAAGAAAAAAGTGTGGGTACCGAAACTACCGATACACGCTCCCATTCAGTAGGTGGCGGTATACATCTTTTGAGTCATGGTCCTCGCCAAGACCTAAAGAACAGAAGAAGAAACTCATGCGCTACGTCTGTTGTTATTCGGAGACTAATTAATCCCTTTGAAGGTATGTTTTGTCATTAGCAGTTTAGATTAACTACTAGTTGAGTCAGCTAATATTTAGCATTGCTAAAAAATTGGACGAATCACTTTGTGTGTGCGGAAGCAGCTTCTCATTGGTGGATAGGGCTGGGCCATTATAGTCATGTGACCATGACGTAATGTAACCCAGAACCAGAAGCAGCTTCTCATTGGTGGATAGGGCGGGGCCAATGTAGTCATGTGACCATAACGTAATGTAACCCGAAAGCAGAAGCAGCTTCTCATTGGTGGATAGGGCGGGGCCATTATAGTCATGTGACCAAACGTAGTGTAACCCGGAAGCAGAAGCAGCTTCTCATTGGTGGATAGGGCGGGGCCATTATAGTCATGTGACCAAGACGTAATGTAACCCAGAAGCAGCTTCTCATTGGTGGATAGGGCGGGCCATTATAGTCATGTGACCAAACGTAGTGTAACCCGGAAGCAGAAGCAGCTTCTCATTGGTGGATAGGGCGGTCCATTATAGTCATGTGACCGCAACGTAATGTAACCCGTGTAATAAAGCTCAAATTGATAATATTAAAGTTAGCCCTACAGTACCAATTCCTGCAATACCACCGTGGATGTATGAAAACCCAAATGTAAACATGCAATTACTAAAGAATAGACATTTAAATAGTTACCAGATAGAACAATGGATTGAGGAAACGTTTTTAGACAACATCATGGTGTACACAGATGCATCAAAAACTATAAATAATAAGGTAGGAGCAGCAGCTGTTATCCCACAAGGAAACATAGTATTAAATAAAATAATTAGTGATAAGTTATCTGTTTTTACGGGAGAATTGGTAGCAATTTATATGGCAATTCATTGGATAGAAGAAAATAAAGCAAGAAAAGCAGCCGTGTGCTCAGACTCCAGCAGTGCATTGATGAGCATAAAAAACATAGCATCAGAAACAAGACAGGATTTAGTTTATGAAATAGTTCAGGCAAATTACAGAATAAATAAAGCGGGAGGTGTGGTAACATTTCTTTGGGTTCCTGCTCATGTAGGAGTTGAGGGGAACGAATTAGCGGATAAGTACGCAAAACAAGCAACCACTAAAACAGAAGTAAACATGGAGATTAAGCACAGTAAAGAGGAAGTGAAGAACATAATTAAGATGGAACACAATAAAAAGTGGCAGGATAATTGGAATAAGGAAACAACAGAGAGTATTACAAAGTCCAGAGGAGAGTAGGTGTAATGAGAGGAGGCAATAGAAATAGGAAGGAAGAAGACATTATTACTAGAATGAGATTAGGACATACATATCTAAATAGTTCATTAAAATTGATAGGGAAACATACTACAGGACTGTGTGATTCTTGCCAACAGCTAGAAAGTGTAAGACATGTTTTAATATATTGTAGGAAATACAGGTAAAAGCCAGTAAATTAGAATATTTTGAAAAACTTGATTTATTTCAGTAATTGCATTCAAAAGGTGTAACTTGTACATTATATTTATTCATTGCACACAGACTGATGCATTCAAATGTTTATTTCATTTAATTTTGATGATTTGAAGTGGCAACAAATGAAAATCCAAAATTCCGTGTGTCACAAAATGAGAATATTACTTAAGGCTAATACAAAAAAGGGATTTTTAGAAATGTTGGCCAACTGAAAAGTATGAAAATGAAAAATATGAGCATGTACAATACTCAATACTTGGTTGGAGCTCCTTTTGCCTCAATTACTGCGTTAATGCGGCGTGGCATGGAGTCGATGAGTTTCTGGCACTGCTCAGGTGTTATGAGAGCCCAGGTTGCTCTGATAGTGGCCTTCAACTCTTCTGCGTTTTTGGGTCTGGCATTCTGCATCTTCCTTTTCACAATACCCCACAGATTTTCTATGGGGCTAAGGTCAGGGGAGTTGGCGGGCCAATTTAGAACAGAAATACCATGGTCCGTAAACCAGGCACGGGTAGATTTTGCGCTGTGTGCAGGCGCCAAGTCCTGTTGGAACTTGAAATCTCCATCTCCATAGAGCAGGTCAGCAGCAGGAAGCATGAAGTGCTCCAAAACTTGCTGGTAGACGGCTGCGTTGACCCTGGATCTCAGGAAACAGAGTGGACCGACACCAGCAGATGACATGGCACCCCAAACCATCACTGATGGTGGAAACTTTACACTAGACTTCAGGCAACGTGGATCCTGTGCCTCTCCTGTCTTCCTCCAGACTCTGGGACCTCGATTTCCAAAGGAAATGCAAAATTTGCATGGTTGGGTGATGGTTTGGGGTGCCATGTCATCTGCTGGTGTCGGTCCACTCTGTTTCCTGAGATCCAGGGTCAACGCAGCCGTCTACCAGCAAGTTTTAGAGCACTTCATGCTTCCTGCTGCTGACCTGCTCTATGGAGATGGAGATTTCAAGTTCCAACAGGACTTGGCGCCTGCACACAGCGCAAAATCTACCCGTGCCTGGTTTACGGACCATGGTATTTCTGTTCTAAATTGGCCCGCCAACTCCCCTGACCTTAGCCCCATAGAAAATCTGTGGGGTATTGTGAAAAGGAAGATGCAGAATGCCAGACCCAAAAACGCAGAAGAGTTGAAGGCCACTATCAGAGCAACCTGGGCTCTCATAACACCTGAGCAGTGCCAGAAACTCATCGACTCCATGCCACGCCGCATTAACGCAGTAATTGAGGCAAAAGGAGCTCCAACCAAGTATTGAGTATTGTACATGCTCATATTTTTCATTTTCATACTTTTCAGTTGGCCAACATTTCTAAAAATCCCTTTTTTGTATTAGCCTTAAGTAATATTCTAATTTTGTGACACACGGAATTTTGGATTTTCATTTGTTGCCACTTCAAATCATCAAAATTAAATGAAATAAACATTTGAATGCATCAGTCTGTGTGCAATGAATAAATATAATGTACAAGTTACACCTTTTGAATGCAATTACTGAAATAAATCAAGTTTTTCAAAATATTCTAATTTACTGGCTTTTACCTGTATAATAGAGAAAGGGTAATACTGGAAAGTAAGTTAGCGAAAGAGAATATTAGGCTAGCAGTGGAAAATATATTAGGACTGCACTCAGAACACATAGGTTATAAAGCAATATGCACATATTTAAAAAATACTGGGTTAAATAAAAGAATATAGAGTTGGGATCCACCTCGGTCCACACTCCAATACAGTAGGTGGCGGTAATGCACACCACAAGGTTGCTTGCCAACCGCCATAAAAAAACAAAAAAGAAGAAGAAGAAAAAGAGCTTCTCATTGATGGATAGGGCGGGGCCATTGTAGTCATGTGACCATGACGTAATGTAACCCAGAAGCAGAAGCAGCTTCTCATTGGTGGATAGGGCGGGGCCATTATAGTCATGTGACCGCAACGTAATGTAACCCGGAAGCAATGTGAATGAGCGGGAAGTTGAAAGTTCAAGCGATTTAAAAAAATGAAAAATCCATCTGGTTTTTAATAGTGTTGTATATTTACGTGTATTAAGTGGGCATAAACTCTGCAATCAAGCATATTGTGTCGGCTACTACGATAAACTTGTCGCGGAAGCACGAGCCAGCTACTTCGCGGTCTTTTTGCTCGACATGCCAATGGCGGACAGGACGCTCTCGAAGGACCTGAAGCGTTGGGCCAAAGAAGAGTTCCGTCTTCCCCCGGAGAGTCTGCCGACTGACAGCTACTTCAAGACGTGGGTAACAACGTCACTCGTAGCGTCTTGTTACCGCAAATGTAACACTTGCTGTCCTCCGCTCGCTTTCCAGGCTGTGTGTCGGGACAGGAAAGTCAATATGGAAGTTTGTCATCCAGCACGTCTTCCAGGAAAGGTTCGTCTTAACAACATATCGACATTCATGCGAACAAGTTGTTGGAGAACAGTATTTTCATCTAAATAGATGCAGTATGTTGTCATCACCCTGCAAGTTCAATTTATGAGTAATATTTAGGTCTGGGCGATATGGCTGAACAGTCGATATCGACAATTATTGACATTTTTTTTAATGACCCATCGTAAATAATGACCACACTGCAAAAACTGAAATCTAAGTAAGATGAAATACCGTATATTACCAAATAGTAGCCCGGGCGTTTATTTCACAAAATGGGGTCAGACCCCGGGCGGCTATTAGGACATGGGCGGTTATTTGCACAAGGCTTTTATTTATTTTTGCACCAGCCTGCACCAGGCCATTATTTGGTTACAATGGTTAGTGTCCAGTATTTTTTTTCGTACTAAAAACTTTAAATGTAAAAGCTAATGTAAACATACAAACAAAAAAACAAGACTATCAAAAGACAAGAGATCAACAAGGCCTCAACATGACAGTAGTGCAACAATTGTCACATAGAATACAAATACTAAAAATAAATACACTTTTTAAATAAAGCAGCCTACCGGGAAAAATAAAATTATGGTACCAAGTACTCATGTATAAAACCCACCATCAAAACAGAACAATAATACTGTCACTTAAATAAAATAAAGACTACAGTACTCCAAGTTTTAAATAAAGCAGCATACAGGAAAAATACAATTATGGTACCAAGTGCACTCGTTGCACCAAACACCACCCCGGTGTCTCTCGTGTCACTCGCGGTGGCATACAACTCCTTTGCCTTAATGCGGATCATTTTGCGGGACACACGGTGGTTCAGTCCACGAACGTGATGTATCCACTGACACAAATTAGCATCAAGCTCGTCGCTCACTTTCTTCCTACCTCCACCAGATAAGCGAGCCCGTTTTCCATCGATTGCCGACTGAGATTGTAGTTCTCCCTTTTTTTGTTTCCATTCTCGTACACGTTTTGGGTCAACGTTAAACTGCCTGGCCGCTGCCAAACCAGAATTCTGCTCCACATACTTCACAACCGCTAGCATGAACTTTAAGTCAAACTTTCTGTTCTTCCCCCTTAAAGTATTCCCGTCCATCAGTTGTGGTGTACCGGTATTCTGTTCATTCAACTCACTGCTGCTGTTGCTTGCCATGTTGAAACTTTTCCTCGTGGGTTTGTTGTTGTCGTTGAGTGTGTGTTACGCTATATGCGGTCACCCATTGCAATATGTTGATTACCCAGAATCCCCATGTAACGTCTGCTGTTACCGTAATGACCAGAATTATTGCACCTTTGCTTTTCCTTTTATCTTATAAATTGGGTTTAATGAAGTCAATATGATTTTAATCTAAATTATGCAAATAACAGCCCGTGGGCGGCTATTTGGACATAGGCGTTTATTAGGAAGAGGCGTTTATTTCACAAAATGGGGTCAGACCCCGGGCGGTAGAGATGCGCGGATAGGCAATTTATTTCATCCGCAACCGCGTCAGAAAGTCGTCAACCATCCGCCATCCACCCGATGTAACGTTTGATCAGATTTGCACCCGCCCACCATCCGCCCGTTGTTATATATCTAATATTAATAAAAAAATTAAAAAAAAAGGGTGAAAACTACGCGAATTGCACCTTGTGCAGACAAGATTTTTCGATCGGACACGGAGGAATTAGCCATGTAAAAGACCACGTTGGGACAAAAAAACACAAGTCTAATGCCGTTGCTAGCGATACAAGTGGAAAACTTTCAACGTTTTTCGTCGCCCAAACAGATTCTTTGGATGTGATAAATGCCGAAGTTTTATTTACGGAGGCAATAATTGAGCATGGACTTCCAATCGCACTGGCTGATCACATGGGACAGTTAATAATGTAATGCAACCTTTAAAAATCATTACGCGGGGATCGCGATCCCAAAAATAAACTTTTCTTGCATGATAATGTCCAGAAAAATTCGCTTTATATTACTATAGAGTCCTTTTAACCAATGAGTTTGATGGTTTATCACAAACCTTAAATGAAAGAAGTCCTTTGTTCTCCTGCACCATGCATGCACAATCCTGTCGGCTGTATTTCACAGCACGACATACTGTAAAAAGTGTTTATACTATTTATACTTTCAATGAACAAATTGAAGTCTTGTGAAAGGTTGACAGGATAACTGGCATTAACTGTCAAAATAATTTCAAACTATTGAAGTTATCTTACAGAATAAACATGTCAATCAACCCATATGATTTTTGCTGTAATATTTTTGTTTTGAAAAGTCACTGTGACTGATAGAAAAGTGATGGTTTTAGCAACATTTTAACCTGTCTGAATGCTAATAATCATTTTGCGTCGGGGGGCGAAGCCCTGAACCCTCCACCAGGACTTTGTCCTGGACCTATTGGGGCCTGCGGCCCTTGGACCCTGGCTACTAGGTTTTTCTGATTTAAAAGTTGGCAGGTATGGTGAGGTTATAAAGCTTTTGCCTGTTAAAGAAAGGAGACTGATCCAATGCACAGACATTCGCGTGCCACGCTGTCACGACCCAGACGCACACCTGTGCGCAATCATATGGGAGCCGCGCTGAGCGCACCTCCAAGCGCGTCTCGCTGCCGGCGATGGCCAGATATGGGCCCACGCTCCAGCGCCATCCATTTTCAGGGCTAGTTGATTCGGCAGGTGGGTTGTTACACACTCCTTAGCGGGTTCCAACTTCCATGGCCACCGTCCTGCTGTCTATATCAACCAGGGTGAGCCCCACCCCTTTCATGAGCGCACTACGCGCGGAGTGACCCCTGTTACGCGCCCCCGGCAACAGGGGTGGCAAGCAGGTAAGCTGCGCGGGCGGAGCGCGCGGAGTGACCCATGTTACGAGCCCCCGGCCACGGGGGTGGCGGGCAGGTAAACTGCTTACCTGCTGCGCGTGACGCCGGCCGCGGCGAAAGCGGACGAGGCGGGGTGTCGGTGCGGTGGGCGCGGTAGTGACCCTGGACGTGCGTCGGGCCCTTCTCGCGGATCGCCTCAGCTACGGCTCCCGGTGGGGCCCTCTCGGGGGAAGGGGCCTCGGTCCCGGACCCCGGCGAGGCGTCCCTTCTCCGCTCCGTAAAAGTGTCCATCTCTTTTCTTTTTTTTTTCTTCTGTTGTGGCATATGCAGCAGGTGCCTGCTCGTTTTTCGTATGTGGGTAACAACATTTAACTATGTATATATATTTCCGAATTGGTTTAACTGCCACCCGAAAAAAAATAAAAAAAAAAAAAAAAAAATTAATCCGCCCGACCCGCGAGCGGATAAAATCTTAGTTTTTTTAATTTCATCCGCCCGATCCGCGGATAATCCGCGGACTCCGCGGTTGTGTCCGCAAACCGCGCATCTCTACCGGGCGGCTATTAGGACATGGGCGGTTATTTGCACAAGGGCGTTTATTTGGTAATATACGGTATCTCAAATAAGGGTGATATTCGCTTATTTTCTGTCTGGTAAGATCATTCTTCTCACTAAGCAGATTTTATGTTAGTGTTTTACTTGTTTTAAGTGTTTTGGTCCTAAATGATCTCAGTAAGATATTACAGCTTGTTGCTGAGATGTGATGACCTATATTGAGTAAAACATGCTTGAAACTAGAATATCAAGTGTTGCAAAGCTGTGTCATCAACACTCACAAGTATAAAACTACTTTTTCAAAGTAATAATTTCTTATTTCAAGCTTGAAATAAAACATCATGACTTTGACACAATTGTGTCTCATAATTAAAACAGATGACAGCCAAATTGACTTTGCTCTTTTATTTTCAATTAAACAATAGAAAACACATATTTAAACTTTTAACATGTGACATTTCAAACAATTTTGAACATAAATAGTTCATGCACATTCAGATAAATTCTTCAAAATTACAATAAAGAAAAAATTGGTTGGGGGCCGGGCTGTAAATATATATATATATATATATATATATATATATATATATATATATATATACCCGGTACAGTATATCCGTCCATCCATCCATTTTCTACCGCTTTATATATTGACTGAAAGAGCACGCATTTGGCGCGATGATGTCATGTTATCGATGGGAAGATGCAAAAAATGTAATGCCGAGCGCATATCATCATGTCAAGATAATGGCACTAGCCTTTACTTAATTTAAGAATATTTTTCAACATATTGAGAAAAAAGGTCTCATATTTATTTTTTCTATCAAGAAAAATGCACTTGCTATTTGTGAGAATATACTTATTTTAAGGTATTTTTGGGTTCATTTAGGTTAGATAATTTGACTTGTTTTGGAAAGTCTTGACAAGCCAAATTTTCTTGTTCTATTGGCAGATAATTTTGCTTAGTTCAAGTAAAATCCCCCTAATTTTAGTATTTTTAGGGCCCGCATGGCCCATTGTATAAGGACTCCCAAAGGGAGTCCTTATGCAATGGGACATAAGGACCTATTGAATTTGTAAGGTTTTATTCTTTCTTATTATTAGGGCCCGCATGGCCCATTGCATAAGGACTCCCTTTGGGAGTCCTTATGCAATGGGACATAAGGACCTATTGAATTTGTAAGGTTTTATTCTTTCTTCTTCTTATTATTATTATTTTTCCGCAACTTTGCGCTGTAATTTGACCCCCTTAACATACTTCAAAACTCACCAAATTTTACACACACATCAGTAATATACGGCAAAACTTTTTATCAAAAAACCAAATCTCAAAACTCAAAATTGCGCTCTAGCGCCCCCTACGAAAAATAAAACTAGACTGCCTGTAACTCCCACTAGGAAGGTTGGAGAGACATGAAACAAAAACCTTTATGTAGGTGTGACTTAGACCTAGATTTCATAATAGTATATTCTCGGGCAAAAATCAACAGGAAGTTGGCAATTCCCCCTTCAAGACAAAAAAGTACTAAAAACAGTAACTTTTGCCTCTTTGAGCTGTATTTTCACCCTCTTAACATGCTTCAAAACTCACCAAACTGAACACACACATCAGTACTGGCAAAAATTGCGATCTAATAAAAAAACATAACCCCAAATCTCAAAATTGCGCTCTAGCGCAATTTTTGAATAAAACGCAGAAAAAACTGCTCCTCGGAAGAAGAAAAATGACAAAACTGCCTGTAACTCCCACTGGGAAGGTCGGAGAGACATGAAACAAAAACCTCTATGTAGGTCTCACTTAGACCTACATTTCATAAATTGCCAACCCCCAGCAAAAATCAACAGGAAGTTTGCAATTTCCCCTTCAAAACAAATTTTTTTTATAAACCGGTCACTTCTCTTCAAACATTACCTCCTCTGAGCGCGTTTGTCGTATCAGCTTCAAAATAACACAGGAGAGAGATTGAACCCTTCCAAATAAAAGTTATCGAAATAATTTTTCTAACTGCTCCGGTTTTGATTTTATGAGCCTTCAAAGAACCGCTGCGCTGATGCTGCTGCGCTGCTGTTTTTTTAAGATGGCTGCTTAAAAGCAGGAAGCACCAACGTGCCCACACAATGCAGACAAGGTAGGTACACTAGACAAAAGTCTTGGGACACTTCAGACTAAAAGTAGACAAAAGTATTGGGACACTTGGGACTAAAACTTGACAAAAGTATTGGGACACTTAGGACTAGTTTTTCTTGTTTTTGAACACTGGCTTTTTGCAGTGCAGGAGAAAAATATATTTGATGCAAACATTTTTATTTTAAATCCAACCTTCCTGTGATTATAATCCCCTCAGCTATCAGGACAGAAAGGAAAATAAATGTCAACACAACCTCGGAAAACACTGGAATCGCAATTCTGAAGTTAACATCGAACACTTAACATTAACCTTAAAATAATGTTTAAAAAATAAGGAAGCTGCTTAATTAAGTGTACGGTAACTAAATAGTGCAAAGTGTGATGATGTAAACATAAAGAAACCGGAGATAAACTATTTCAAGAGTGAGCGAGTATTACTGATTACGAGCGCCTTGGTCTGACAGCGGTCCATAAAAAAATCAGCCATACGGTCGAGGTGACTTTGCCTGTTTTATTGAGCATTTCTTTGCTATCTGTAATACTTATTTTTGGTTTCTTTTCTCACTCCATGCAAAGAATCAACCACTAGACAACAAAATGTCACAATCAAACGTGATAGTTGATACGGTTACCTGATTGGCTGTTGGCGTGTCATTCCCACTTCCTGCGTTGCACAGTTACCATGCAACCAACCTTGCTTCGCAAGTCCTCGTTTCTTCTGCCGATGAAAAAAAACTACATGGAACACATTTTTTAATATCGTTTTATCGCACAGCCCAATTCATATTTCAATTCTTTTTTTGATGGTTTGCAACTTGTCATATCCTGTTTTGTCTTTTCTAGAAATGTGAGGATCATGCGAGGAAATCTTCAGTGGTATCCTTTTGCCTCTTAAAACATATGTCTGTTGTTTATGCAAATTTAAAAAAGTTACTATCCCTGATAGACAGTGGGAAACATGCAGCAACATCCAAACACAGAAATGATGCAAAAACACAAATCAAATTAAACTTAATTTACACAGCACTTTTAATACACAGGGAAATGGCAACACAAAGTGCTTTACACCAAAAAAAGGGAAGAAATAAGAGAAGAAAACACACACATTGACAATAACAAAACAAATCATGGCACTACGGATTGAGAATAAACGCCACCTTTAAGGCATCTACACTAGAGAATAAATTAAATTAACCCCATCTAAATATAGTATAAAACATTTGAAAATATATGCAAAAGTTAAATATAAATAATACATTAATATAGAATAAAACACAACATTGAAAGAACAATGGTAGTAATAATAGCAATAAATAAAAAAGAAAATAACAGAATAAAAATAAAAAAGAACCTAAGAAAAGTTTAACATGATTAGTAAAAAGCCTGATTAAAAAGGTGTGTCTTTAACCTTTTTTTAAAAAAATATCAAGGTGAATATAATGTTAATATAGTATAACACATTTGAAAATATATGCAAAAGTTAAATATAAATAATACATTAATATAGAATAAAACACAACATTGAAAGAACAATAGTAGTAATAATAGCAATAAATAAAAAAGAAAATAACAGAATAAAAATAAAAAAGAACCTAAGAAAAGTTTACCGGTAACATGATTAGTAAAAAGCCTGATTAAAAAGGTGTGTCTTTAACCTTTTTTTAAAAAAAAATATCAAGGTGAATATAATGTTAATATAGTATAACACATTTGAAAATGTATGCAAAAGTTAAATATAAATAATACATTAATATAGAATAAAACACAACATTGAAAGAACAATAGTAGTAATAATAGCAATAAATAAAAAAGAAAATAACAGAATAAAAATAAAAAAGAACCTAAGGAAAGTTTAACATGATTAGTAAAAAGCCTGATTAAAAAGGTGTGTCTTTAACCTTTTTTTTTTAAAAATATCAAGGTGAATATAATGTTAATATAGTATAACACATTTGAAAATGTATGCAAAAGTTAAATATAAATAATACATTAATATAGAATAAAACACAACATTGAAAGAACAATAGTAGTAATAATAGCAATAAATAAAAAAGAAAATAACAGAATAAAAATAAAAAAGAACCTAAGAAAAGTTTAACATGATTACGGTAGTAAAAAGCCTGATTAAAAAAGTGTGTCTTTAACCTTTTTTAAAAAAAAATATCAAGGTGAATATAATGTTAATATAGTATAACACATTTGAAAATATATGCAAAAGTTAAATATAAATACATTAATATAGAATAAAACACAACATTGAAAGAACAATAGTAGTAATAATAGCAATAAATAAAATAGAAAATAACAGAATAAAAATAAAAAAGAACCTAAGGAACATAACATGATAAGTAAAAAGCCTGATTAAAAAGGTGTGTCTTTAACCTTTTTTAAAAAAAATATCAAGGTGATGTTGATATGCAGTGGGGAAGGAAATGTTCTAAATCATAGGGCAAAGCAATTTTATTTTATAGAGCACAATTCAAACACAAGGCAATTCAAAGTGCTTTCCATCCATCCATTTTCTACCGCTTGTCCCTTTCGGGATTGAACACAGGACCTTCGTATTGTGAGGCACATGCACTAACCCCTGTTCCACCGTGCTTTCCAGAAAATTAAAAGAAGGAAAAATAATTCCAATTCAAATCAGGAAATACAATCATAATCAATAAAAAATCAATCAAATGCTGTAGATTCAAGGCTTTCAGTTGTCATATGCACAATTAAATACAAGTGTTTTCAGCCTTGATTTGATCATCACATTTTCAGGAAGACTATTCCAGATTTTAGGAGCATAAAACTGAAACACAGTTTGACCACGCTTGGTCCTGCCTCTGGGCACCAGCAGGAGACCACTCCCCGAGCTTCTCAGAGCTGGAGATGGTTCATATGGTTCTAACGTGTCAGAGATGTACTTTGGCACAAGACCAAAGACTTGTACGCAAAGGGAACTGTTCTAAAGTCTATTCTTTGAGGAACAAGAAGCCAGTGCAGTGGCTAATGTGGTCGCATTTCCTGGTTCTAGTCAGGACTCGAGCAGCAGCATTCTAGATGTACTGCAGTTGATTTACATATTTTAATTACGAATAACGCAATCACATAAAAAAGACTCTGCAACATCGCGTGGACATCGGGGGCGGTACCTCTGGATTGGCAGACCGGGGTGGTGGTTCCTCTCTTTAAGAAGGGGAACTGGAGGGTGTGTTCCAACTATCGTGGGATCACACTCCTCAGCCTTCCCGGTAAGGTCTATTCAGGTGTACTGGAGAGGAGGCTACGCCGGATAGTCGAACCTCGGATTCAGGAGGAACAGTGTGGTTTTCGTCCTGGTCGTGGAACTGTGGACCAGCTCTATACTCTCGGCAGGGTCCTTGGGAGTTTGCCCAACCAGTCTACATGTGCTTTGTGGACTTGGAGAAGGCATTCGACCGTGTACCCCGGGAAGTCCTGTGGGGAGTGCTCAGAGAGTATGGGGTAACGGACTGTCTTATTGTGGCAGTCCGCTCCCTGTATGATCAGTGTCAGAGCTTGGTCCGCATTGCCGGCAGTAAGTCGGACACGTTTCCAGTGAGGGTTGGACTCCGCCAAGGCTGCCCTTTGTCACCGATTCTGTTCATAACCTTTATGGACAGAATTTCTAGGCGCAGTCAGGGCGTTGAGGGGATCTGGTTTGGTGGCTGCAGGATTAGGTCTCTGCTATTTGCAGATGATGTGGTCCTGATGGCTTCCTCCGGCCAAGATCTTCAGCTCTCACTGGATCGGTTCGCAGCCGAGTGTGAAGCGACTGGGATGGGAATCAGCACCTCCAAGTCCGAGTCCATGGTTCTCTCCCGGAAAAGGGTGGAGTGCCATCTCCGGGTTGGGGAGGAGATCTTGCCCCAAGTGGAGGAGTTCAAGTACCTCGGAGTCTTGTTCACGAGTGGGGGAAGAGTGGATGGTGAGATCGACAGGCGGATCGGTGCGGCGTCTTCAGTAATGCGGACGCTGTATCGATCCGTTGTGGTGAAGAAGTAGCTGAGCCGGAAGGCAAAGCTCTCGATTTACCGGTCGATCTACGTTCCCATCCTCACCTATGGTCATGAGCTTTGGGTCATGACCGAAAGGACAAGATCACGGGTACAAGCGGCCGAAATGAGTTTCCTCCGCCGAGTGGCGGGGCTCTCCCTTAGAGATAGGGTGAGAAGCTCTGTCATTGGGGGGAGCTCAAAGTAAAGCCGCTGCTCCTCCACATGGAGAGGAGCCAGATGAGGTGGTTCGGGCATCTGGTCAGGATGCCACCCGAACGCCTCCCTAGGAAGGTGTTTCGGGCACGTCCGACCGGTAGGAGGCCACGGGGAAGACCCAGGACACGCTGGGAAGACTATCTCTCCCGGCTGGCCTGGGAACGCCTCGGGATCCCCCGGGAGGAGCTGGACGAAGTGGCTGGGGAGAGGGAAGTCTGGGCTTCCCTGCTTAAGCTGCTTCCCCCGCGACCCGACCTCGGACAAGCGGAAGAAGATGGATGGATGGATGGATGGCAATCACATAAAAATTGCAAGAGCAAAATTTAAATGCTTGGTCGAAATAGTTTACAATATTATAGAGAAACCGTTTTACTTAGCAGCATTTTCTCGTTGCATTTGTTTTCATGGTGTTTTTGGATCATTTCTGTGTTGGGCGTTGCTTTGTCTTTTCCTCTGTAGTTCACCGCTCTCAAATACTAAATAAACTTAGACTTCAGGGAATGCGCATTTAGCAAACTTCACGAATGCAAAAATAAACACATATTTAGTTCCTTTGAGAGACTACGGAGTAAACGGAACACAAAAAATTTAAGGAGACATCGAACGGTGGCTTGAGCATCTGGTCAGAATGGCCCTTGAACACCTCCCTAGGACACAGTGGAGAGACAATGTATCCTCGCTGGCCTGGTAACGCCCTGGGAAGAGCTGGATGAAGTGGCTGGGGAAAGGGAAGTGTGAGCCTTTCTGCTTAGGCTGCTGCCCCCGTGAGCCCAATTCAAATAAGCATAAGAAGATGGATGGATACTGTGCCACTGAAGTAAACCACACCTGCTTTCATCTGGCTGCAGATTTTTCCTTGACATTCTTATAAAGGTACAAAGGGCTTCAAGACAAAGAGGTAAGCTACAATCAGGTTTATTCATTTTCCTCCAATTTCCTTCAATTTCTTGTCCTTTTCGTGTGTGCTCAGATGAAGCAGAGCGAGCGCCAGAGCGTGGCCGCGAAGCAGAGCGAGCTTCAGGAGACCATAAAGCAACTCCGGTCCGAGATCAGCCACCTGGACTCTGAGATCAGCGCCACTGAGGATCAACTTGCCACCCAAGGTCTCAATACATCAGATAGCAGCTAAGGGATGTTGCTTCGGACAAAAAGAAGGCCAAAAGTTGCTATTTTCATTCCACAGAGCGGTCTATTGCCTCCACTTGGACTCAGGTGGAGGACAGTCAACGCAGGAAGTTGCTTCTCCAGGCCTTCAGGCAAAGCTGCGTCTCGGGTCGCACGTTGCTGTCCAGTGACGTTGAAGAGATCAGAGGGTACTGCAGATCTCTGGAGCAGATGGCCAGGTCAGGGAGACAGTCTCAAGTCGAACCTTTTGCACTAGAGATCGACCGCTGCGTTTTTTTCAGGGCCGATACTGATCATTGGTAGTCAAGGAGGCCGATTCCGATTCGAATGGCTGATTCCAATAAATGTTAAATATAGGTGCCAATTTTCGGTCGATCTCCAATGTGCACCCACGTAATCAATTAGCTTCTTTTTAAAACTTTAACAAGAGTTTTCATTTTTGCAGGAAAGCAGAGGTTGATGTGCTGTTTGGGAGTCAGCTTCCTGGCAACTGTGACGGGAACATACTCCACTCTAGACCTGCAGTAGAAGCACAAGTCCTGGTAAGGATCAGTAAATCAAATCTATGCACTTGCCTCTTCATTATACACCTACACAATTTGATGAGATCCATTTCATTGATTCAGTGGCAAATCACTACTTTTGTTCAAGTTAACTTTTTGTCCTTTATTATGTATCTCACAAGCATGCGTCACAAAGCACAAGTGATGTTATATATTGGGAAAGCATCATGAAGGATAAAGATTAGAGATGTGGCCATACACCGATTTTGTGATACATCGCGATACGGCACATGAGGATGGATATCGATTAGCAATTGTTCAAAAAATGTGTTAATTTCCATGAGCACAAAATCACATAAACACAACCACAGCACCCAGAAGTTTGCTCGATCTAAAATAGCTGCCCGCATGGCTTAAAGGGGACGTATGATGATTTGAATCCGCGTTGAAAACACTTCTTTGTGGTCTAGATAATATGTATTGGATATGCTTTGTTTTGAATTTTGCTCCACAGTGGCTTTTATAATCAGTTTTCAAGGTACAACATTTAACTATGAATTAATTTATATATTTTTTTATTTTATTCATGATTTATTTCATTATTATTAATTACTTAATTAATGTTTATTTTTATTAATGCAGTAATGTATAGTTAATTAATTATATTAAATTATTGATATGAATAAGTACTTAAATATTATTTATTTAAGTACTTTTTAATATTTAAATTAATTGTTAATATTTATTGTTTACGTTGAACAAAGACAGCACAGTCTACCAAGTCAAATTCATTGTGTGTTAAACATACCTGGCTAATAAAGCTGATTCTCATTCTGAAGATTGCAAATGAAACCACGCGTCATCTTCTCATACATCCAACACGTTTTTAATCATTAAAAAAAACAAACACAAAAACAAGCGCTTTGAGTCACTAGAGAAAAGCGCTATATAAATATAATTCACTTCACTTCACTTCACATGTACAAATTTAAATAGAATTAAAGCTGCAAGCATCATTGGTCGGGCCCGCGTATTTGGCAGGTGCTAGTCCTAAGTGTCCCAATACTTTTGTCTACTTTTAGTCTGAAGTGTCCCAAGACTTTTGTCTAGTGTACCTACCTTGTCTGCATTGTGTGGGCACGTTGGTGCTTCCTGCTTTTGAGCAGCCATCTTAAAAAAACAGCAGCGCAGCAGCATCAGTGCAGCGGGTCTTTGAAGGGTCATAAAATCAAAACCGGAGCAGGTATTAAAAAGCTGTTCTATACTTTTATACACAAGGGTTCAATCTCTCTCCTGTGTTAGTTTGAAGCCTAAACGACAAACGCGCTCAGAGGAGATAGATTTTGAAGGAAGGTGACCGGTTTTTACAAAAATGTTGTTTTGAAGGGGGAATAGCAAACTTCCTGTTGATTTTTGCTGGGGGTTGTCAATTTATGAAATGTAGGTCTAAGTGAGACCTACATAGAGGTTTTTGTTTCATGTCTCTCCGACTTTCCCAGTGGGAGTTACAGGCAGTTTTGTCATTTTTTTCTTCCGAGGAGCAGTTTTTTCTGCGTTTTATTCAAAAATTGCTCTAGAGCGCAATTTTTAAATTTGGGGTTAGGTTTTTTTATTAGATCGCAATTTTTGCTAGTCCTGATGTGTGCGTTCAGTTTGGTGAGTTTTGAAGCATGTTAAGGGGGTCAAATTACAGCTCAAAGAGGCAAAAGTGACTGTTTTTAGTACTTTTTTGTCTTGAAGGGGGAATTGCCAACTTCCTGTTGATTTTTGCCCGAGAATATACTATTATGAAATCTAGGTCTAAGTCACACCTACATAAAGGTTTTTGTTTCATGTCTCTCCGACCTTCCTAGTGGGAGTTACAGGCAGTCTAGTTTTTTTTTTTCGTAGGGGGCGCTAGAGCGCAATTTTGAGTTTTGAGGTTTGGTTTTTTGATAAAAAGTTTTGCCGTATATTACTGATGTGTGTAAAATTTGGTGAGTTTTGAAGTATGTTAAGGGGGTCAAATTACAGCGCAAAGTTGTGGAAGAATAATAATAAGAAAGAATAAAACCTTACAAATTCAATAGGTCCTTATGTCCCATTGCATAAGGACTCCCTTTGGGAGTCCTTATGCAATGGGCCATGCGGGCCCTAATAAGATAAACATGCAAACACTCAAATAGAAATAGCCAGAACATTAACTTTAGTATTAAAATTTTCAAACCATTACATCCCTATTTAAAATAAATCTTGTGTGGGGAAAAGATGCATCAAAAACTGTAATATTTGTTTGCTATTTGAATCGTAGCACCCCAAATTAAATGGCACACCCCTAATAAAGATGGTATCTTTGAAAATGTAAAAGAAAAAATCGTCATTGATAACTAAGCATTGTAGTAATCGCTGCCTCTTTTACCACGCCCCTCCCAGTGTGTGACACAACCACAAGGATAAGAATACAAAACTGATTTATTTGTATGTCTTATTCATTTTAATTACTGTATATTTTAACATAAAAAAACTTGATTGGCCGAGGACATCCTGTCTGTTTATTTTTGTAGTTTAAAGCTCATGAATTGCATTTATTTTGTCAATTGCTAAAATTCAATGTGATTTGTCCCATGGACCGGGGGGAAGGGGGGGCATTTAAAAAAAAATCCTTAATGCTGAAACGTCAGTTGTCAGAATTTCAGCATTAATAATAACAATGGACTCATACTATAATGAAAGTAAGTCATTGATTTCCAGAATATGTGTCATTTATTAATGCTGAAATTCTGACAACTGACGTTTCATTCCATGATAGCTTTTAATCCGGAAAATGTATGTGTGTGAGAGAGAATCAACAGCTGATACAATGGACTCATACTATAATGAAAGAAAGTCATTGATTTCCAAAATATGTATAATTTATTAATGCTGAAATTCTGACAACTGACGTTTCAGCATTAAGGATAGTTTACGCCATTTACGCAAGCGTTCTTCTTCTCCTCCTCTTTGGGCTTGCCGTTTAACCATCAAACAAACGCCATGGGAACATCGCCCCCTGGAGTTACAAATTCCGATGGGTAACAGATTTCGGTACAAGTGGAAAACTTTCAACGTTTTTCGTCGCCCAAACAGATTCTTTGGATGTGATAAATGGCGAAGTTTTATTTACGGAGGCAATAATTGAGCAAACAAAATGGTAATGACACCAATGTTATCTATTGGAATTGTTTAGTACTGTTATACTGTTAAAAGTGTTTATACTATTTATGCTTTTAAGTCCAAGTTGAAGAAATCTTGTTAAATGTTGACAGCATAACTACCAAAATACAGAAGTATGTCCTTAAAATTTTTGCAGTGCTATTTCTGTTGAAAAGTTAAAATGATAACATTAGAGATGTGATGTGCCACTTTTCAAGTGTCTGATGGCTTAAATTAATTTTCATAAATTTTTCATATTTTGAATTCTTTTGAAAGGCTTACAAAAAAAACTACATTTGAATTGTAATTCCATGCTATTGACAGGACTATTCATTTTAATGAAGTTAGCTTACCATGTTTACAGTATGATAATTGTGATAGAAATGTGAATTTTAGGCACAGAATATTTTTTACAATTGAACAAGGCAGTAGATTATACAAGCTTGGACAGAAAGTTAATAATGACACCAATTTTTTTTTAATGGAATTGTTTAGTACTGTTTTACCATTTGTTTACTGTCAAAGTTGTTTATACTGTTTATACTTTCAATTAACAAATTGAAGTCTTGTGAAAGGTTGACAGGATAACTGGCATTAACTGTCAAAATAATTTCAAACTATTGAAGTTAGCTTACAGAATAAACATGTCAATCAACCCATATGATTTTTGCTGTAATATTTTTGTTTTGAAAAGTCACTGTGACTGATAGAAAAGTGATGGTTTTAGCAACATTTTAACCTGTCTGAATACAATCAATCATTTTGCGTCGGGGGGCGCAGGAACCCCCCACCAGGACTTTGTCCTGGACCTACCGGGGCCTGCGGCCCCTGGACCCTGGCTACTAGGTTTTTCTGATTTCAAAAGTTGGCAGGTATGATAATGTAGGAACCAGAAATATTAATAACAGAAAGACACAACCCTTTTGTGTGAATGGGGGAGGTTTTTTTGGGGGTTGGTGCACTAATTGTAAGTGTATCTTGTGTTTTTTATGTTGATTTAATAAAATATAATAAAAAAAATTAATTTCTTGTGCAGCCTGGTACAAATCGATCCACGGACCGGTGGTTGGGGACCACTGATCTAAACTGTGTTCATTAAAACCTGGCAACTTATGAACTCATGAAAGGATGTCTTTCACCAGGTTGAAGTGAGAAAGCTGTGTAACGACAGGGTCCACTTCTATCAGTCCTTGCAGGAGAGTGATTTGAAAACGGCAAAGTCCGCATCCACACGGTAGGAGCCTGGCTTTATAAGGCTTGTAAAAATCAAACAATTATACTGCTTTTTACTGCATTGGTAATTTTCTTCTCTTCTGTCGCAGTATGACGGCTGAGAACAGGACTGCATTGTTTCACTACTGGTTAAGTGCTGTGGAGGTTGGTCATTGAAAACAAAGTATTTTTTGCTTGTATCATATTTTCAGTCAATATACTACAGTGGAACCCGCATATCTCGACATCCCTCTGACTGGCCGAGTGACGTGGACATAAGCAGTTGTCAACAGCTGAAATCTTAAGCTTTTTGCAACCATTGCATGGATCGTATTTTCCAGACTATAGAGCGCACCCACAAAATTTTAGAAGAAAAACACATTTTCCATATATTAACCGCACCGTAGGCCGTAGATATATATACGTTAGGGAGCTAACTCGCAACAGGCCTAGTAAACACGTACGACAGGCTAATCGCACCACCAGTTATGCGAATATAGTTGTACACGTTGGCTCCAATGACACTAGAATGAGACAGTCAGAGATTACAAAGAGAAACATAGCCAGGACTTGTGATCTCGCTATAAAGATGTCCAGGCATCGAGTAATTGTCTCTGGCCCCCTGCCTGCGAGAGGCAATGATGAGAGATATAGCAGATTAGTCTCGCTTAACAAGTGGCTGGCTAGCTTCTGTAGACAACAGGGACTAACGTTTATTGATAATTGGCCCTCTTTCTGGGGCAAACCAGGCCTGCTGATGAGGGACGGCCTTCACCCTAACCAGGAAGGCGCCATCATCCTGTCTAAGAACATAGACTACTGTTTAAGTCACATTTGACTAACTACACTAGAGCAAGCCCGGTCACAGGCAATTACAGAGCCTGCTAGTCCGGGTGAGGAGTCAGTTAAGCTAGAACTAGCCAGCACCAGGCTGGATAATTCCTGTACGCATAGCAATTTTCTTAGAATAACACACAACTCACATAATGTGTTTTCTGTTGTGAATGTGTCCGGGGTAGATATGCATTCTACTGAGGTGGCAAATCATGATGTGTTCAGAGATCATTATTCATCCGCTCGGGATGGTGTCCTGCTGGCCCCACTATGGACTGGACTCTTACTATTATGTTGGATCCACTATGGACTGGACTCTCACAATATTATGTCAGACCCACTCGACATCCATTGCTTTCGGTCTCCCCTAGAGGGGGGGGGGGGGGGGGGGTTACCCACATATGCGGTCCTCTCCAAGGGTTCTCATAGTCATTCACATCGACGTCCCACTGGGGTGAGTTTTTCCTTGCCCTTATGTGGGCTTTGTACCGAGGATGTCGTTGTGGCTTGTGCAGCCCTTTGAGACACTTGTGATTTAGGGCTATATAAATAAAGATTGATTGATTGATTGATTGATAAAATGAGTTATTTACTCAGAAATATTTTGTAAATGTTTATTTTTATGCCTTAATTGTTTCCAAACGGTTTCTGTAAAATGGCAGTAAACGGCTGATAAAACAAAACAGAAGTCATGGTCATGGACCCACTAGCTGCGGAAGCTAGTTCACCAGTCAGCTAAACAGACTCAATAACTCCACGGTGACATTATGGTGAATTTACGAAAACTGAAACGAGACTAAAAGAATGCTATTGCAAGTTAATAATAATAAAACAGACACTCGTAAACATGTTAGCATATTGGCTAATGCTAAGGACGATAGCTTTATTGCATTACATACAAATATGATATGCATAGAAACACTCCTACAGACATCACACATGGGACGGTTTAGTAAGTAAGACTAGTTATAGTTGTATTGTAAAACTTACAAATGTTGCCTGAAGTGATGAATAAGAATCCATACAAGTAGGCACGCTATCGACAGCGAAATGACGGAACGCCAATAGTACTTTTGGTTGAAAGCTCTGTGTAAAACAGAAGGACACTGCAAGGAGCGAACTCCTCCAAAATATGGCGCCATGGCACATTCAATTACACACCAATTCAGTGTCTTTTTTTTTACTATCAAATAACCGATTAAATTTAATAGAAAAAGATGTTCTTTTTTTCCAATGAGACGCGAGCTTCGTTACAGGGTCAATTAAACTCCTTTCCGATTGCACCACTAAATCAAAAATATGTATATATATTGAAAACATGGATAATATAGATGTCATAACAATTTTATAACATACCGTATTTTCCGCACCATAAGCCGCCCTGGGTTATAAGCCGCGCCTTCAATGAACGGCATATTTCAAAACTTTGTCCACCTATAAGCCGCCCCGTGTTATAAGCCGCATCTAACTGCGCTAAAGGGAATGTCAAAAAAACAGTCAGATAGGTCAGTCAAACTTTAATAATATATTAAAAACCAGCGTGATGTGGGCGCGCATGGAGTCGTATATCAACATGGACGGAGCTGCGTGAAAAAAGCCACCCGGCTTCTTCGCGTAAACTTCCCTTAACCACTCGCTCATCTTTTCTTCATCCATCCATCCCTTCGAGTTAGCTTTTATGATGACGCCGGCTGGAAAGGTCTCTTTTGGCAAGGTCTGCCTTTTGAATATCACCATGGGTGGAAGTTTCTGGCCATTAGCATGGCAAGCTAGAACCACAGTGAAGGATGACTTCTCATTCCCTGTGGTGCGAATATTCACCGTACGTGCTCCCGTTGTATCCACAGTGCGGTTCACAGGAATATCAAAAGTCAGTGGAACCTCGTCCATGTTGATAATGTTCTCTGGCCGGATCTTTTTTTCAGCTATCTTGTTTTTACAATATGCACGGAAAGTAGCCAGCTTTTCTTGAAAGTCTTTAGGCAGTTGCTGTGAAATAGTAGTCCGTGTGCGGATGGAGAGATTGCGTCTTTTCATGAACCGGAAACCTGTCGCTTAGTAGGAGCCATTTTGTGGTCTTTACAGATGTAAACACACAAAGGAAATGAAACGTAATATCCGCGCGCTTCTTCTTCTTCTACGGGGGCGGGTGGTTGCTTACAGTAGAAGAAGAAGCGCTTCCTGTTCTATGGGAGCGGGTGCTTACCTTGGCGGTTGCTTGCGTAGAAGAAGAAGCGCTTCCTCTTCTACGGGGAAAAAAGATGGCAGCTGTTTACCGTAGTTGCGAGACCTAAACTTTATGAAAATGAATCTTAATATTAATCCATATATAAAGCGCACCGGGTTATAAGCCGCACTGTCAGCTTTTGAGTAAATTTGCGGTTTTTAGGTGCGGCTAATAGTGCGGAAAATACGGTAAATGTTTTAATTCTGTATTTGGAATCCACAGTAATGTCATTTTCTCGTTGAGCATACAGCTCCCTCTAGTGGCCAATCCCAGCACTGCATGAATAAATGTGCCTTTTAAAAGTTTGACGCACAAAAAAAACTTCTATCCATCCATCCATTTTCTACCGCTTATTCCCTTTGGGGACGCGGGGGGCGCTGGAGCCCATCTCAGCTACAATCGGGCGGAAGGCGGGGTACACCCTTGACAAGTCGCCACAAATGTTTGTTTCAACAACTAACCTCGTATTTTATAACAAGCTTCTTTTTATTTGTAATGATGAACGTGAGTGTGAATGTTGTCTGTCTATCTGTGTTGGCCCTGTGTGACTTGTCCAGGGTGTACCCCGCCTTCCGCCCGAATGCAGCTGAGATAGGCTTCAGCCCCCCGCAACCCCGAACGAGACAAGCGGTAGGAAATGGATGGATGGATGGATTTACGTTATGGCCATAAATTTGATGCACCGTTTATAAGTTGTGGGGTTCAAAGCGTAGGAAAAAGGTAGCCGCTTATAGTCTGGAATTGACAGTAGGTTGAATTGGGACTTTGGCCATGAAAATGAAACACAATTAAGTATTTTAAAGTTTGTAGGCATTGTTTGCCTCCATTAGTGCATTTTTTTCATAGGACATTGTCGCAACAGAAATATTGTGTATAGTTCTGCCATGAAATTCAGGCTTTAGTGTTTGTTTGTTAGACCAGTCAAGAGAGAAGAAGAGTTGCATAGCCACATTGACGTGTTGACTACGTCTTGTCGCGTGTATGATCATCCTGCCTCTTGCCTGCATGTGTATTAGTGCAAAGTATCTTGTATAGTATAATAATTGCAACTCTACATGAACAAAACATCCTCAAGGAAGCCTCCTATTCTCTACAATCATCAGCACTAAGCCGACACAATAATGAGCAGGTCAACAATAACACAGAACTATTTTTATAGGATTGAAACCTTTGGGTCTCAAACGTTATGTCAACAAAGGCGATCGAAGATGTATGTCAACATTGACTCATGCTACTCTTTAATAATCATAAGTTGAAAAGCATTTAGCTGAGCGCAGACTTCCGCTAAGGTCTATCTCCCGATAATAAAGAATCCTTTAGAAAACAGTTATCCGGATCACCAACCGAATCTAATAATTTGTTTCTTATCCAATTTCTGTTAAATCAAAATATGCCAATAAAGTTTTTAAGATATGCGTAGGGATGGGTACCATCCATCCATCCATCCATCTTCTTCCGCTTATCCGAGGTCGGGTCGCGGGGGCAGCAGCTTAAGCAGGGAAGCCCAGACTTCCCTCTCCCCAGTCACTTCGTCCAGCTCTTCCCGGGGGATCCCGAGGCGTTCCCAGGCCAGCCGGGAGAGATAGTCTTCCCAGCGTGTCCTGGGTCTTCCCCGTGGCCTCCTACCGGTCGGACGTGCCCGAAACACCTTCCTAGGGAGGTGTTCGGGTGGCATCCTGACCAGATGCCCGAACCACCTCATCTGGCTCCTCTCCATGTGGAGGAGCAGCGGCTTTACTTTGAGCTCCCCCCGGATGACAGAGCTTCTCACCCTATCTCTAAGGGAGAGCCCCGCCACTCGGCGGAGGAAACTCATTTCGGCCGCTTGTACCCGTGATCTTGTCCTTTCGGTCATGACCCAAAGCTCATGACCATAGGTGAGGATGGGAACGTAGATCGACCGGTAAATCGAGAGCTTTGCCTTCCGGCTCAGCTCCTTCTTCACCACAACTGATCGATACAGCGTGCGCATTACTGAAGACGCCGCACCGATCCGCCTGTCGATCTCACCATCCACTCTTCCCTCACTCGTGAACAAGACTCCGAGGTACTTGAACTCCTCCACTTGGGGCAAGATCTCCTCCCCAACCCGGAGATGGCACTCCACCCTTTTCCGGGAGAGAACCATGGACTCGGACTTGGAGGTGCTGATTCCCATCCCAGTCGCTTCACACTCGGCTGCGAACCGATCCAGTGAGAGCTGAAGATCTTGGCCGGAGGAAGCCATCAGGACCACATCATCTGCAAATAGCAGTGACCTAATCCTGCAGCCACCAAACCAGATCCCCTCAAGGCCCTGACTGCGCCTAGAAATACCAAATCCGGTAATTTTTTGGCACCGACCGGTTGCTTACTGACTCAGCACTTGGCGATCACTCCAGCAGCACTGAGAGCGGACTCAGCCAAACTACCTGTAGGTAATGTCGCAATTTTTAATGCCAACAAAGAAAGTGACTCAAAAAACACGCCAATATAAGTAAAGTAATGCTCCACTTTTCCAAAAATGCGCTATTTTGATGCTAATATACATTGGCTTTGCTATTGACGTGCTACTGATTAGCATTAGCAATTTTACATGGCGATTTTCAACACCTCCAAATGCGTTAATGAAAACTACAACTAAGATGCATTTAGCAATCAAACAGCTGGTGTGTAATCAGTGTAAACTTATAACTTATATACCGTAATCAGTGTACACTTAAACTTGCTTTTGATACCGTCGATCATAAAATTTTATTAGAGCGTATCAAAACACGTATTGGTATGTCAGACTTAGCCTTGTCGTGGTTTAACTCTTATCTTACTGACAGGATGCAGTGTGTCTCCCATAATAATGTGACCTCGGACTATGTTAAGGTAACGTGCGGAGTTCCTCAGGGTTCGGTTCTTGGCCCTGCACTCTTTAGTATTTACATGCTGCCGCTAGGCGACATCATACGCAAATACGGTGTTAGCTTTCATTGTTATGCTGATGACAGCCAACTCTACATGCCCCTAAAGCTGACTTTTTAGGGCGCAACTTCAACCAAAAAATCCCACCCACCAAATACTATACATTACTGCCATCTAATGTCTTGGACTTGCAAGTTAATATCATACTTGCAAATGGCATACTGTAATAAATTTAAAAAACAAGATATAACAATTTTTAAATGTTGCAATAACAACGAAATTTTATTATCAAAACAATATACATTAATTTACACAAAAGTGCCGAAAAGTGGTCCAGTTGAGTGTCGTATCAATTCCCAGGTAACGGGAATTGTTATGGTATGCGTTCAAATGGGATCAATATCCATTTCTATGTTGCTAACTCTGTGATGAGGTGGCGACTTGTCCAGGGTGCACCCCGCCTTCCGCCCGATTGTAGCTGAGATAGGCTCCAGCGCCCCCCCCCCGCGACCCCTAAGGGAATAAGCGGTAGAAAATGGATGGATGGATGGATGTTGCTAACTGAGAGACAAACAAACCTGGAGGAATACATAACCTACTGGCAGAGTTAATTCATTGAAGGATAAATGAAATTGCCAGGTCTGGGCTTTTTTTTTGTTTTGTTCGTCTGACGCTTCCATACAGGCTGCAAGAGGGTTTGAGTTTTGAGTTTGAGTTTATTTCGAACATGCAAGTATACAACATGATACATCACAATCTCCAGTTTCTCTTTTCAACATGTTCGAAAAGGAGTAGGAAGAAGCAGAGCTTATTTAATCCTACCCCTTTTCTTTTACATAACAGTTGCTAAAACTTTTGTTCACTTCCTGTTCTCAATTTATTCACAATATACTCCATAAGTAATCACAATAAAATAAGTAAATAAATAATAATTGGTGAAGTAAGTTACATTTCATATGTTGAGATAAGTAAGATTATTTTGTGAGTGAAAGAATGGATGAGTTAAATAAATTCAGAATGTTTATCATGGTTCTTCTTCTTTGTACTTTGTAAACACTTTAAGTTTGAAGAGTTTCTTGAAGTGGATCATATTAGTACATTGTTTGATTGCTTTGCTTAATCCATTCCATCATTTAATTCCACATACTGATATACTGAAGGTCTTAAGTGTTGTACGTGCATACAAATGTTTTAAATGACATTTCTCCCTAAGATTATATTTCTCCTCTTTTTTTGAGAAGAATTGTTGTATATTCTTGGGTAGCAGGTTATAGTTTGCTCTGTGTATCATTTTAGCTGTTTGCAAATTCACTATGTCGTAGAATTTCAGTATTTTTGATTCAATAAATAAAGGATTTGTGTGTTCTCTATATCCAACATTATGTATTATTCTAACTGATCTTTTTTGTAACACCGTTAATGAATGAAGTGTACTTTTGTAATTATTTCCCCATATTTCTGCACAATAACTCAGATATGGTAACACTAGTGAGCAGTAGAGAATATGAAGTGATTTTTTGTCTAGGACATGTTTTGCTTTATTCATTATTGACGTGTTTCTTGCTACTTTATGTTGTATATTTTTTACGTGAGATTTCCAGTTCAATTTATCATCAATCATTATACCTAGAAATTTGGTTTCATTTACTCTTTCAATTTCTATTCCGTCTATTTGTATTTGTGTTTGACTTTCTCTTCTACTGTTACCAAATAGCATTATTTTAGTTTTACTGAGATTCAACGATAGTCTGTTTTTGTCAAACCATCTTTTTAATTTGTTAATTTCTTCTGTTGTTATTTGTAGTATCTTCTGTGTGTTCTCTCCTGAACAAAACGCTGTTGTATCATCCGCAAATAATACTAACTTTAAATCTTTTGTAACTTTACAAATGTCATTTATATATAGATTGAATAATTTGGGTCCTAGTATTGATCCCTGAGGTACACCACAGGATATATTTAGCGTTGTAGAGGTGTGTTCGCCTAGTTTCACATATTGTTTCCTGTTCATTAGATAACTTCTTATCCAGTTTAAGACTAACCCTCTGATGCCATATCATTCTAGTTTTTTGATTAAAATATTGTGATTAATTGTGTCAAATGCTTTAGTTAGATCCATAAAAACTGCTGTCGCACATTTTTTATTATCTATAGCATTGGTAATTTCACATACTGTTCGCTCTTTGCGGATTAAAATAAGCCATTATTTACTCTCTTGGACTTTGAGGCAGGGCTGTTGGCACACACGCAGTGAAACTGAGCTGCGGAACATAAGCGCAAGGTAACAGAGTAGAAATGATTTGCACATTTCTGACATTTTTATTAAAATAACCAATATCTATTTGAGTTTTGTTGCTAACTAACAGTTAGACAGACAGACAAAAAAACCCTGGTGATTAATGTCCTGGTGAAGGTAACAACAGGAAATGAGTTTGGCATAAATGCGTTGGCAACTTCATCAGGTTCCACTGTACTACCATTCCTTCTTGCCGTGTGTTTAGAACCTGTTGGGTGCGTATCCTCCAAACCACATCCTCTCTGCATTGCAACATTTGGCTGTCAGAGAGCAGAAGGAGTTAGAGGAGAAAGTATCTCAGGATGTCACCAGAGATGTGGCTGCTCTTGGGTAAGCAAAACAATACCTTCATTTTAAAACGGATGCCCATTTTGTGACTTCATGTTTTCACTGTAGATTTTGTCACGAAAGTCGTCATCTGCTGGACATATCAGGAGAGGAGGATAAAGTCTTGCCATCCATAGATGCTCTCTTGCAGGTGCTGCGTATAAACACAGTTTGGGAAGATGTTGACACATACTGTATACTGAATGTATTATTCCAGGCTGCATGGCAGAAAGTGGAGGAGAGTCTGGTTGAGTTATCGCAGACTCGCTCCAGAGTCCAACAACTCCAGAACCAGCTGCTGGCTCGCAGGAAAGAGGCGGAGCGGGAAGTGTCTGGGTTGGGTGATGATCCCCACAATGATACTCTGGCACTGTAAGTCCACTCTGCACAAAACTTTCACCAAAACAGGTCAAGAGGTTTCTGCACACTTGAAAACTTGTACACAAATAAAGCCATTTGGGCTGTTTTAATCCCAAATTTTCCCTTTTCCAACTACGCCTTCGCCGATAATAAGTAAATTAAACTAAGGCTGCAGCTAACGATTATTTTTTTATCGATTAATCTATAGATTATTTTTTTCGATTAATCGGTTAATCTATAGATTATTTTTTCCGATTAATCTATAGATTATTTTTCCTTTTGCCCATTATTTTTTTTATTTAAAATGAAGATGAAAAAATAAATGTACGCCAGTTTTTTCAAAAGGCATGGCTTTTATTTACAAAAAAAAAGTATGGCCACTCAGTCAACATTAATAATAATAATAATAATAACTGGGATTTATATAGCGCTTTTCTAAGTACCCAAAGTCGCTTTACATGTAGAACCCATCATTCATTCACACCTGGTGGTGGTAAGCTACTTTCATAGCCACAGCTGCCCTGGGGTAGACTGACGGAAGCGTGGCTGCAATTTGCGCCAACGGCCCCTCCGACCACCACCTATCATTCATCATTCAATTCACCGGTGTGAGTGGCACCGGGGGCAAAGGGTGAAGTGTCCCGCCCAAGGACACAACGGCAGCGATTTTTTATTTTTTTTGGATGGTAAGAGGCGGGGAGCGAACCTGCAACCCTCAGGTTTCTGGCACGGTTGCTCTACCCACTACGCCATGCCGCCCCAACATTGACAACATGACAAAATATTCTGTAACAATGTAAACATTTAAAACTTTTAACATTCAACAAAATTAAAAGTAGCTTATTTGCTTTTTAATGTGCAAATATAAAAGTAAACATCCAGTGCAAATCTTAATATTCTGCAATAGTATAAGCATTTCAAAAGTAAAAGTATTGCTTATTTTGCTTTAAAATGTGCAAAAATAAAGATAAACATCCAATACAAAAAAGTGCAAAACGGAAATATTAATCTATAGATTATTTTTCCTTTTACCGATTATTTTTTTTATTTAAAATGAAGATGAAAAAATAAATGTAGGCCAGTTTTTTCAAAAGGCATGGCTTTTATTTACAAAAAAAAAAAAGTATGGCCACTCAGTCAACATTGACAACAACATGACAAAATATTCTGTAACAATGTAAACATTTAAAACTTTTAACATTTAACAAAATTAAAAGTAGCTTATTTGCTTTTTAATGTGCAAATATAAAAGTAAACATCCAGTGCAAATCTTAATATTCTGCAATAGTATAAGCATTTCAAAAGTAAAAGTATTGCTTATTTTGCTTTAAAATGTGCAAAAATAAAGATAAACATCCAATACAAAAAAGTGCAAAACGGAAATATTAATCTATAGATTCTTTTTCCTTTTACCGATTATTTTTTTTATTTAAAATGAAGATGAAAAAATAAATGTACGCCAGTTTTTTCAAAAGGCATGGCTTTTATTTACAAAAAAAAAAAAGTATGGCCACTCAGTCAACATTGACAACATGACAAAATATTCTGTAACAATGTAAACATTTAAAACTTTTAACATTTAACAAAATTAAAAGTAGCTTATTTGCTTTTTAATGTGCAAATATAAAAGTAAACATCCAGTGCAAATCTTAATATTCTGCAATAGTATAAGCATTTCAAAAGTAAAAGTATTGCTTATTTTGCTTTAAATTGTGCAAAAATAAAGATAAACATCCAATACAAAAAAGTGCAAAACGGAAATATTAATCTATAGATTATTTTTCCTTTTACCGATTATTTTTTTAATTTAAAATGAAGATGAAAAAATAAATGTAGGCCAGTTTTTTCAAAAGGCATGGCTTTTATTTACAAAAAAAAAAGTATGGCCACTCAGTCAACATTGACAACAACATGACAAAATATTCTGTAACAATGTAAACATTTAAAACTTTTAACATTTAACAAAATTAAAAGTAGCTTATTTGCTTTTTAATGTGCAAATATAAAAGTAAACATCCAGTGCAAATCTTAATATTCTGCAATAGTATAAGCATTTCAAAAGTAAAAGTATTGCTTATTTTGCTTTAAAATGTGCAAAAATAAAGATAAACATCCAATACAAAAAAGTGCAAAATGGAAATATTCTGTAACAACAGTGTAAACATTTCAACAAAAGTAAAAGTATTGCTTATTTGCTAAAATGTGCAAAAATAAAGATAAACATCCAATACAAAAAAGTGCAAAACGGAAATATTCTGTAACAACAGTGTAAACATTTCAACAAAAGTAAAAGTATTGCTTATTTTGCTTAATAACAACAATGATAGTATGATTAAAGTGAAAGTTAATTGTTGGTTTGTACATAGTATATGTAACTGTTAATGTTGTAAAAGGTATTTGCACAACTAATTAACGTTAGCGTTTGTGACACGTCTTGTGCCGTGGGGTTCTTTCAGGACCGACAGACTGAACGCCAGACGGCTTTGCCAGGTTTACAATATTTTAATTGTACACAAAGTATTTTCTCTTCCAACTCTTTTCTCTTTCTTTCCTCGCTTTTCAGCTCCTCTTCCTCGCTCGCTCGTCGTCCTTTGTCTCTGGCTCTCCTCCTCTCTCGCTCCACGTCAGCTTCACTCTGGCTCCTTCCAGTCTCTCTTCCCTCTCTCTCTGCTGCTCCCCTTTTCTTCAGCGAGAGGAGATTGGATGATCGTGCCCAGGTGCGCGTATTGCGCACCTGGGCACGATTGCGGCGTCGCTCCCGGCGCGCCCCGCTTCGCCGCTCGCTCGCCGGCCCCGCCTCTCCACAGCGATAAAGAGGAGCGCGTCTTTGTGAACACTGAACAGGCATGCCAAACGCGCCTCTCAGAGCGAAACGGTGCTTTAGTTTATGAATTTACAACGCAGATACAAATGACACATTCATGTTTTTGTGTAATGATGACAACGTTTACTCACGCGGACGATTGACTAGTTGATGGTGATGGCAAGAACGCTGTCGGTTTTCTTTTCAGATGTTCGTTCATAGCAGTTGTGCTGCTATGATAGGCCATTTCCGCTCCACACAGTGTGCATACAACAACATTATTAGGCCGTTTATTGAAATACTCCCACACTTTTGATGACTTTTGGCGTGCTTTTTTCCCCTCGCTCTCACCGTCTGCTTTGCGCTCCGCCATGATAGTAGTGTGACGTAAATATGCGACGCGTCGACGCACAAAAACGGCGTCGACGTATTTACGTAACCGATGACGTCGACGCGTCGTTTCAGCCTTAAATTAAACGAAGGATGAATTAAAATGAACTCGATGACCTAACATACCTGCCAACTACTCCGGTTTTCCCGTAATTAGTACGGTTTTCATCAACCTATTCCGGGCTACGGTTGCAGTGATAAAAAAATACGGTTTTTCATTAATTAAAAAAAAAATTTTTTTTTAAATGCGCGAGGCTATTTAAAGCACCGCTGCCAAGCACGAGGCATTGTTTCCAAACGAGCGAACGATCATGGAATCAGCCGGAGAAAAATCGCAAACGAGTCTTAAACCGAAAAGAAAACTGCAGTCATTCCGTGAAGAATATTCAAAAGCCTATCCGGGAATAATTATCCGTTCCAAAAAGGGTGAAAACTACGCGAATTGCACCTTGTGCAAACAAGATTTTTCGATTGGACACGGAGGAATTAGCGATGTAAAAGACCACGTTGGGACAAAAAAACACAAGTCTAATGCCGTTGCTAGCGATACAAGTGGAAAACTTTCAACGTTTTTCGGATTTTAGCCACAAAAAGGTAATGACACCAATGTTATCTATTGGAATTGTTTAGTACTGTTATACTGTTAAAAGTGTTTATACTATTTATGCTTTCAAGTCCAAGTTGAAGAAATCTTGTTAAATGTTGACAGCATAACTACCAAAATACAGAAGTATGTCCTTAATATTTTTGCAGTGCTATTTCTGTTGAAAAGTTAAAATGATTACATTAGAGATGTGATGTGCCACTTTTCAAGTGTCTGATGGCTTAAATTAATTTTCATTCATTTTTCATATTTTGAATTCTTTTGAAAGGCTTACAAAAAAACTACATTTGAATTGTAATTCCATGCTATTGACAGGACTATTAATTTTAATGAAGTTAGCTTACCATGTTTACAGTATGATAATTGTGATAGAAATGTGAATTTTAGGCACAGAATATTTTTTACAATTGAACAAGGCAGTAGATTATACAAGCTTGGACAGAAAGTTAATAATGACACCAATTTTTTTTTAATGGAATTGTTTAGTACTGTTTTACCATTTGTTTACTGTAAAAAGTGTTTATACTGTTTATACTTTCAATTAACAAATTGAAGTCTTGTGAAAGGTTGACAGGATAACTGGCATTAACTGTCAAAATAATTTCAAACTATTGAAGTTAGCTTACAGAATAAACATGTCAATCAACCCATATGATTTTTGCTGTAATATTTTTGTTTTGAAAAGTCACTGTGACTGATAGAAAAGTGATGGTTTTAGCAACATTTTAACCTGTCTGAATGCAATCAATCATTTTGTGGACCCTGGCTACTAGGTTTTTCTGATTTCAAAAGTTGGCAGGTATGAAATAATACTTTACAGATACTGTAAAATGATTGTTCATGTTTTTCAGTCAGTACAGATTGGTGTCTTTACAAATTCAAACACGATTCATGTTGACATAGAAGCTAGCTTATCTCTTGCTGTAGCTAGCTTTTAAGGCTAATACCGAAGCGTGCCGAAGTGTTACTACGCTAGAAAAAGAGTTCCTCAGTGTTGGCTCCTACAATAACAATGTCGCTACAGTTCGGTTATTATACAGGTTACGGAACGTAAGTGATGTATTTTTGACGGTTTGTGAATGCATTTTTAAAGTGATTTAGTGATAGAATTAATTACTCCCATTATCTGCATTGCTAGCCACCTAGAACGAGCCTATTTTTATATATTAGAAAGCGGGAAAAAACAACCTTTTGTCTTCTTGTCTCTCATAATGATTGTCAACGATGGGTTGACTTTTGTCAACCGAGTGCCACGCTGGTTTATTCACAATTCCATCCATCCATCCATCTTCTTCCGCTTATCCGAGGTCGGGTCGCGGGGGCAGCAGCCAAAGCAGGGAAGCCCAGACTTCCCTCTCCCCAGCCACTTCGTCCAGCTCCTCCCGGGGGATCCCGAGGCGTTCCCAGGCCAGCCGGGAGACATAGTCTTCCCAACGTGTCCTGGGTCTTCCCCGTGGCCTCCTACCGGTCGGACGTGCCCTAAACACCTCCCGAGGGAGGCGATCGGGTGGCATCCTGACCAAATGCCCGAACCACCTCATCTGGCTCCTCTCCATGTGGAGGAGCAGCGGCTTTACTTTGAGCTCCCCCCGGATGACAGAGCTTCTCACCCTATCTCTAAGGGAGAGCCCCGCCACCCGGCCGCTTGTACCCGTGATCTTGTCCTTTCGGTCATAACCCAAAGCTCATGACCATAGGTGAGGATGGGAACGTAGATCGACCGGTAAATTGAGAGCTTTGCCTTCCGGCTCAGCTCCTTCTTCACCACAACGGATCGATACAGCGTCCGCATTACTGAAGACGCCGCACCGATCCGCCTGTCGATCTCACGATCCACTCTTCCCTCACTCGTGAACAAGACTCCGAGGTACTTGAACTCCTCCACTTGGGGCAGGGTCTCCTCCCCAACCCGAAGATGGCATTCCACCCTTTTCCGGGCGAGAACCATGGACTCGGACTTGGAGGTGCTGATTCTCATCCCAGTCGCTTCACACTTGGCTGCGAACCGATCCAGCGAGAGCTGGAGATCCTGGCCAGATGAAGCCATCAGGACCACATCATCTGCAAAAAGCAGAGACCTAATCCTGCAGCCACCAAACCAGATCCCCTCAACGCCTTGACTGCTCCTAGAAATTCTGTCCATAAAAGTTATGAACAGAATGGGTGACAAAGGGCAGCCTTGGCGGAGTCCAACCCTCACTGGAAACGTGTCCGACTTACTGCCGGCAATGCGGACCAAGCTCTGGCACTGATCATACAGGGAGCGGACTGCCACAATCAGACAGTCCGATACCCCATACTCTCTGAGCACTCCCCACAGGACTTCCCGAGGGACACGGTCGAATGCCTTCTCCAAGTCCACAAAACACATGTAGACTGGTTGGGCAAACTCCCATGCACCCTCAATTCACAATTCCTTTCCTCAATGTTGTTAGGTCAGCTTTGGATCTGGAGCTCCAGTGTGTGATGAAGGCAGCATCCAGAGATCATATCAGAGACTGGTGCATCCAGCTTGACCAGCACGCCAGAAGCCGGCAAGAGGCACTGCAGAAGCTTCGCAGCCAGTGGCAGAGCGTTATGGACTTCAGACAACAAGTGGTGAGGCTCAGCAGCGAGTTCTTGACTTCTAGATGTCTTTCCACACATGATGTTGTCTTGTCAGCTCCTCAGACAGGATCAGATAAGGAATCTGATCAAGGGAAACTCATCAGCTAAAACTGAGCTGATCCGGACGCACAAAGAGGTGTGTATCGTCTTGTATATTTCAGAGAATTGTATCCGGAAACATTCTGACTGTTTTTGTTTTCCTTCGTTTTAGCTGCAGGACTTTTTGGAGGGCAAAGTGTTGCCGCAGTTGAAAGAGGTCACCGCTGCTGCCAAGAGTCTAAGGAACTCTATCTCCAAGGAGGTTAAACAGTTGGGCACCATTTCACTTCAGGCTCTGGACCGGAGGACTGTCGAAGGGTAAAAACATATAGCATCACCTATAGGGATGGGTACCGAATTTGTCACTTTTATAGGCACCGACTGAATTCCGTCAGTATCATTGGGGCATCGAGTCACATAAAATCAAACCTTGCCATAATTTCATACGTTTATTGCACATGACGTCACGTCCGGTTGCAGACTAAACACCAGCTCACGTAAACAACCACTCAGCCAAACTCCCTCTGAATAATGTTGCAATCTTCAACTCTAACAAAGCAGGTGTGCTTTGTAGAAAACACTCAAATGTAAAGTAAGGCTTCACTCTTTCAAAATGGGCTAGTTTGATGCTAATTAGGGCCTATTGACCTATTGAATTTGTAAGGTTTTATTCTTTCTTTATTATTCTTCCGCCGCCTCTTTGAGCACTAATTTGACCCACTTAACATGCTTCAAAACTCACCATATTTGACCCACACATCAGGACCTGCGAAAATTGCCTTTTTTTTAAAAAACCGAACCACAAAACTCAAAATTGCGCTCTAGCGCCCCCTACGAAAAAAAAAAACTAGACTGCCTGTAACTCCCACTAGGAAGGTCGGAGAGACATGAAACAAAAACCTCTATGTAGGTTTGACTTAGACCTAGTTTTCATAATTGTATATCCTCGGGCAAAAATCAACAGGAAGTTGGCAATTTCCCCCTTCAAGACAAAAAGGTACTAAAAACAGTCACTTTTGCCTTTTCGAGCTGTAATTTGACCCCCTTAACACGCTTCAAAACTCACCAAACTGAACGCACACATCAGGACTGGCAAAAATTGTGATCTAATAAAAAAAAAAACCTAACCCCAAATTTAAAAATTGCGCTCTAGAGCAATTTTTGAATAAAACGGAGAAAAAACTGCTCCTCGGAAGAAAAAAATGACAAAACTGCCTGTAACTCCCACTGGGAAGGTCGGAGAGACATGAAACAAAATCCTCTCCGTAGATCTCACTTAGACCTACATTTCATAAATTGACAACCCCCAGCAAAAATCTACAAGAAGCTTGCTATTCCCCCTTCAACACAACATTTTTGTAAAAACCGGTCACCTTTCTTCAAACATTATCTCTTCTGAGCGTGTTTGTTGTTTCGGCTTCAAACTAACACAGGAGAGAGATTGAACCCTTTTGATTAAAAGTTATCGAAAGAGTTTTAATACCGGCTCCGGTTTTGGTTTTATGACCCTTCAAAGAGCCGCTGCGCTGATGCTGCTGTTTTTTCAAGAAGGCTGCTTAAAAGCAGGAAGCACCAGCGTGCCCACACAATGCAGACAAGGTAGGTACACTAAACAAAAGTATTGGGACAATTTGGACTAAAAGTAGACAAAAGTATTGGGACACTTATGACGAAAACTGAACAAAAGTATTGGGACACTTAGGACTAGCACCTGCCAAATACGCGGGCCCGACCAATGCTGCTTGCAGCTTTAATTTACATTGGATTTGCTATACACAGGCTACTAGCGATTGTACACGGCAATTTCAACACCTCTAATTTAGTAATTAAACCCGCAACTAACATGAATGTTATAATCAAACAGCTGGTGTGCAAAAAAGCTCAATACTTACAGTACCAACACTTTGTAGTGCGCAACACAACACATTTTGATCTTGGAAAAAGCTATATTTCTACATGTACAACATAGCTTACACAGTACTGCCATCTAATGTCTAGGAAGTGCACCTGCATTGCAAATTAGACTCGGGTGAAAACATAATCAGCACATTTTTAAATGTTCTATTAAAAATGTTGCCCCAAGTGGAGGAGTTCAAGTACCTCGGAGTCTTGTTCACGAGTGAGGGAAGAGTGGATGGTGAGGTCGACAGGCATCTTCAGTAATGTGGACGCTGTATCGATCCGTTGTGGTGAAGAAGGAGCTGAGTCGGAAGGCAAAGCTCTCAATTTACCGGTCGATCTACGTTCCCATCCTCACCTATGGTCATGAGCTTTGGGTTATGACCGAAAGGACAAGATCACGGGTACAAGCGGCCCAAATGAGTTTCCTCCGCCGGGTGGCGGGGCTCTCCCTTAGAGATAGGGTGAGAAGCTCTGTCATCCGGGGGGAGCTCAAAGTAAAGCCGCTGCTCCTCCACATGGAGAGGAGCCAGATGAGGTGGTTCGGGCATCTGGTCAGGATGCCACCCGAACGCCTCCCTAGGGAGGTGTTTAGGGCACGTCCCACCGGTAGGAGGCCGCGGGGAAGACCCAGGACACGTTGGGAAGACTATGTCTCCCGGCTGGCCTGGGAACGCCTCGGGATCCCCCGGGAGGAGCTGGACGAAGCGGCTGGGGAGAGGGAAGTCTGGGCTTCTCTGCTTAGGCTGCTGCCCCCGCGATAAGCGGAAAAAAATGGATGGATGGATGGATGGATGGATTAAAAATGTTTGTTATTATTAAACCATCGACATTTATTAGCACACACAAAAGTACCGAAAATCAGTACTGTTGAGTACCGATATGGATAAATTGGTACTATATCGGTTCAAATGTGAATGGTACCCATCCCTAATCACTCATAAACACTTCTGTTCACACTTTGTGTTTTGGTATGCAGCGAGGAAGGCTTTTTTTTTTTTTACTGGCTTGGGCTCCATCATTAACTCACTGAGACGTTTTAAACAATGACTATTGTTGACAGAAAGCTTGTCCCCTCAGAACGCAAAGAATCCCAGCATCGCGGCTGTCCATCCATCGCCTGCAGTCTCCGACCTTCAGCAAGCTGTGTGGAAACATGGCGTTCCCTCTCTACAGGGTGAGCGCGTGACACTTCCATCTGTGGTGACCAAACGTTTTGTTCTCGCACGCTGCCACACAGCGCTCCGTGAGTTTGAGACATGAGTCAGCAACCTGACTCAAAAAGCTCTTCTGAATAGATTGTTCCGATTCTTCAATGTAATCATATTTGTTGACAATTAATGCTGCTGCACTGACTTGCCCCTCTAAGGCTCCAGAGGAGTTGTGCTCCAAGGCGCGCAGGGACCAGCTGGAGTTGCGTTTTCTCCGTCAGCTCCTCCAACTTCACTCCGCCACTTTGCGGAAATCAGCCAAGGGGGCGGAGCTATTGCTTGCATCCGATCATAAAGGTAATCAAAATCAGACTACCGTATTTTGAGGAACATAGGGCACACCGGATAATAAGGTGCACTGCTGATGAGGGGTCTATTTTATACATAAGGTGCATTAAAGGGGTCATATTAGGATATTTTCTAAATGTAAAAGACTTCCTTGTGGTCTACATAACATGTAATGGTGTTTTTTTGCTCAAAATGTTGCATAGATGATGTTTTACACATCATCTTCAAATCACTTTCTGACAGTCCCTTCAGGATGCACCGTTTTGTGGGCGGTCTTATTTACGTGCCTCCACTTGGACAGCGTCATCTTTGTTGTAGCGGTGTAGCGTGCAAGGACAGGAGTGGAAGAAGTGTCAAAAGATGGAGCTAACTGTTTTAATGACAGTCAATACAGCCTGGCCCCCGCCAAAAAAATTTTTATTGTACGGTAATTTTGAAGAATTTATCTGAATGTGCATGAACTATTTATGTTCAAAATTGTTTGAAATGTCAAATGTTTAAATATTAACTGTCAGTTTACTGCACTGTGCCAACTGTACTACTACCGTATTTTCCGCACCATAAGGCGCCCTGGGTTATAAGCCGCGCCTTCAATGAACGGCATATTTCAAAACTTTGTCCACCTATAAGCCGCCCGGTGTTGTAAGCCGCATCTAACTGCGCTAAAGGAATGTCAAAAAAACAGTCAGATAGGTCAGTCAAACTTTAATAATATATTAAAAACCAGCGTTCTAACAACTCTGTTCACTCGCAAAATGTACGCAAATGTGCAATCACAAACATACGTATATCAACATGGACAGAGCTGCATGAAAAAAGCCACCCGGCCTCTTCGCGTAAACTTAAACTTACCTTAACCACTCGCTCATCTTTTCTTCATCCATCCCTTCGAGTTAGCTTTTATGATGACGCCGGCTGGAAAGGTCTCTTTTGGCAAGGTCTTCCTTTTGAATATCACCATGGGTGGAAGTTTCTGGCCATTAGCATGGCAAGCTAGAACCACAGTGAAGGATGACTTCTCATTCCCTGTGGTGCGAATATTCACCGTACGTGCTCCCGTTGTATCCACAGTGCGGTTCACAGGAATATCAGTTGCTGTGAAATAGTAATCCGTGTGCGGATGGAGAGATTGCGTCTTTTCATGAACCGGATCCCGGTCGCTTAGTAGGAGCCATTTTGTGGTCTTTACAGATGTAAACACACAAAGGAAATGAAACGTACGGTGATATCCGCGCGCTTTTTCTTCTTCTACGCGGGCGGGTGGTTGCTTACAGTAGAAGAAGAAGCGCTTCCTGTTCTATGGGGGCGGGTGCTTACCTTGGCGGTTGCTTGCGTAGAAGAAGAAGCGCTTCCTGTTCTACCGGGAAAAAAGATGGCGGCTGTTTACCGAAGTTGCGAGACCGAAACTTTATGAAAATGAATCTTAATATTTATCCATATATAAAGCGCACCGGGTTATAAGCCGCACTGTCAGCTTTTGAGAAAATGTGTGGTTTTTAGGTGCGTCTTATAGTGCGGAAAATACGGTATATGAGTACATATTTTCTTTTGTTTCATTGAAAATAAAACAGCAAAGTCCATTTGGCTGTCATCCGTTTTAATTATGAGACACAATCTGATTTTTTTTTCCATGCTTGAAGTAACAAAATATTACTTTAAAAAAGTAGTTTTATACTTGTGAGTGTTGATGACACAGCTTTGCAACAGTTGATATTCTAGTTTCAAGCATGTTTTACTCAATATAGGTCATCACATCTCAGCAACAAGCTGTAATATCTTGCTGAGAAAATTTAGGACCAAAACCCTTAAAACAAGTAAAAAACTTAACATAAAATCTGCTTAGTAAGAATAATGATCTTATCAGACAGAAAATAAGCAAATATCACCCTTATTTGAGATATTTCATCTTACTTAGATTTCAGTTTTTGCAGTGTGGAAAATAAAACCATATAAAAGGGATTTTGTACCATTGAACCACTTTTACAAACATGCCAAAGTCACATATAGCCAAAGAAAAATAATCTGTATAAAATTAAGGAAACCAAGTTTAACATACTTACTAATATGTGTGTAAATGTTTGACCATTTATGATAAGACTTCAGAGTTGCATTATTCTGCTGAATGTTGATGAGGAAAATCACTGAGTGATTCTGATGAGGACACCTTTTGCTGATATTATGTTTTTATATTTTCAAGCCTTGCTCTCCAGAGTCAAAGAGGAAGATGCAAAGTTGCTGCAATCTCTGGTCCCGAGAGTTCGAGCCCTCACCCAAAGATGTGCACTGGGTGTTACTTATGGAGAACACGGCAAAAGTGCCATATCTTACTGGTAAGACACAACCTACGGAATACTCTCCTGTAAAATGCAACATTCATTTTGGCAGTTTACTGCATACCAACGTAAATCAAAGATGACTATTTGTCCATAACTTTGGTTGAACTAAAAAAGGCAGCTACATACAGATGATGTTGTCTTATCGTGTCTCTATTATGGGCGTAACAGTAGACGTTAGAGATGCGCGGTTTGCGGGCACAACCGCGGAGTCCGCGGATTATCCGCGGATCGGGCGGATGAAATAAAAAAAAATTTGATTTTATCCGCGGGTCGGGTCGGGCGGTTGAAATAAAAAAAAATTAGATTTTAAATAGATTCAGGCGGGTGGCAGTTAAACCAATTGGGAAATATATATACATAGTTAAATGTTGTTACCCACATACGAAAAACGAGCAGGCACCTGCAGCATATGCCACAACAGAAGAAAAAAAAAGAAAAGAGATGGACACTTTTACGGAGCGGAGAAGGGACGCCTCGCCGGGGTCCGGGACCGAGGCCCCTTCCCCCGAGAGGGCCCCACCGGGAGCCGTAGCTGAGGCGATCCGCGAGAAGGGCCCGACGCACGTCCAGGGTCACCACCGCGCCCACCGCACCGACACCCCGCCTCGTCCGCCTTCGCCGCGGCCGGCGTCACGCGCAGCAGGTAAGCAGCTTACCTGCCCGCCACCCCTGTTGCCGGGGGCGCGTAACAGGGGTCACGCAGTGCGCTCACGAAAGGGGTGGGGCTCACCCTGGTTGATATAGACAGCAGGACGGTGGCCATGGAAGTCGGAACCCGCTAAGGAGTGTGTAACAACCCACCTGCCGAATCAACTAGCCCTGAAAATGGATGGCGCTGGAGCGTCGGGCCCATACCCGGCCGTCGCCGGCAGCGAGACGCGCTTGGAGGTGCGCTCAGCGCGGCTCCCATATGATTGCGCACTGGTGTGCGTCTGGGTCGTGACAGCGTGGCACGCGAATGTCTGTGCTGCATTGGATCAGTCTCCTTTCTTTAACAGGCAAAAGCTTTATAACCTCACTAATGCCTTGCATCGTCTATATTAGATATATAACAACGGGCGAGTGCGGTTCTGATCAAATGTTACATCGGGTGGATGGCGGATGGTTGACGACTTTCTGATGCGGTTGCGGATGAAATAATTGCCTATCCGCACATCTCTAGTAGACGTACAGTTAGGTCCATAAATATTTGGACATTGACACAATTTTCAGTATTCCAGCTCTGTACAACACCACAATGGATTTGAAATGAAACAATCAAGATGTGCTTTAAGTGCAGACTTTGAGCTTTAATTTGAGGGTATTTACATCCAAATCAGGTGAACAGTGTCGGAATTACAACACATTTTATATGTGCCTTCCACTTTTTAAGGGACCAAAAGTAATTGGACAATTGGCTACTCAGCTGTTCCATGGCCACGTTTGTGTTATTCCCTTGTTTTTTTCCCCCATTTATTTCATTTACAAAGAGCAGATAAAAGGCCTAGATGGCATTTCAAGTGTGGAATATTCATTTGGAATCTAGGGAGGTCATCTCTTAATATCATACCTGCCAACTACTCCGGTTTTCCCGTAATTAGTACGGTTTTCATCAACCTATTCCGGGTTACGGTTGCAGTGATAAAAAATACGGTTTTTCATTAATTAAAAACATTTTTTTTTTTAAATGCGCGAGGCTATTTATAGCACCGCTGCCAAGCACGAGGCACTTGTTGCCCATTGTTTCCAAACGAGCGAACGATCATGGAATCAGCCGGAGAAAAATCGCAAACGAGTCTTAAACCGAAAAGAAAACTGCAGTCATTCCGTAAAGAATATTCAAAAGCCTATCCGGGAATAATTATCCGTTCCAAAAAGGGTGAAAACTACGCGAATTGCACCTTGTGCAGACAAGATTTTTCGATCGGACACGGAGGAATTAGCGATGTAAAAGACCACGTTGGGACAAAAAAACACAAGTCTAATGCCGTTTATACTATTTATGCTTTCAAGTCCAAGTTGAAGAAATCTTGTTAAATGTTGACAGCATAACTGCCAAAATACAGAAGTATGTCCTTAATATTTTTGCAGTGCTATTTCTGTTGAAAAGTTAAAATGATTACATTAGAGATGTGATGTGCCACTTTTCAAGTGTCTGATGGCTTCAATTAATTTTCATGAATTTTTCATATTTTGAATTCTTTTGAAAGGCTTACAAAAAAACGACATTTGAATTGTAATTCCATGCTATTGACAGGACTATTAATTTTAATGAAGTTAGCTTACCATGTTTACAGTATGATAATTGTGATAGAAATGTGAATTTTAGGCACAGAATATTTTTTACAATTGAACAAGGCAGTAGATTATACAAGCTTGGACAGAAAGTTAATAATGACACCAATTTTTTTTTAATGGAATTGTTTAGTACTGTTTTACTATTTGTTTACTGTAAAAAGTGTTTATACTGTTTATACTTTCAATTAACAAATTGAAGTCTTGTGAAAGGTTGACAGGATAACTGGCATTAACTGTCAAAATAATTTCAAACTATTGAAGTTAGCTTACAGAATCAACATGTCAATCAACCCATATGATTTTTGCTGTAATATTTTTGTTTTGAAAAGTCACTGTGACTGATAGAAAAGTGATGGTTTTAGCAACATTTTAACCTGTCTGAATGCTAATAATCATTTTGCGTCGGCCTGAACCCCCCACCAGGACTTTGTCCTGGACCTACCAGGGCCTGTGGCCCTTGGACCCTGGCTACTAGGTTTTTCTGATTTCAAAAGTTGGCAGGTATGTAATATGAAGTCTAAAGAGCTGTCACTATCAGTAAAGCAAGCCATCATTAGGCTGAAAAATCAAAACAAAGCCATCAGATAGATAGCAAAAACATTAGATGTGGCCAAATCAACTGTTTGGTACATTCTTAAAAAGAGAGAACACACTGCTGAGCTCAGCAACACCAAAAGACCTGGAAGACCACGGAAAACAAGTGTGGTGGATGACAGAAAAATCCTTTCCCTTGTCAAGAAAAAGCCCTTCACAACAGTTGGCCAGATGAAGAAAAGTCTCCAGGAGGTAGGTGTATACGTGTCCAAGTCAACAATTAAGAGACGACTTCTCCAGAGGAAATACAGAGGTTTCATCACAAGGTGTAAACCATTGGTGAGCCTCAAAAACAGGAAGGCCAGATTAGAGTTTGCCAAGAGACATGTAAAAGAGCCTGTGCAGTTCTGGAACAACATCTTATGGACAGATGAGACAAAGATCTACTTGTACCAGAATGATGGAAAGAGAAGAGTATGGAGGAGGGAAGGAACTGCTCAAGATCCAAAGCATACCACCTCATCAGTGAAGCATGGTGGTGGTAATGGCATGCATGGCTGCCAGTGGAACTGGATCTCTTATATTTATTGATGATGTGACAGCAGAATGAATTCTGAAGTGTTTAGGGCAATATTATCTGCTCATATTCAGCCAAATGCTTCAAAACTCATTGCACGGCGCTTCACAATGCAGATGGACAACGACCCGAAGCATACTGCGAAAGCAACCAAAGAGTTTTTTAAGGCAAAGAAGTGGAATGTTCTGCAATGGCCAAGTCAATCACCTGACCTGAATCCCATTGAGCATGAATTTCACTTGCTGAAGACAAAACTGAAGGGAAAATGCCCAAAGAACAAGCAGGAAGTGAAGACAGCTGCAGCGGAGGCCCGGCAAAGCATCACCAGGGACCAAACCCAGCGTCTGGTGATGTCTATGTGTTCCACACTTCAGGCTGTCATTGACTGCAAAGGATTTGCAACAAAGTATTAAAAAATGACAATTTTATTTATGATTATATTAGTTTGTCCAATTACTTTTGGTCCCTTAAAAAGTGGAAGGCACTTATAAAATGTGTTGAAATTCCTACACCGTTCACCTGATTTAAAACCAGGGTACAAAACGAACCGTCAAAACAAACCGGGTTAAAACAAAAACAAAAAATCATTGAATCCGTAATAGAGTGAGGATTTGTATCATTGACCATTATACTGGAAAGTTGTGTACTTTCAGATTGGTATGACGTCATATGTTCACTTGTCACAGGTGAAAATATGTGTGTGTGTTCATTCAGGTGGGATCAACCAGCACAACATGTCCTCTCCGAAGTCCGTCATGGAGGAATGACTTTTCAACAGTGGCTCCAGAGGTGGAAACTGGCTGCCAAAGTCTAAGTAAAGGAGATTACTTTTAGCATTTTAGTGTAACAAAACTGTCAAGAATACAGTCGAAATTCTCGCAAGTTATTTCCTCATCACGAATTGTTTCTGTTTTACCGTCTTGTGTTTACTAATAAATATCGTCCAGTGATCTGTCCTTGTCCTCCCAGGAATGAGCTCACTGGGACTCGGTGCTCCACAGACACGGCTAATTATGACTACTAATTATTAGAAGTCTTAAAGGTTTTTCATGAAGTAATCGCTCCTTTGTTGTAGCAGTTCAGGGGGTGGACAGATCTATACATATATCGACCACGTCGATACCAAAGATGGTATCGGTTGACACATTGCTAGTTTTTTGTTCTACAAATGTTTTTTTTCTCTTGTTATAAAATGAATAGATTTTGGCAAGATGAGACAATGATAAATATTGTTAAGTTAATGGCCACATGATGGCTTTGGGGGCATAAAATCAAAGGATATGAATAACTAGTAGTTTGTTTACCGGTACTGTACTTATTTAGCAATATTGACCTATTTTGCTCAAATAATTGCATGTAATAAAATGGGAATTGTTTATTAGTTTGGTGGAGAGAATACTTCGAAGACCTCCTCAATCCCACCAACACGTCTTCCTATGAGGAAGCAGTGCCTGGGGAATCTGTGGTGGGCTCTTCAATTTCTGGGGCTGAGGTTGCTGAGGTAGTTAAAAAGCTCCTCGGTGGCAAGGCCCCGGGGGTGGATGAGATCCGCCCAGAGTTCCTTAAGGCTCTGGATGCTGTGGGGCTGTCTTGGTTGACAAGACTCTGCAGCATCGCGTGGACATCGGGGGCGGTACCTCTGGATTGGCAGACCGGGGTGGTGGTTCCTCTCTTTAAGAAGGGGAACCGGAGGGTGTGTTCTAACTATCGTGGGATCACACTCCTCAGCCTTCCCGGTAAGGTCTATTCAGGTGTACTGGAGAGGAGGCTACGCCGGATAGTCGAACCTCGGATTCAGGAGGAACAGTGTGGTTTTCGTCCTGGTCGTGGAACTGTGGACCAGCTCTATACTCTGGGCAGGGTCCTTGAGGGTGCATGGGAGTTTGCCCAACCAGTCTACATGTGCTTTGTGGACTTGGAGAAGGCATTCGACCGTGTCCCTCGGGAAGTCCTGTGGGGAGTGCTCAGAGAGTATGGGGTATCGGACTGTCTGATTGTGGCAGTCCGCTCCCTGTATGATCAGTGTCAGAGCTTGGTCCACATTGCCGGTAGTAAGTCGGACACGTTTCCAGTGAGGGTTGGACTCCGCCAAGGCTGCCCTTTGTCACTGATTCTGTTCATAACTTTTATGGACAGAATTTCTAGGCGCAGTCAAGGCGTTAAGGGGATCTGGTTTGGTGGCTGCAGGATTAGGTCTCTGCTTTTTGCAGATGATGTGGTCCTGATGGCTTCATCCGGCCAGGATCTTCAGCTCTCACTGGATCGGTTCGCAGCCGAGTGTGAAGCGACTGGGATGAGAATCAGCACCTCCAAGTCCGAGTCCATGGTTCTCGCCCGGAAAAGGGTGGAATGCCATCTTCGGGTTGGGGAGGAGACCCTGCCCCAAGTGGAGGAGTTCAAGTACCTAGGAGTCTTGTTCACGAGTGGGGGAAGAGTGGATCGTGAGATCGACAGGCGGATCGATGCGGCGTCTTCAGTAATGCGGACGCTGTATCGATCCGTTGTGGTGAAGAAAGAGCTGAGCCGGAAGGCAAAGCTCTCAATTTACCGGTCGATCTACGTTCCCATCCTCACCTATGGTCATGAGCTTTGGGTTATGACCGAAAGGACAAGATCACGGGTACAAGCGGCCGAAATGAGTTTCCTCCGCCGGGTGGCGGGTCTCTCCCTTAGAGATAGGGTGAGAAGCTCTGTCATCCGGGGGGAGCTCAAAGTAAAGCCGCTGCTCCTCCACATGGAGAGGAGCCAGATGAGGTGGTTCGGGCATCTGGTCAGGATGCCACCCGAACGCCTCCCTAGGGAGGTGTTTAGGGCACGTCTGACCGGTAGGAGGCCACGGGGAAGACCCAGGACACGTTTGGAAGACTGTCTCCCGGCTGGCCTGGGAACGCCTCGGGATCCCCCGGGAAGAGCTGGACGAAGTGGCTGGGGAGAGGGAAGTCTGGGCTTCCCTGCTTAGGCTGCTGCCCCCGCGACCCGACCTCGGATAAGCGGAAGAAGATGGATGGATGGATGGAGACAATGATAAATATTGTTAAGTTAATGGACACAGGATGGCTTTGAGGGCATAAAATCAAAGGATATGAATAACTAGTAGTTTGTTTACTGTACTTATTTAGCAATATTGACTTATTTTGCTCAAATAATTGCATGTAATAAAATGGGGATTGTTTAATAGTTTTATATTGTTCCCATAAATGCGCGATAGAAAACATGTTTATCTAGAAACACTTGTCCTGTGATTCATTCTGACTATTATCGTGATCAACAAATTAGAAGCAAACTCATTTAACGATCTCAAAAACCAAGTAAAAAGTGTCTGTATCTGCAATATTGACCTGCATCACAGGTGTCCAAAGTGCGGCCCACGGGGCATTTGTGGCTCGCTAAATCCTGGAGTTAATATGCGTCTTTTCTTCATAAATGTATTCAACTTTCCATTTTCACAGAAAAAAGACATGTACTGAATGCAATTTCGTATCATTATAACTTTATCCAATTTTGCAACACATATTATATTGTCATATATTCCAAACAGTTTTTTTGTTCAAATAAAAATAAATGCTTAAAAAGCCATCCAGTTATCTATCAAATTGTGCATTGTAAAAATGTTGGTAAAAAAACTGGTAGCTCAGTCGCTAATAAAACTAAACTGTGGTGTTTTTTATCTATTTAGAGTAATATTCCATAACAACACCAACCGTAGAATTTACAGGAACTTTTTTTAAATTCTGTAAAAAACATAGTAAATTTTACAGCAACATTTTTGCAACTGAGCTGTCAGTTTTGTGTTTTTTTTTTACTGTAAAATCTACAGATCTTTTTTTCTTTTCTTTACAGTACATTAAAACATACCTGCCAACTACTCCGTTTTTCCCGTAATTAGTACGGTTTTCATCAACCTATTCCGGGTTACGGTTGCAGTGATAAAAAATACGGTTTTTCATTAATTAAAAAAAAAAATTTTTTTTTAAGTTTTATTCACGAAATCGCGTAACAACAATGACAATCGACACTGCTTCCCGTAACTTCCTATCGAGCCATTCCGAATGCCATGGGCGAGGCTATTTATAGCACCGCTGCCAAGCACGAGGCACCAGTTGTATGGCGTCACATTAGTGCCAAAAATCCGAGCGCATAAAAACTGTTATCGCGCACTGATTCTCCACTTCGTGCGCGCGCGCGACACCTTTCTGCGCGCTCTCTGTGTACTCCTGGCATCTCTCCTCGCGCTGTCATGTTTCTTTTTGGCACTTTGGGGGCGGGTATGCTTAGACGGCCCCTCCTTTCTGATTGGTCAGGTGAAAAATGCTCAGAGCCAATCAGAAGTATAGCAGGGCGGGTCATGGTCAATATGTATCAAGATTTACGGAGGAAGAAGTGGATAAAAAAATGTCGCGCGCTGATGAAGGTTATTTCATACCACATAAACACAATACAGGGTAATACAAAATGTGAGCCAAATAAATAATAAGACAACAAACACCATAATCACATCTTTCAGCCAGAACTGGTCCACCAGCAATAACATTATTTTATATTTTCACTTCTTCTTCAACATATGTTTTCTAATTTATGGAATTTCTTTTGATTCAGCCAGAAAATTAATGAAATAATCTTTGAATTTTGTTTTGAAAATGTTAAAAATAGCTTTTAATAATGTATTCTGAAACAGTTTAAAATAATCAGAGAACTGACTAACACTGACCCTACACAACTATGTTGCACAATTAAGTCTTTTTTTTTTTTTTAAGCGAAAGAGGTAATTTCAACAGCATCCTATGTCATATCTACATGTAATAAGATTTGTAACAAGGCAAACTGTTTGTAAATTGGTCGAAAATCGAGCAAGTTACGGTAATTTAATTAGTACATGTACCATTGACATCAATGTAATGATTGAGGCTAGATGTCCGAGGTAAGATGGCTACAACGTTGCTACGCTGGAGAATGATTGGTCATATGAAAAATGCTCACAGCCAATCAGAAAGAAAGGGCCGTCTAAGCATACCCGCCCCCAAAGCGGGGAGAGATGCCAGGAGTACACAGAGAGCGCGCAGAAAGGCACCACGCGCGCGCACGAAGTTGAGAGTCAGCGCGCGATAACAGTTTTTATGCGCTCTGATTTTTGGCACTAATGTGACGACATACAGTTACCATTGTTTCCAAACGAGCGAACGATCATGGAATCAGCCGGAGAAAAATCGCAAACGAGTCTTAAACCGAAAAGAAAACTGCAGTCATTCCGTGAAGAATATTCAAAAGCCTATCCGGGAATAATTATCCGTTCCAAAAAGGGTGAAAACTACGCGAATTGCACCTTGTGCAGACAAGATTTTTCGATCGGACACGGAGGAATTAGCGATGTAAAAGACCACGTTGGGACAAAAAAACACAAGTCTAATGCCGTTGCTAGCGATACAAGTGGAAAACTTTCAACGTTTTTCGTCGCCCAAACAGTGATGGTTTTAGCAACATTTTAACCTGTCTGAATGCTAATAATCATTTTGCGTCGCCCTGAACCCCCCACCAGGACTTTGTCCTGGACCTACTGGGGCCTGCGGCCCCTGGACCCTGGCTACTAGGTTTTTCTGATTTCAAAAGTTGGCAGGTATGTTAAAATATGTCTACTTCATAATTGTGTAATAATAACACAAGGCAATTTATAATTAAATATCATTCACCGTGTGGAATACAAAAAGCAAACTTGATCCTGCTACTCAAGATTGGACAACGATTCTTTCCAAAGAAAAGAGAAAAAACAGAACCTCAGATAAAAATCCAACTTAAAATATGTGTATGCACGTACAACACTTGAAACATTTAGCATGTCAGTATGTGGAATTCAATTATGGAACGAGTAGAGCAAAGTAGTCAAATGATGTACTGTTATCCAGTTTAAGAGGCTATTTAAACTACCAGTGTTTACAAGGAAGAAGAATTATGATAAACATATTGAACTTATTGAAAATAATATATTATTTATCTCATTGAGTGAATCCTAACTGACTTAACTACTTACAGGACTGTTGTGTTGAGACTTCCTTCATGTCAATTGTGTTACGAAGTGAGTACAAGAAATACATATACAGGTAAAAGCCAGTAAATTAGAATATTTAGAAAAACTTGATTTATTTCAGTAATTGCATTCAAAAGGTGGTAACTTGTACATTATATTTATTCATTGCACACAGACTGATGCATTCAAATGTTTATTTCATTTAATTTTGATGATTTGAAGTGGCAACAAATGAAAATCCAAAATTCCGTGTGTCACAAAATTAGAATATTACTTAAGGCTAATACAAAAAAGGGATTTTTTAGAAATGTTGGCCAACTGAAAAGTATGAAAATGAAAAATATGAGCATGTACAATACTCAATACTTGGTTGGAGCTCCTTTTGCCTCAATTACTGCGTTAATGCGGCGTGGCATGGAGTCGATGAGTTTCTGGCACTGCTCAGGTGTTATGAGAGCCCAGGTTGCTCTGATAGTGGCCTTCAACTCTTCTGCGTTTTTGGGTCTGGCATTCTGCATCTTCCTTTTCACAATACCCCACAGATTTTCTATGGGGCTAAGGTCAGGGGAGTTGGCGGGCCAATTTAGAACAGAAATACCATGGTCCGTAAACCAGGCACGGGTAGATTTTGCGCTGTGTGCAGGCGCCAAGTCCTGTTGGAACTTGAAATCTCCATCTCCATAGAGCAGGTCAGCAGCAGGAAGCATGAAGTGCTCTAAAACTTGCTGGTAGACGGCTGCGTTGACCCTGGATCTCAGGAAACAGAGTGGACCGACACCAGCAGATGACATGGCACCCCAAACCATCACTGATGGTGGAAACTTTACACTAGACTTCAGGCAACGTGGATCCTGTGCCTCTCCTGTCTTCCTCCAGACTCTGGGACCTCGATTTCCAAAGGAAATGCAAAATTTGCATGGTTGGGTGATGGTTTGGTTTTTTTAATGGAATTGTTTAGTACTGTTTTACCATTTGTTTACTGTAAAAAGTGTTTATACTTTCAATGAACAAATTGAAGTCTTGTGAAAGGTTGACAGGATAACTGGCATTAACTGTCAAAATAATGTCAAACTATTGAAGTTAGCTTACAGAATAAACATGTCAATCAACCCATATGATTTTTGCTGTAATATTTTTGTTTTGAAAAGTCACTGTGACTGATAGAAAAGTGATGGTTTTAGCAACATTTTAACCTGTCTGAATGCAATCAATCATTTTCAACTTTAATATTATTTAATATTGCAACAAATGTTATATCATACTTTCCAAACATTTTGTTTTTCTTCAAATTGATACTTAGAGATAGGCTCCAGTCAGTGGCCTAGTGGTTAGAGCGTCCGCCCTGAGATGGGTAGGTTGTGAGTTCAAACCCCGGGCCGAGTCATACCAAAGACTATAAAAATGGGAGCCATTACCTCCCTGCTTGGCACTCAGCATCAAGGGTTGGAATTGGGGGTTAAATCACCAAAAATGATTCCCGGGCGCGGCCACCGCTGCCGCTCCCTGCTCCCCTCACCTCCCAGGGGGTGATCAAGAGTGATGCGTCAAATGCAGAAAATAATTTCGCCACACCTAGTGTGTGTGTGTGACAATCATTGCTACTTTAACTTTAACTTTAGCACCGCCTGCAACCCCGAGAGGGACAAGCAGTAGAAAATCGATGGATGGATGAAGCAAGTTTATTTTAATTTTTTTCAGTTTTTCTTTTACAGCGTGCATAAAAAATATATAATTAGTGCATAGGCAAGTTCACTGTTACAAGCAATTCTTCACTCCCTATCATGTATCAAACGGTATACATTAGGGTGTCAAACTTGAGGCACATTATTTTATGTGGCCCGTGAACAAAAATATCCTTCAATCAAGTACCGTATCTCTTCTGACTAAATGTTTTAGTTCCTTCCATTTTGACAGAAAAAAATATATGTACTGCATTAAATTGCAGACATTTTAAACTTTAACATTATTCAATATTTAATATACTTTCCAAACATTTTTTTGTTCCAATTCATACTTAAGAGGGACAAGCGGTAGAAAATGGATGGATGGATATCTGCTTGACCTATGACTTCAGATCAAGTTTACTTTTTTTTTTTTAGTAAAATTCTCATGACTGAGTTGCTTTTGCGTTTTTTACCCTAAAATCTAGATTAGTATTTTTTTTTTTTACATCGTACATAAAAATATATAATCAATGCATAAGTAAGTTAATTTATTATCTGTTAGAAGTAGGGATGTCCGATAATGGCTTTTTGCCGATATCCGATATGGTCCAACTCTTAATTACCGATATCAACCGATACTTATATATGTACATTATTATGTCTAATTTGGACAACCAGGTACGGTGAAGATAAGGTACTTTTTTTTAAAATATTAATAAAATAAAATAAGCCAAATAAATTAAAAACATTTTCTTGAATAAAAAAGAAAGTAAAACAATATAAAAACAGTTACATAGAAACTAGTAATTAATGAAAATGAGTCAAATGAAGTGTTAAAGGTTAGTACTATTAGTGGACAATATTAATAACAGAAAGAAACAACCCTTTTGTGTGAAGGGAAGTGAATTATATTTATAAAGCGCTTTTCTCTAGTGACGCAAAGCGCTTTACATAGTGAAAGCCAATATCTAAGTTCCATTTAAAGCAGTGTGGGTGGCACTGGGAGCAGGTGGGTAAAGTGTCTTGCCCAAGGACACAACGGCAATGACTAGGATGGCGGAAGCGGGGATCAAACCTGCAACCCTCAAGTTGCTGGCACTCTACCAACCGAGCTATACCGCCCCACAACAGTGTAAATGGGGGAGGGAGGTTTTTTTGGTTGGTGCACTAATTGTAAGTGTATCTTGTGTTTTTTATGTTGATTTAATAATTTTAAAAAAAAACGATACCGATAATTTCCGATATTACATTTTAAAGTATTTATCGGCCGGTGATATTATCGGACATCTCTAGCTAGAAGCAATGTGGCCCTCAATAAAAAACTACAGTACAGAGAATGTACTCGGTATCAAAGTGATACCATATTTGCAGTATCGCCCCTGCTGGGGTTATTTTGTAATGCGATGTAATTCACTTAGACCAGGGTGTCAAACTCGTTTTAGATGGGAGGGCCTGGTCAAAAAGTCGGAATTTTTTCCAAGTGTCAAAAAGTTGGATTTTTTTGTTGTCTAAAAGTCAGAATTTTTTGGTCAAAAAGTCGAAATTTTTTCTAAGTGTATAAGGAGTGGGAATTTTTTTTGTCAAAAAGTCAGAATTTTTTTTGTCAAAGTCTGCATTTTATTCTAAGTGTCAAAAAGTCGGAATTTTTTCCAAGTGTCAAAAAGTTGGATATTTTGTTTGTCAAAAAGTCAGAATTTTTTGGTCAAAAGGTCGGAATTTTTTCTAAGTGTCAAAAAGTAGGATTTTTTTTTTGTCAAAAAGTCGGGATTTTTTGTAAGTGTCAAAAAGTCGGATTTTTTTGTTGTCTAAAAGTCAGAATTTTTTGGTCAAAAAGTCGGAATTTTTTCTAAGTGTATAAGGAGTGGGAATTTTTTTTGTCAAAAAGTCAGAATTTTTTTTGTCAAAGTCTGCATTTTATTCTAAGTGTCAAAAAGTCGGAATTTTTTCCAAGTGTCAAAAAGTTGGATTTTTTTGTTGTCTAAAAGTCAGAATTTTTTGGTCAAAAAGTCGGAATTTTTTTTAAGTGTATAAGGAGTGGGAATTTTTTTTGTCAAAAAGTCAGAATTTTTTTTGTCAAAGTCTGCATTTTATTCTAAGTGTCAAAAAGTCGGAATTTTTTCCAAGTGTCAAAAAGTTGGATATTTTTTTTGTCAAAAAGTCAGAATTTTTTGGTCAAAAAGTCGGAATTTTTTCTAAGTGTCAAAAAGTAGGATTTTTTTTTTGTCAAAAAGTCGGGATTTTTTGTAAGTGTCAAAAAGTCGGATTTTTTTGTTGTCTAAAAGTCAGAATTTTTTGGTCAAAAAGTCGGAATTTTTTCTAAGTGTATAAGGAGTGGGAATTTTTTTTGTCAAAAAGTCAGAATTTTTTTTGTCAAAGTCTGCATTTTATTCTAAGTGTCAAAAAGTCGGAATTTTTTCCAAGTGTCAAAAAGTTGGATTTTTTATTTGTCAAAAAGTTGGATTTTTTATTTGTCAAAAAGTCAGAATTTTTTGGTCAAAAAGTCGGAATTTTTTCTAAGTGTCAAAAAGTAGGATTTTTTTTTTTGTCAAAAAGTCGGGATTTTTTGTAAGTGTCAAAAAGTCGGATTTTTTTGTTGTCTAAAAGTCAGAATTTTTTGGTCAAAAAGTCGGAATTTTTTCTAAGTGTATAAGGAGTGGGAATTTTTTTTGTCAAAAAGTCAGAATTTTTTTTGTCAAAGTCTGCATTTTATTCTAAGTGTCAAAAAGTCGGAATTTTTTCCAAGTGTCAAAAAGTTGGATTTTTTATTTGTCAAAAAGTCAGAATTTTTTGGTCAAAAAGTCGGAATTTTTTCTAAGTGTCAAAAAGTAGGATTTTTTTTTTGTCAAAAAGTCGGGATTTTTTGTAAGTGTCAAAAAGTCGGAATTTTTTCCAAGTGTCAAAAAGTTGGATTTTTTTGTTGGCTAAAAGTCAGAATTTTTTGGTCAAAAAGTCGGAATTTTTTCTAAGTGTATAAGGAGTGGGAATTTTTTTTGTCAAAAAGTCAGAATTTTTTTTGTCAAAGTCTGCATTTTATTCCAAGTGTCAAAAAGTCGGAATTTTTTCCAAGTGTCAAAAAGTAGGATTTTTTTTGTGTCAAAAAGTCAGAATTTTTTGGTCAAAAAGTCGGAATTTTTTCTAAGTGTCAAAAAACCAAATTATTATTTTTTGTCAAAAAGTCTATTTTTTTGGTCAAAAAACCTTTTGTGTGAAGGGAAGTGAATTATATTTATATAGTGCTTTTCTCTAGTGACTCAAAGCGCTTTACATAGTGAAAGCCAATATCTAAGTTCCATTTAAAGCAGTGTGGGTGGCACTGGGAGCGGGTGGGTAAAGTGTCTTGCCCAAGGACACAACGGCAGTGACTAGGATGGCGGAAGCGGGGATCGAACCTGCAACCCTCAAGTTGCTGGCACTCTACCAACCGAGCTATACCGCCCCACAACAGTGTGAATGAGTGTAAATGGGGGAGGGAGTTTTTTTGGGTTGGTGCACTAATTGTAAGTGTATCTTGTGTTTTTTTATGTTGATTAAATAATTTAAAAAAACGATACCGATAATTTAAAAAACCCGATACCGATAATTTCCGATATTACATTTTAAAGCATTTATCGGCCGGTAATATTATCGGACATCTCTAGCTAGAAGCAATGTGGCCCTCAATAAAAAAAACAGTACAGTACAGAATGTACTCGGTATCAAGGTGATACCATATTTGCAGTATCGCCCCTGCTGGGGTTATTTTGTAATGCGATGTAATTCACTTAGACCAGGGTGTCAAACTCGTTTTAGATGGGAGGGCCTGGTCAAAAAGTCGGGATTTTTTGTAAGTGTCAAAAAGTAGGATTTTTTTTTTTGTCAAAAAGTCGGGATTTTTTGTAAGTGTCAAAAAGTCGGAATTTTTTCCAAGTGTCAAAAAGTTGGATTTTTTTGTTGTCTAAAAGTCAGAATTTTTTGGTCAAAAGGTCGGAATTTTTTCTAAGTGTATAAGGAGTGGGAATTTTTTTTGTCAAAGTCTGCATTTTATTCTAAGTGTCAAAAAGTCGGAATTTTTTCCAAGTGTCAAAAAGTTGGATTTTTGTTGTTGTCTAAAAGTCAGAATTTTTTGGTCAAAAAGTCGGAATTTTTTCCAAGTGTCAAAAAGTAGGATTTTTTTTTTGTCAAAAAGTCGGGATTTTTGGTAAGTGTCAAAAAGTTGGATTTTTTTGTTGTCTAAAAGTCAGAATTTTTTGGTCAAAAAGTCGGAATTTTTTCCAAGTGTATAAGGAGTGGGAATTTTTTTTGTCAAAGTCTGCATTTTATTCTAAGTGTCAAAAAGTCGGAATTTTTTCCAAGTGTCAAAAAGTTGGATTTTTTTTTTGTCAAAAAGTCATAATTTTTTGGTCAAAAAGTCGGAATTTTTTCTAAGTGTCAAAAAGTAGGATTTTTTTTTTGTCAAAAAGTCTGAATTTTTTCCAAGTGTCAAAAAGTAGGATTTTTTTTTTGTCAAAAAGTCGGGATTTTTTGTAAGTGTCAAAAAGTTGGAGTTTTTTGTTGTCTAAAAGTCAGAATTTTTTGGTCAAAAAGTCGGAATTTTTTCCAAGTGTATAAGGAGTGGGAATTTTTTTTGTCAAAGTCTGCATTTTATTCTAAGTGTCAAAAAGTCGGAATTTTTTCCAAGTGTCAAAAAGTTGGATTTTTTTTTTGTCAAAAAGTCATAATTTTTTGGTCAAAAAGTCTGAATTTTTTCCAAGTGTCAAAAAGTTGGATTTTTTTGTTGTCTAAAAGTCAGAATTTTTTTGTCAAAAAGTCGGAATTTTTTCTAAGTGTATAAGGAGTGGGAATTTTTTTTGTCACTGGGAGCGGGTGGGTAAAGTGTCTTGCCCAAGGACACAACGGCAGTGACTAGGATGGCGGAAGCGGGGATCGAACCTGCAACCCTCAAGTTGCTGGCACTCTACCAACCGAGCTATACCGCCCCACAACAGTGTGAATGAGTGTAAATGGGGGAGGGAGGTTTTTTGGGTTGGTGCACTAATTGTAAGTGTATCTTGTGTTTTTTTATGTTGATTAAATAATTTTAAAAAACGATACCGATAATTTCCGATATTACATTTTAAAGCATTTATCGGCCGGTAATATTATCGGACATCTCTAGCTAGAAGCAATGTGGCCCTCAATAAAAAAAACAGTACAGTACAGAATGTACTCGGTATCAAGGTGATACCATATTTGCAGTATCGCCCCTGCTGGGGTTATTTTGTAATGCGATGTAATTCACTTAGACCAGGGTGTCAAACTCGTTTTAGATGGGAGGGCCTGGTCAAAAAGTCGGGATTTTTTGTAAGTGTCAAAAAGTAGGATTTTTTTTTTTGTCAAAAAGTCGGGATTTTTTGTAAGTGTCAAAAAGTCGGAATTTTTTCCAAGTGTCAAAAAGTTGGATTTTTTTGTTGTCTAAAAGTCAGAATTTTTTGGTCAAAAAGTCGGAATTTTTTCTAAGTGTATAAGGAGTGGGAATTTTTTTTGTCAAAGTCTGCATTTTATTCTAAGTGTCAAAAAGTCGGAATTTTTTCCAAGTGTCAAAAAGTTGGATTTTTGTTGTTGTCTAAAAGTCAGAATTTTTTGGTCAAAAAGTCGGAATTTTTTCCAAGTGTCAAAAAGTAGGATTTTTTTTTTGTCAAAAAGTCGGGATTTTTGGTAAGTGTCAAAAAGTTGGATTTTTTTGTTGTCTAAAAGTCAGAATTTTTTGGTCAAAAAGTCGGAATTTTTTCCAAGTGTATAAGGAGTGGGAATTTTTTTTGTCAAAGTCTGCATTTTATTCTAAGTGTCAAAAAGTCGGAATTTTTTCCAAGTGTCAAAAAGTTGGATTTTTTTTTTGTCAAAAAGTCATAATTTTTTGGTCAAAAAGTCGGAATTTTTTCTAAGTGTCAAAAAGTAGGATTTTTTTTTTGTCAAAAAGTCTGAATTTTTTCCAAGTGTCAAAAAGTAGGATTTTTTTTTTGTCAAAAAGTCGGGATTTTTTGTAAGTGTCAAAAAGTTGGAGTTTTTTGTTGTCTAAAAGTCAGAATTTTTTGGTCAAAAAGTCGGAATTTTTTCCAAGTGTATAAGGAGTGGGAATTTTTTTTGTCAAAGTCTGCATTTTATTCTAAGTGTCAAAAAGTCGGAATTTTTTCCAAGTGTCAAAAAGTTGGATTTTTTTTTTGTCAAAAAGTCATAATTTTTTGGTCAAAAAGTCTGAATTTTTTCCAAGTGTCAAAAAGTTGGATTTTTTTGTTGTCTAAAAGTCAGAATTTTTTTGTCAAAAAGTCGGAATTTTTTCTAAGTGTATAAGGAGTGGGAATTTTTTTTGTCACTGGGAGCGGGTGGGTAAAGTGTCTTGCCCAAGGACACAACGGCAGTGACTAGGATGGCGGAAGCGGGGATCGAACCTGCAACCCTCAAGTTGCTGGCACTCTACCAACCGAGCTATACCGCCCCACAACAGTGTGAATGAGTGTAAATGGGGGAGGGAGGTTTTTTGGGTTGGTGCACTAATTGTAAGTGTATCTTGTGTTTTTTTATGTTGATTAAATAATTTTAAAAAACGATACCGATAATTTCCGATATTACATTTTAAAGCATTTATCGGCCGGTAATATTATCGGACATCTCTAGCTAGAAGCAATGTGGCCCTCAATAAAAAAAAACAGTACAGTACATAATGTACTCGGTATCAAGGTGATACCATATTTGCAGTATCGCCCCTGCTGGGGTTATTTTGTAATGCGATGTAATTCACTTAGACCAGGGTGTCAAACTCGTTTTAGATGGGAGGGCCTGGTCAAAAAGTCTGAATTTTTTCCAAGTGTCAAAAAGTAGGATTTTTTTTTTGTCAAAAAGTCGGGATTTTTTGTAAGTGTCAAAAAGTCGGAATTTTTTCCAAGTGTCAAAAAGTTTAATTTTTTGGTCAAAAAGTCGTAATTTTTTCCAAGTGTCAAAAAGTAGGATTTTTTTTTTGTCAAAAAGTCGGGATTTTTTGTAAGTGTCAAAAAGTTGGATTTTTTTGTTGTCTAAAAGTCAGAATTTTTTGGTCAAAAAGTCGGAATTTTTTCTAAGTGTATAAGGAGTGGGAATTTTTTTTGTCAAAAAGTCAGAATTTTTTTTGTCAAAGTCTGCATTTTATTCCAAGTGTCAAAAAGTCGGAATTTTTTCCAAGTGTCAAAAAGTTGGATTTTTTTTTTGTCAAAAAGTCAGAATTTTTTGGTCAAAAAGTCGTAATTTTTTCCAAGTGTCAAAAAGTAGGATTTTTTTTTTGTCAAAAAGTCGGGATTTTTTGTAAGTGTCAAAAAGTTGGATTTTTTTGTTGTCTAAAAGTCAGAATTTTTTGGTCAAAAAGTCGGAATTTTTTCTAAGTGTATAAGGAGTGGGAATTTTTTTGGTCAAAAAGTCAGAATTTCTTTTGTCAAAGTCTGCATTTTATTCCAAGTGTCAAAAAGTCGGAATTTTTTCCAAGTGTCAAAAAGTAGGATTTTTTTTTTGTCAAAAAGTCGGGATTTTTTGTAAGTGTCAAAAAGTCGGAATTTTTTCCAAGTGTCAAAAAGTCAGAATTTTTTGGTCAAAAAGTCTGAATTTTTTCTAAGTGTCAAAAAGTAAGATTTTTTTTTTTGTCAAAAAGTCGGGATTTTTTTGTAAGTGTCAAAAAGTAGGATTTTTTTTTTGGCAAAAAGTCGGAATTTTTTCTAAGTGTATAAGGAGTTGGATTTTTTTTTGTCAAAAAGTCAGAATTTTTTGGTCAAAAAGTCGGAATTTTTTCCAAGTGTCAAAAAGTTGGATTTTTTTTTTGTCAAAAAGTCAGAATTTTTTGGTCAAAAAGTCGGAATTTTTTCCAAGTGTCAAAAAGTTGGATTTTTTTGTTGTCTAAAAGTCAGAATTTTTTGGTCAAAAAGTCGGAATTTTTTCTAAGTGTATAAGGAGTGGGAATTTTTTTTGTCAAAAAGTCAGAATTTTTTTTGTCAAAGTCTGCATTTTATTCCAAGTGTCAAAAAGTCGGAATTTTTTCCAAGTGTCAAAAAGTAGGATTTTTTTTTTGTCAAAAAGTCGGGATTTTTTGTAAGTGTCAAAAAGTCGGAATTTTTTCCAAGTGTCAAAAAGTCAGAATTTTTTGGTCAAAAAGTCTGAATTTTTTCTAAGTGTCAAAAAGTAAGATTTTTTTTTTTTGTCAAAAAGTCGGGATTTTTTTGTAAGTGTCAAAAAGTAGGATTTTTTTTTTGGCAAAAAGTCGGAATTTTTTCTAAGTGTATAAGGAGTGGGAATTTTTTTTGTCAAAAAGTCAGAATTTGTTTTGTCAAAGTCTGCATTTTATTCCAAGTGTCAAAAAGTTGGATTTTTTTTTGTCAAAAAGTCAGAATTTTTTGGTCAAAAAGTCGGAATTTTTTCTAAGTGTCAAAAAACCAAATTATTATTTTTTGTCAAAAAGTCTATTTTTTTTGTCAAAAAACCTTTTGTGTGAAGGGAAGTGAATTATATTTATATAGCGCTTTTCTCTAGTGACTCAAAGCGCTTTACATAGTGAAAGCCAATATCTAAGTTCCATTTAAAGCAGTGTGGGTGGCACTGGGAGCGGGTGGGTAAAGTGTCTTGCCCAAGGACACAACGGCAGTGACTAGGATGGCGGAAGCGGGGATCGAACGGCCACTCTACCAACCGAGCTATACCGCCCCACAACAGTGTGAATGAGTGTAAATGGGGGAGGGAGGTTTTTTGGGTTGGTGCACTAATTGTAAGTGTATCTTGTGTTTTTTATGTTGATTAAATAATTTAAAAAAACGATTCCGATAATTTCAAAAACCCGATACCGATAATTTCCGATATTACATTTTAAAGCATTTATCGGCCGGTAATATTATCGGACATCTCTAGCTAGAACCGATGTGGCCCTCAATAAAAAAAACAGTACAGTACAGAATGTACTCGGTATCAAGGTGATACCATATTTGCAGTATCGCCCCAGCTGGGGTTATTTTGTAATGCGATGTAATTCACTTAGACCAGGGTGTCAAACTCGTTTTAGATGGGAGGGCCTGGTCAAAAAGTCAGAATTTTTTGGTCAAAAAGTCGGAATTTTTTCCAAGTGTCAAAAAGTTGGATTTTTTTGTTGTCTAAAAGTCAGAATTTTTTGGTCAAAAAGTCGGAATTTGTTCTAAGTGTATAAGGAGTGGGAATTTTTTTTGTCAAAAAGTCCGAATTTTTTTGGTCAAAGTCTGCATTTTATTCTAAGTGTCAAAAAGTCGGAATTTTTTCCAAGTGTCAAAAAGTTGGATTTTTTTGTTGTCTAAAAGTCAGAATTTTTTGGTCAAAAAGTCGGAATTTTTTCCAAGTGTATAAGGAGTGGGAATTTTTTTTGTCAAAAAGTCAGAATTTTTTTTGTCAAAGTCTGCATTTTATTCCAAGTGTCAAAAAGTCAGAATTTTTTGGTCCAAAAGTCGGAATTTTTTCTAAGTGTCAAAAAACCTAATTATTATTTTTTGTCAAAAAGTCAGAATTTTTTTTGTCAAAGTCTGCATTTTATTCCAAGTGTCAAAAAACCAAATTATTATTTTTTGTCAAAAAACCTTTTGTGTGAAGGGAAGTGAATTATATTTATAAAGCGCTTTTCTCTAGTGACTCAAAGCGCTTTACATAGTGAAAGCCAATATCTAAGTTCCATTTAAAGCAGTGTGGGTGGCACTGGGAGCGGGTGGGTAAAGTGTCTTGCCCAAGGACACAACGGCAGTGACTAGGATGGCGGAAGCGGGGATCGAACCTGCAACCCTCAAGTTGCTGGCACTCCACCAACCGAGCTATACCGCCCCACAACAGTGTGAATGAGTGTAAATGGGGGAGGGAGGTTTTTTGGGTTGGTGCACTAATTGTAAGTGTATCTTGTGTTTTTTATGTTGATTAAATAATTTTAAAAAACGATACCGATAATTTCCGATATTACATTTTAAAGCATTTATCGGCCGGTAATATTATCGGACATCTCTAGCTAGAAGCAATGTGGCCCTCAATAATAAAAAACAGTACAGTACAGAATGTACTCGGTATCAAGGTGATACCATATTTGCAGTATCGCCCCTGCTGGGGTTATTTTGTAATGCGATGTAATTCACTTAGACCAGGGTCTCAAACTCGTTTTAGATGGGAGGGCCTGGTCAAAAAGTCTGAATTTTTTCCAAGTGTCAAAAAGTCGGATTTTTTTTTTGTCAAAAAGTCGAGATTTTTTGTAAGTGTCAAAAAGTTGGATTTTTTTGTTGTCTAAAAGTCAGACTTTTTTGGTCAAAAAGTCGGAATTTTTTCCAAGTGTCAAAAAGTCGGATTTTTTTTTTGTCAAAAAGTCGGGATTTTTTGTAAGTGTCAAAAAGTTGGATTTTTTTGTTGTCTAAAAGTCAGACTTTTTTGGTCAAAAAGTGGGAATTTTTTCTAAGTGTATAAGGAGTGGGAATTTTTTTTGTCAAAAAGTCGGGATTTTTTGTAAGTGTCAAAAAGTCGGGATTTTTTTGTAAGTGTCAAAAAGTCGTAATTTTTTCCAAGTGTCAAAAAGTAGGATTTTTTTTTTGTCAAAAAGTCGGGATTTTTTGTAAGTGTCAAAAAGTCGGATTTTTTTGTTGTCTAAAAGTCAGAATTTTTTGGTCAAAAAGTCGGAATTTTTTCTAAGTGTATAAGGAGTGGGAATTTTTTTTGTCAAAAAGTCAGAATTTTTTTTGTCAAAGTCTGCATTTTATTCTAAGTGTCAAAAAGTCGGAATTTTTTCCAAGTGTCAAAAAGTTGGATTTTTTTGTTGTCTAAAAGTCAGAATTTTTTGGTCAAAAAGTCGGAATTTTTTTTAAGTGTATAAGGAGTGGGAATTTTTTTTGTCAAAAAGTCAGAATTTTTTTTGTCAAAGTCTGCATTTTATTCTAAGTGTCAAAAAGTCGGAATTTTTTCCAAGTGTCAAAAAGTTGGATATTTTTTTTGTCAAAAAGTCAGAATTTTTTGGTCAAAAAGTCGGAATTTTTTCTAAGTGTCAAAAAGTAGGATTTTTTTTTTGTCAAAAAGTCGGGATTTTTTGTAAGTGTCAAAAAGTCGGATTTTTTTGTTGTCTAAAAGTCAGAATTTTTTGGTCAAAAAGTCGGAATTTTTTCTAAGTGTATAAGGAGTGGGAATTTTTTTTGTCAAAAAGTCAGAATTTTTTTTGTCAAAGTCTGCATTTTATTCTAAGTGTCAAAAAGTCGGAATTTTTTCCAAGTGTCAAAAAGTTGGATTTTTTATTTGTCAAAAAGTTGGATTTTTTATTTGTCAAAAAGTCAGAATTTTTTGGTCAAAAAGTCGGAATTTTTTCTAAGTGTCAAAAAGTAGGATTTTTTTTTTTGTCAAAAAGTCGGGATTTTTTGTAAGTGTCAAAAAGTCGGATTTTTTTGTTGTCTAAAAGTCAGAATTTTTTGGTCAAAAAGTCGGAATTTTTTCTAAGTGTATAAGGAGTGGGAATTTTTTTTGTCAAAAAGTCAGAATTTTTTTTGTCAAAGTCTGCATTTTATTCTAAGTGTCAAAAAGTCGGAATTTTTTCCAAGTGTCAAAAAGTTGGATTTTTTATTTGTCAAAAAGTCAGAATTTTTTGGTCAAAAAGTCGGAATTTTTTCTAAGTGTCAAAAAGTAGGATTTTTTTTTTGTCAAAAAGTCGGGATTTTTTGTAAGTGTCAAAAAGTCGGAATTTTTTCCAAGTGTCAAAAAGTTGGATTTTTTTGTTGGCTAAAAGTCAGAATTTTTTGGTCAAAAAGTCGGAATTTTTTCTAAGTGTATAAGGAGTGGGAATTTTTTTTGTCAAAAAGTCAGAATTTTTTTTGTCAAAGTCTGCATTTTATTCCAAGTGTCAAAAAGTCGGAATTTTTTCCAAGTGTCAAAAAGTAGGATTTTTTTTGTGTCAAAAAGTCAGAATTTTTTGGTCAAAAAGTCGGAATTTTTTCTAAGTGTCAAAAAACCAAATTATTATTTTTTGTCAAAAAGTCTATTTTTTTGGTCAAAAAACCTTTTGTGTGAAGGGAAGTGAATTATATTTATATAGTGCTTTTCTCTAGTGACTCAAAGCGCTTTACATAGTGAAAGCCAATATCTAAGTTCCATTTAAAGCAGTGTGGGTGGCACTGGGAGCGGGTGGGTAAAGTGTCTTGCCCAAGGACACAACGGCAGTGACTAGGATGGCGGAAGCGGGGATCGAACCTGCAACCCTCAAGTTGCTGGCACTCTACCAACCGAGCTATACCGCCCCACAACAGTGTGAATGAGTGTAAATGGGGGAGGGAGTTTTTTTGGGTTGGTGCACTAATTGTAAGTGTATCTTGTGTTTTTTTATGTTGATTAAATAATTTAAAAAAACGATACCGATAATTTAAAAAACCCGATACCGATAATTTCCGATATTACATTTTAAAGCATTTATCGGCCGGTAATATTATCGGACATCTCTAGCTAGAAGCAATGTGGCCCTCAATAAAAAAAACAGTACAGTACAGAATGTACTCGGTATCAAGGTGATACCATATTTGCAGTATCGCCCCTGCTGGGGTTATTTTGTAATGCGATGTAATTCACTTAGACCAGGGTGTCAAACTCGTTTTAGATGGGAGGGCCTGGTCAAAAAGTCGGGATTTTTTGTAAGTGTCAAAAAGTAGGATTTTTTTTTTTGTCAAAAAGTCGGGATTTTTTGTAAGTGTCAAAAAGTCGGAATTTTTTCCAAGTGTCAAAAAGTTGGATTTTTTTGTTGTCTAAAAGTCAGAATTTTTTGGTCAAAAAGTCGGAATTTTTTCTAAGTGTATAAGGAGTGGGAATTTTTTTTGTCAAAGTCTGCATTTTATTCTAAGTGTCAAAAAGTCGGAATTTTTTCCAAGTGTCAAAAAGTTGGATTTTTGTTGTTGTCTAAAAGTCAGAATTTTTTGGTCAAAAAGTCGGAATTTTTTCCAAGTGTCAAAAAGTAGGATTTTTTTTTTGTCAAAAAGTCGGGATTTTTGGTAAGTGTCAAAAAGTTGGATTTTTTTGTTGTCTAAAAGTCAGAATTTTTTGGTCAAAAAGTCGGAATTTTTTCCAAGTGTATAAGGAGTGGGAATTTTTTTTGTCAAAGTCTGCATTTTATTCTAAGTGTCAAAAAGTCGGAATTTTTTCCAAGTGTCAAAAAGTTGGATTTTTTTTTTGTCAAAAAGTCATAATTTTTTGGTCAAAAAGTCGGAATTTTTTCTAAGTGTCAAAAAGTAGGATTTTTTTTTTGTCAAAAAGTCTGAATTTTTTCCAAGTGTCAAAAAGTAGGATTTTTTTTTTGTCAAAAAGTCGGGATTTTTTGTAAGTGTCAAAAAGTTGGAGTTTTTTGTTGTCTAAAAGTCAGAATTTTTTGGTCAAAAAGTCGGAATTTTTTCCAAGTGTATAAGGAGTGGGAATTTTTTTTGTCAAAGTCTGCATTTTATTCTAAGTGTCAAAAAGTCGGAATTTTTTCCAAGTGTCAAAAAGTTGGATTTTTTTTTTGTCAAAAAGTCATAATTTTTTGGTCAAAAAGTCTGAATTTTTTCCAAGTGTCAAAAAGTTGGATTTTTTTGTTGTCTAAAAGTCAGAATTTTTTTGTCAAAAAGTCGGAATTTTTTCTAAGTGTATAAGGAGTGGGAATTTTTTTTGTCACTGGGAGCGGGTGGGTAAAGTGTCTTGCCCAAGGACACAACGGCAGTGACTAGGATGGCGGAAGCGGGGATCGAACCTGCAACCCTCAAGTTGCTGGCACTCTACCAACCGAGCTATACCGCCCCACAACAGTGTGAATGAGTGTAAATGGGGGAGGGAGGTTTTTTGGGTTGGTGCACTAATTGTAAGTGTATCTTGTGTTTTTTTATGTTGATTAAATAATTTTAAAAAACGATACCGATAATTTCCGATATTACATTTTAAAGCATTTATCGGCCGGTAATATTATCGGACATCTCTAGCTAGAAGCAATGTGGCCCTCAATAAAAAAAAACAGTACAGTACATAATGTACTCGGTATCAAGGTGATACCATATTTGCAGTATCGCCCCTGCTGGGGTTATTTTGTAATGCGATGTAATTCACTTAGACCAGGGTGTCAAACTCGTTTTAGATGGGAGGGCCTGGTCAAAAAGTCTGAATTTTTTCCAAGTGTCAAAAAGTAGGATTTTTTTTTTGTCAAAAAGTCGGGATTTTTTGTAAGTGTCAAAAAGTCGGAATTTTTTCCAAGTGTCAAAAAGTTTAATTTTTTGGTCAAAAAGTCGTAATTTTTTCCAAGTGTCAAAAAGTAGGATTTTTTTTTTGTCAAAAAGTCGGGATTTTTTGTAAGTGTCAAAAAGTTGGATTTTTTTGTTGTCTAAAAGTCAGAATTTTTTGGTCAAAAAGTCGGAATTTTTTCTAAGTGTATAAGGAGTGGGAATTTTTTTTGTCAAAAAGTCAGAATTTTTTTTGTCAAAGTCTGCATTTTATTCCAAGTGTCAAAAAGTCGGAATTTTTTCCAAGTGTCAAAAAGTTGGATTTTTTTTTTGTCAAAAAGTCAGAATTTTTTGGTCAAAAAGTCGTAATTTTTTCCAAGTGTCAAAAAGTAGGATTTTTTTTTTGTCAAAAAGTCGGGATTTTTTGTAAGTGTCAAAAAGTTGGATTTTTTTGTTGTCTAAAAGTCAGAATTTTTTGGTCAAAAAGTCGGAATTTTTTCTAAGTGTATAAGGAGTGGGAATTTTTTTGGTCAAAAAGTCAGAATTTCTTTTGTCAAAGTCTGCATTTTATTCCAAGTGTCAAAAAGTCGGAATTTTTTCCAAGTGTCAAAAAGTAGGATTTTTTTTTTGTCAAAAAGTCGGGATTTTTTGTAAGTGTCAAAAAGTCGGAATTTTTTCCAAGTGTCAAAAAGTCAGAATTTTTTGGTCAAAAAGTCTGAATTTTTTCTAAGTGTCAAAAAGTAAGATTTTTTTTTTTGTCAAAAAGTCGGGATTTTTTTGTAAGTGTCAAAAAGTAGGATTTTTTTTTTGGCAAAAAGTCGGAATTTTTTCTAAGTGTATAAGGAGTTGGATTTTTTTTTGTCAAAAAGTCAGAATTTTTTGGTCAAAAAGTCGGAATTTTTTCCAAGTGTCAAAAAGTTGGATTTTTTTTTTGTCAAAAAGTCAGAATTTTTTGGTCAAAAAGTCGGAATTTTTTCCAAGTGTCAAAAAGTTGGATTTTTTTGTTGTCTAAAAGTCAGAATTTTTTGGTCAAAAAGTCGGAATTTTTTCTAAGTGTATAAGGAGTGGGAATTTTTTTTGTCAAAAAGTCAGAATTTTTTTTGTCAAAGTCTGCATTTTATTCCAAGTGTCAAAAAGTCGGAATTTTTTCCAAGTGTCAAAAAGTAGGATTTTTTTTTTGTCAAAAAGTCGGGATTTTTTGTAAGTGTCAAAAAGTCGGAATTTTTTCCAAGTGTCAAAAAGTCAGAATTTTTTGGTCAAAAAGTCTGAATTTTTTCTAAGTGTCAAAAAGTAAGATTTTTTTTTTTTGTCAAAAAGTCGGGATTTTTTTGTAAGTGTCAAAAAGTAGGATTTTTTTTTTGGCAAAAAGTCGGAATTTTTTCTAAGTGTATAAGGAGTGGGAATTTTTTTTGTCAAAAAGTCAGAATTTGTTTTGTCAAAGTCTGCATTTTATTCCAAGTGTCAAAAAGTCGGAGTTTTTTCCAAGTGTCAAAAAGTTGGATTTTTTTTTGTCAAAAAGTCAGAATTTTTTGGTCAAAAAGTCGGAATTTTTTCTAAGTGTCAAAAAACCAAATTATTATTTTTTGTCAAAAAGTCTATTTTTTTTGTCAAAAAACCTTTTGTGTGAAGGGAAGTGAATTATATTTATATAGCGCTTTTCTCTAGTGACTCAAAGCGCTTTACATAGTGAAAGCCAATATCTAAGTTCCATTTAAAGCAGTGTGGGTGGCACTGGGAGCGGGTGGGTAAAGTGTCTTGCCCAAGGACACAACGGCAGTGACTAGGATGGCGGAAGCGGGGATCGAACGGCCACTCTACCAACCGAGCTATACCGCCCCACAACAGTGTGAATGAGTGTAAATGGGGGAGGGAGGTTTTTTGGGTTGGTGCACTAATTGTAAGTGTATCTTGTGTTTTTTATGTTGATTAAATAATTTAAAAAAACGATTCCGATAATTTCAAAAACCCGATACCGATAATTTCCGATATTACATTTTAAAGCATTTATCGGCCGGTAATATTATCGGACATCTCTAGCTAGAACCGATGTGGCCCTCAATAAAAAAAACAGTACAGTACAGAATGTACTCGGTATCAAGGTGATACCATATTTGCAGTATCGCCCCAGCTGGGGTTATTTTGTAATGCGATGTAATTCACTTAGACCAGGGTGTCAAACTCGTTTTAGATGGGAGGGCCTGGTCAAAAAGTCAGAATTTTTTGGTCAAAAAGTCGGAATTTTTTCCAAGTGTCAAAAAGTTGGATTTTTTTGTTGTCTAAAAGTCAGAATTTTTTGGTCAAAAAGTCGGAATTTGTTCTAAGTGTATAAGGAGTGGGAATTTTTTTTGTCAAAAAGTCCGAATTTTTTTGGTCAAAGTCTGCATTTTATTCTAAGTGTCAAAAAGTCGGAATTTTTTCCAAGTGTCAAAAAGTTGGATTTTTTTGTTGTCTAAAAGTCAGAATTTTTTGGTCAAAAAGTCGGAATTTTTTCCAAGTGTATAAGGAGTGGGAATTTTTTTTGTCAAAAAGTCAGAATTTTTTTTGTCAAAGTCTGCATTTTATTCCAAGTGTCAAAAAGTCAGAATTTTTTGGTCCAAAAGTCGGAATTTTTTCTAAGTGTCAAAAAACCTAATTATTATTTTTTGTCAAAAAGTCAGAATTTTTTTTGTCAAAGTCTGCATTTTATTCCAAGTGTCAAAAAACCAAATTATTATTTTTTGTCAAAAAACCTTTTGTGTGAAGGGAAGTGAATTATATTTATAAAGCGCTTTTCTCTAGTGACTCAAAGCGCTTTACATAGTGAAAGCCAATATCTAAGTTCCATTTAAAGCAGTGTGGGTGGCACTGGGAGCGGGTGGGTAAAGTGTCTTGCCCAAGGACACAACGGCAGTGACTAGGATGGCGGAAGCGGGGATCGAACCTGCAACCCTCAAGTTGCTGGCACTCCACCAACCGAGCTATACCGCCCCACAACAGTGTGAATGAGTGTAAATGGGGGAGGGAGGTTTTTTGGGTTGGTGCACTAATTGTAAGTGTATCTTGTGTTTTTTATGTTGATTAAATAATTTTAAAAAACGATACCGATAATTTCCGATATTACATTTTAAAGCATTTATCGGCCGGTAATATTATCGGACATCTCTAGCTAGAAGCAATGTGGCCCTCAATAATAAAAAACAGTACAGTACAGAATGTACTCGGTATCAAGGTGATACCATATTTGCAGTATCGCCCCTGCTGGGGTTATTTTGTAATGCGATGTAATTCACTTAGACCAGGGTCTCAAACTCGTTTTAGATGGGAGGGCCTGGTCAAAAAGTCTGAATTTTTTCCAAGTGTCAAAAAGTCGGATTTTTTTTTTGTCAAAAAGTCGAGATTTTTTGTAAGTGTCAAAAAGTTGGATTTTTTTGTTGTCTAAAAGTCAGACTTTTTTGGTCAAAAAGTCGGAATTTTTTCCAAGTGTCAAAAAGTCGGATTTTTTTTTTGTCAAAAAGTCGGGATTTTTTGTAAGTGTCAAAAAGTTGGATTTTTTTGTTGTCTAAAAGTCAGACTTTTTTGGTCAAAAAGTGGGAATTTTTTCTAAGTGTATAAGGAGTGGGAATTTTTTTTGTCAAAAAGTCGGGATTTTTTGTAAGTGTCAAAAAGTCGGGATTTTTTTGTAAGTGTCAAAAAGTCGGAATTTTTTCCAAGTGTCAAAAAGTAGGATTTTTTTTTTGTCAAAAAGTCGGGATTTTTTGTAAGTGTCAAAAAGTCGGATTTTTTTGTTGTCTAAAAGTCAGAATTTTTTGGTCAAAAAGTCGGAATTTTTTCTAAGTGTATAAGGAGTGGGAATTTTTTTTGTCAAAAAGTCAGAATTTTTTTTGTCAAAGTCTGCATTTTATTCTAAGTGTCAAAAAGTCGGAATTTTTTCCAAGTGTCAAAAAGTTGGATTTTTTTGTTGTCTAAAAGTCAGAATTTTTTGGTCAAAAAGTCGGAATTTTTTTTAAGTGTATAAGGAGTGGGAATTTTTTTTGTCAAAAAGTCAGAATTTTTTTTGTCAAAGTCTGCATTTTATTCTAAGTGTCAAAAAGTCGGAATTTTTTCCAAGTGTCAAAAAGTTGGATATTTTTTTTGTCAAAAAGTCAGAATTTTTTGGTCAAAAAGTCGGAATTTTTTCTAAGTGTCAAAAAGTAGGATTTTTTTTTTGTCAAAAAGTCGGGATTTTTTGTAAGTGTCAAAAAGTCGGATTTTTTTGTTGTCTAAAAGTCAGAATTTTTTGGTCAAAAAGTCGGAATTTTTTCTAAGTGTATAAGGAGTGGGAATTTTTTTTGTCAAAAAGTCAGAATTTTTTTTGTCAAAGTCTGCATTTTATTCTAAGTGTCAAAAAGTCGGAATTTTTTCCAAGTGTCAAAAAGTTGGATTTTTTATTTGTCAAAAAGTTGGATTTTTTATTTGTCAAAAAGTCAGAATTTTTTGGTCAAAAAGTCGGAATTTTTTCTAAGTGTCAAAAAGTAGGATTTTTTTTTTTGTCAAAAAGTCGGGATTTTTTGTAAGTGTCAAAAAGTCGGATTTTTTTGTTGTCTAAAAGTCAGAATTTTTTGGTCAAAAAGTCGGAATTTTTTCTAAGTGTATAAGGAGTGGGAATTTTTTTTGTCAAAAAGTCAGAATTTTTTTTGTCAAAGTCTGCATTTTATTCTAAGTGTCAAAAAGTCGGAATTTTTTCCAAGTGTCAAAAAGTTGGATTTTTTATTTGTCAAAAAGTCAGAATTTTTTGGTCAAAAAGTCGGAATTTTTTCTAAGTGTCAAAAAGTAGGATTTTTTTTTTGTCAAAAAGTCGGGATTTTTTGTAAGTGTCAAAAAGTCGGAATTTTTTCCAAGTGTCAAAAAGTTGGATTTTTTTGTTGGCTAAAAGTCAGAATTTTTTGGTCAAAAAGTCGGAATTTTTTCTAAGTGTATAAGGAGTGGGAATTTTTTTTGTCAAAAAGTCAGAATTTTTTTTGTCAAAGTCTGCATTTTATTCCAAGTGTCAAAAAGTCGGAATTTTTTCCAAGTGTCAAAAAGTAGGATTTTTTTTGTGTCAAAAAGTCAGAATTTTTTGGTCAAAAAGTCGGAATTTTTTCTAAGTGTCAAAAAACCAAATTATTATTTTTTGTCAAAAAGTCTATTTTTTTGGTCAAAAAACCTTTTGTGTGAAGGGAAGTGAATTATATTTATATAGTGCTTTTCTCTAGTGACTCAAAGCGCTTTACATAGTGAAAGCCAATATCTAAGTTCCATTTAAAGCAGTGTGGGTGGCACTGGGAGCGGGTGGGTAAAGTGTCTTGCCCAAGGACACAACGGCAGTGACTAGGATGGCGGAAGCGGGGATCGAACCTGCAACCCTCAAGTTGCTGGCACTCTACCAACCGAGCTATACCGCCCCACAACAGTGTGAATGAGTGTAAATGGGGGAGGGAGTTTTTTTGGGTTGGTGCACTAATTGTAAGTGTATCTTGTGTTTTTTTATGTTGATTAAATAATTTAAAAAAACGATACCGATAATTTAAAAAACCCGATACCGATAATTTCCGATATTACATTTTAAAGCATTTATCGGCCGGTAATATTATCGGACATCTCTAGCTAGAAGCAATGTGGCCCTCAATAAAAAAAACAGTACAGTACAGAATGTACTCGGTATCAAGGTGATACCATATTTGCAGTATCGCCCCTGCTGGGGTTATTTTGTAATGCGATGTAATTCACTTAGACCAGGGTGTCAAACTCGTTTTAGATGGGAGGGCCTGGTCAAAAAGTCGGGATTTTTTGTAAGTGTCAAAAAGTAGGATTTTTTTTTTTGTCAAAAAGTCGGGATTTTTTGTAAGTGTCAAAAAGTCGGAATTTTTTCCAAGTGTCAAAAAGTTGGATTTTTTTGTTGTCTAAAAGTCAGAATTTTTTGGTCAAAAAGTCGGAATTTTTTCTAAGTGTATAAGGAGTGGGAATTTTTTTTGTCAAAGTCTGCATTTTATTCTAAGTGTCAAAAAGTCGGAATTTTTTCCAAGTGTCAAAAAGTTGGATTTTTGTTGTTGTCTAAAAGTCAGAATTTTTTGGTCAAAAAGTCGGAATTTTTTCCAAGTGTCAAAAAGTAGGATTTTTTTTTTTGTCAAAAAGTCGGGATTTTTGGTAAGTGTCAAAAAGTTGGATTTTTTTGTTGTCTAAAAGTCAGAATTTTTTGGTCAAAAAGTCGGAATTTTTTCCAAGTGTATAAGGAGTGGGAATTTTTTTTGTCAAAGTCTGCATTTTATTCTAAGTGTCAAAAAGTCGGAATTTTTTCCAAGTGTCAAAAAGTTGGATTTTTTTTTTGTCAAAAAGTCATAATTTTTTGGTCAAAAAGTCGGAATTTTTTCTAAGTGTCAAAAAGTAGGATTTTTTTTTTGTCAAAAAGTCTGAATTTTTTCCAAGTGTCAAAAAGTAGGATTTTTTTTTTGTCAAAAAGTCGGGATTTTTTGTAAGTGTCAAAAAGTTGGAGTTTTTTGTTGTCTAAAAGTCAGAATTTTTTGGTCAAAAAGTCGGAATTTTTTCCAAGTGTATAAGGAGTGGGAATTTTTTTTGTCAAAGTCTGCATTTTATTCCAAGTGTCAAAAAACCAAATTATTATTTTTTGTCAAAAAACCTTTTGTGTGAAGGGAAGTGAATTATATTTATAAAGCGCTTTTCTCTAGTGACTCAAAGCGCTTTACATAGTGAAAGCCAATATCTAAGTTCCATTTAAAGCAGTGTGGGTGGCACTGGGAGCGGGTGGGTAAAGTGTCTTGCCCAAGGACACAACGGCAGTGACTAGGATGGCGGAAGCGGGGATCGAACCTGCAACCCTCAAGTTGCTGGCACTCCACCAACCGAGCTATACCGCCCCACAACAGTGTGAATGAGTGTAAATGGGGGAGGGAGGTTTTTTGGGTTGGTGCACTAATTGTAAGTGTATCTTGTGTTTTTTATGTTGATTAAATAATTTTAAAAAACGATACCGATAATTTCCGATATTACATTTTAAAGCATTTATCGGCCGGTAATATTATCGGACATCTCTAGCTAGAAGCAATGTGGCCCTCAATAATAAAAAACAGTACAGTACAGAATGTACTCGGTATCAAGGTGATACCATATTTGCAGTATCGCCCCTGCTGGGGTTATTTTGTAATGCGATGTAATTCACTTAGACCAGGGTCTCAAACTCGTTTTAGATGGGAGGGCCTGGTCAAAAAGTCTGAATTTTTTCCAAGTGTCAAAAAGTCGGATTTTTTTTTTGTCAAAAAGTCGAGATTTTTTGTAAGTGTCAAAAAGTTGGATTTTTTTGTTGTCTAAAAGTCAGACTTTTTTGGTCAAAAAGTCGGAATTTTTTCCAAGTGTCAAAAAGTCGGATTTTTTTTTTGTCAAAAAGTCGGGATTTTTTGTAAGTGTCAAAAAGTTGGATTTTTTTGTTGTCTAAAAGTCAGACTTTTTTGGTCAAAAAGTGGGAATTTTTTCTAAGTGTATAAGGAGTGGGAATTTTTTTTGTCAAAAAGTCGGGATTTTTTGTAAGTGTCAAAAAGTCGGGATTTTTTTGTAAGTGTCAAAAAGTCGTAATTTTTTCCAAGTGTCAAAAAGTAGGATTTTTTTTTTGTCAAAAAGTCGGGATTTTTTGTAAGTGTCAAAAAGTCGGATTTTTTTGTTGTCTAAAAGTCAGAATTTTTTGGTCAAAAAGTCGGAATTTTTTCTAAGTGTATAAGGAGTGGGAATTTTTTTTGTCAAAAAGTCAGAATTTTTTTTGTCAAAGTCTGCATTTTATTCTAAGTGTCAAAAAGTCGGAATTTTTTCCAAGTGTCAAAAAGTTGGATTTTTTTGTTGTCTAAAAGTCAGAATTTTTTGGTCAAAAAGTCGGAATTTTTTTTAAGTGTATAAGGAGTGGGAATTTTTTTTGTCAAAAAGTCAGAATTTTTTTTGTCAAAGTCTGCATTTTATTCTAAGTGTCAAAAAGTCGGAATTTTTTCCAAGTGTCAAAAAGTTGGATATTTTTTTTGTCAAAAAGTCAGAATTTTTTGGTCAAAAAGTCGGAATTTTTTCTAAGTGTCAAAAAGTAGGATTTTTTTTTTGTCAAAAAGTCGGGATTTTTTGTAAGTGTCAAAAAGTCGGATTTTTTTGTTGTCTAAAAGTCAGAATTTTTTGGTCAAAAAGTCGGAATTTTTTCTAAGTGTATAAGGAGTGGGAATTTTTTTTGTCAAAAAGTCAGAATTTTTTTTGTCAAAGTCTGCATTTTATTCTAAGTGTCAAAAAGTCGGAATTTTTTCCAAGTGTCAAAAAGTTGGATTTTTTATTTGTCAAAAAGTTGGATTTTTTATTTGTCAAAAAGTCAGAATTTTTTGGTCAAAAAGTCGGAATTTTTTCTAAGTGTCAAAAAGTAGGATTTTTTTTTTTGTCAAAAAGTCGGGATTTTTTGTAAGTGTCAAAAAGTCGGATTTTTTTGTTGTCTAAAAGTCAGAATTTTTTGGTCAAAAAGTCGGAATTTTTTCTAAGTGTATAAGGAGTGGGAATTTTTTTTGTCAAAAAGTCAGAATTTTTTTTGTCAAAGTCTGCATTTTATTCTAAGTGTCAAAAAGTCGGAATTTTTTCCAAGTGTCAAAAAGTTGGATTTTTTATTTGTCAAAAAGTCAGAATTTTTTGGTCAAAAAGTCGGAATTTTTTCTAAGTGTCAAAAAGTAGGATTTTTTTTTTGTCAAAAAGTCGGGATTTTTTGTAAGTGTCAAAAAGTCGGAATTTTTTCCAAGTGTCAAAAAGTTGGATTTTTTTGTTGGCTAAAAGTCAGAATTTTTTGGTCAAAAAGTCGGAATTTTTTCTAAGTGTATAAGGAGTGGGAATTTTTTTTGTCTAAAAGTCAGAATTTTTTGGTCAAAAAGTCGGAATTTTTTCTAAGTGTATAAGGAGTGGGAATTTTTTTTGTCAAAGTCTGCATTTTATTCTAAGTGTCAAAAAGTCGGAATTTTTTCCAAGTGTCAAAAAGTTGGATTTTTGTTGTTGTCTAAAAGTCAGAATTTTTTGGTCAAAAAGTCGGAATTTTTTCCAAGTGTCAAAAAGTAGGATTTTTTTTTTGTCAAAAAGTCGGGATTTTTGGTAAGTGTCAAAAAGTTGGATTTTTTTGTTGTCTAAAAGTCAGAATTTTTTGGTCAAAAAGTCGGAATTTTTTCCAAGTGTATAAGGAGTGGGAATTTTTTTTGTCAAAGTCTGCATTTTATTCTAAGTGTCAAAAAGTCGGAATTTTTTCCAAGTGTCAAAAAGTTGGATTTTTTTTTTGTCAAAAAGTCATAATTTTTTGGTCAAAAAGTCGGAATTTTTTCTAAGTGTCAAAAAGTAGGATTTTTTTTTTGTCAAAAAGTCTGAATTTTTTCCAAGTGTCAAAAAGTAGGATTTTTTTTTTGTCAAAAAGTCGGGATTTTTGGTAAGTGTCAAAAAGTTGGATTTTTTTGTTGTCTAAAAGTCAGAATTTTTTGGTCAAAAAGTCGGAATTTTTTCCAAGTGTATAAGGAGTGGGAATTTTTTTTGTCAAAGTCTGCATTTTATTCTAAGTGTCAAAAAGTCGGAATTTTTTCCAAGTGTCAAAAAGTTGGATTTTTTTTTTGTCAAAAAGTCATAATTTTTTGGTCAAAAAGTCGGAATTTTTTCTAAGTGTCAAAAAGTAGGATTTTTTTTTTGTCAAAAAGTCTGAATTTTTTCCAAGTGTCAAAAAGTAGGATTTTTTTTTTGTCAAAAAGTCGGGATTTTTTGTAAGTGTCAAAAAGTTGGAGTTTTTTGTTGTCTAAAAGTCAGAATTTTTTGGTCAAAAAGTCGGAATTTTTTCCAAGTGTATAAGGAGTGGGAATTTTTTTTGTCAAAGTCTGCATTTTATTCTAAGTGTCAAAAAGTCGGAATTTTTTCCAAGTGTCAAAAAGTTGGATTTTTTTTTTGTCAAAAAGTCATAATTTTTTGGTCAAAAAGTCTGAATTTTTTCCAAGTGTCAAAAAGTTGGATTTTTTTGTTGTCTAAAAGTCAGAATTTTTTTGTCAAAAAGTCGGAATTTTTTCTAAGTGTATAAGGAGTGGGAATTTTTTTTGTCACTGGGAGCGGGTGGGTAAAGTGTCTTGCCCAAGGACACAACGGCAGTGACTAGGATGGCGGAAGCGGGGATCGAACCTGCAACCCTCAAGTTGCTGGCACTCTACCAACCGAGCTATACCGCCCCACAACAGTGTGAATGAGTGTAAATGGGGGAGGGAGGTTTTTTGGGTTGGTGCACTAATTGTAAGTGTATCTTGTGTTTTTTTATGTTGATTAAATAATTTTAAAAAACGATACCGATAATTTCCGATATTACATTTTAAAGCATTTATCGGCCGGTAATATTATCGGACATCTCTAGCTAGAAGCAATGTGGCCCTCAATAAAAAAAAACAGTACAGTACATAATGTACTCGGTATCAAGGTGATACCATATTTGCAGTATCGCCCCTGCTGGGGTTATTTTGTAATGCGATGTAATTCACTTAGACCAGGGTGTCAAACTTGTTTTAGATGGGAGGGCCTGGTCAAAAAGTCTGAATTTTTTCCAAGTGTCAAAAAGTAGGATTTTTTTTTTGTCAAAAAGTCGGGATTTTTTGTAAGTGTCAAAAAGTCGGAATTTTTTCCAAGTGTCAAAAAGTTTAATTTTTTGGTCAAAAAGTCGTAATTTTTTCCAAGTGTCAAAAAGTAGGATTTTTTTTTTGTCAAAAAGTCGGGATTTTTTGTAAGTGTCAAAAAGTTGGATTTTTTTGTTGTCTAAAAGTCAGAATTTTTTGGTCAAAAAGTCGGAATTTTTTCTAAGTGTATAAGGAGTGGGAATTTTTTTTGTCAAAAAGTCAGAATTTTTTTTGTCAAAGTCTGCATTTTATTCCAAGTGTCAAAAAGTCGGAATTTTTTCCAAGTGTCAAAAAGTTGGATTTTTTTTTTGTCAAAAAGTCAGAATTTTTTGGTCAAAAAGTCGTAATTTTTTCCAAGTGTCAAAAAGTAGGATTTTTTTTTTGTCAAAAAGTCGGGATTTTTTGTAAGTGTCAAAAAGTTGGATTTTTTTGTTGTCTAAAAGTCAGAATTTTTTGGTCAAAAAGTCGGAATTTTTTCTAAGTGTATAAGGAGTGGGAATTTTTTTGGTCAAAAAGTCAGAATTTCTTTTGTCAAAGTCTGCATTTTATTCCAAGTGTCAAAAAGTCGGAATTTTTTCCAAGTGTCAAAAAGTAGGATTTTTTTTTTGTCAAAAAGTCGGGATTTTTTGTAAGTGTCAAAAAGTCGGAATTTTTTCCAAGTGTCAAAAAGTCAGAATTTTTTGGTCAAAAAGTCTGAATTTTTTCTAAGTGTCAAAAAGTAAGATTTTTTTTTTTGTCAAAAAGTCGGGATTTTTTTGTAAGTGTCAAAAAGTAGGATTTTTTTTTTGGCAAAAAGTCGGAATTTTTTCTAAGTGTATAAGGAGTTGGATTTTTTTTTGTCAAAAAGTCAGAATTTTTTGGTCAAAAAGTCGGAATTTTTTCCAAGTGTCAAAAAGTTGGATTTTTTTTTTGTCAAAAAGTCAGAATTTTTTGGTCAAAAAGTCGGAATTTTTTCCAAGTGTCAAAAAGTTGGATTTTTTTGTTGTCTAAAAGTCAGAATTTTTTGGTCAAAAAGTCGGAATTTTTTCTAAGTGTATAAGGAGTGGGAATTTTTTTTGTCAAAAAGTCAGAATTTTTTTTGTCAAAGTCTGCATTTTATTCCAAGTGTCAAAAAGTCGGAATTTTTTCCAAGTGTCAAAAAGTAGGATTTTTTTTTTGTCAAAAAGTCGGGATTTTTTGTAAGTGTCAAAAAGTCGGAATTTTTTCCAAGTGTCAAAAAGTCAGAATTTTTTGGTCAAAAAGTCTGAATTTTTTCTAAGTGTCAAAAAGTAAGATTTTTTTTTTTTGTCAAAAAGTCGGGATTTTTTTGTAAGTGTCAAAAAGTAGGATTTTTTTTTTGGCAAAAAGTCGGAATTTTTTCTAAGTGTATAAGGAGTGGGAATTTTTTTTGTCAAAAAGTCAGAATTTGTTTTGTCAAAGTCTGCATTTTATTCCAAGTGTCAAAAAGTCGGAGTTTTTTCCAAGTGTCAAAAAGTTGGATTTTTTTTTGTCAAAAAGTCAGAATTTTTTGGTCAAAAAGTCGGAATTTTTTCTAAGTGTCAAAAAACCAAATTATTATTTTTTGTCAAAAAGTCTATTTTTTTTGTCAAAAAACCTTTTGTGTGAAGGGAAGTGAATTATATTTATATAGCGCTTTTCTCTAGTGACTCAAAGCGCTTTACATAGTGAAAGCCAATATCTAAGTTCCATTTAAAGCAGTGTGGGTGGCACTGGGAGCGGGTGGGTAAAGTGTCTTGCCCAAGGACACAACGGCAGTGACTAGGATGGCGGAAGCGGGGATCGAACGGCCACTCTACCAACCGAGCTATACCGCCCCACAACAGTGTGAATGAGTGTAAATGGGGGAGGGAGGTTTTTTGGGTTGGTGCACTAATTGTAAGTGTATCTTGTGTTTTTTATGTTGATTAAATAATTTAAAAAAACGATTCCGATAATTTCAAAAACCCGATACCGATAATTTCCGATATTACATTTTAAAGCATTTATCGGCCGGTAATATTATCGGACATCTCTAGCTAGAACCGATGTGGCCCTCAATAAAAAAAACAGTACAGTACAGAATGTACTCGGTATCAAGGTGATACCATATTTGCAGTATCGCCCCAGCTGGGGTTATTTTGTAATGCGATGTAATTCACTTAGACCAGGGTGTCAAACTCGTTTTAGATGGGAGGGCCTGGTCAAAAAGTCAGAATTTTTTGGTCAAAAAGTCGGAATTTTTTCCAAGTGTCAAAAAGTTGGATTTTTTTGTTGTCTAAAAGTCAGAATTTTTTGGTCAAAAAGTCGGAATTTGTTCTAAGTGTATAAGGAGTGGGAATTTTTTTTGTCAAAAAGTCCGAATTTTTTTGGTCAAAGTCTGCATTTTATTCTAAGTGTCAAAAAGTCGGAATTTTTTCCAAGTGTCAAAAAGTTGGATTTTTTTGTTGTCTAAAAGTCAGAATTTTTTGGTCAAAAAGTCGGAATTTTTTCCAAGTGTATAAGGAGTGGGAATTTTTTTTGTCAAAAAGTCAGAATTTTTTTTGTCAAAGTCTGCATTTTATTCCAAGTGTCAAAAAGTCAGAATTTTTTGGTCCAAAAGTCGGAATTTTTTCTAAGTGTCAAAAAACCTAATTATTATTTTTTGTCAAAAAGTCAGAATTTTTTTTGTCAAAGTCTGCATTTTATTCCAAGTGTCAAAAAACCAAATTATTATTTTTTGTCAAAAAACCTTTTGTGTGAAGGGAAGTGAATTATATTTATAAAGCGCTTTTCTCTAGTGACTCAAAGCGCTTTACATAGTGAAAGCCAATATCTAAGTTCCATTTAAAGCAGTGTGGGTGGCACTGGGAGCGGGTGGGTAAAGTGTCTTGCCCAAGGACACAACGGCAGTGACTAGGATGGCGGAAGCGGGGATCGAACCTGCAACCCTCAAGTTGCTGGCACTCCACCAACCGAGCTATACCGCCCCACAACAGTGTGAATGAGTGTAAATGGGGGAGGGAGGTTTTTTGGGTTGGTGCACTAATTGTAAGTGTATCTTGTGTTTTTTATGTTGATTAAATAATTTTAAAAAACGATACCGATAATTTCCGATATTACATTTTAAAGCATTTATCGGCCGGTAATATTATCGGACATCTCTAGCTAGAAGCAATGTGGCCCTCAATAATAAAAAACAGTACAGTACAGAATGTACTCGGTATCAAGGTGATACCATATTTGCAGTATCGCCCCTGCTGGGGTTATTTTGTAATGCGATGTAATTCACTTAGACCAGGGTCTCAAACTCGTTTTAGATGGGAGGGCCTGGTCAAAAAGTCTGAATTTTTTCCAAGTGTCAAAAAGTCGGATTTTTTTTTTGTCAAAAAGTCGAGATTTTTTGTAAGTGTCAAAAAGTTGGATTTTTTTGTTGTCTAAAAGTCAGACTTTTTTGGTCAAAAAGTCGGAATTTTTTCCAAGTGTCAAAAAGTCGGATTTTTTTTTTGTCAAAAAGTCGGGATTTTTTGTAAGTGTCAAAAAGTTGGATTTTTTTGTTGTCTAAAAGTCAGACTTTTTTGGTCAAAAAGTGGGAATTTTTTCTAAGTGTATAAGGAGTGGGAATTTTTTTTGTCAAAAAGTCGGGATTTTTTGTAAGTGTCAAAAAGTCGGGATTTTTTTGTAAGTGTCAAAAAGTCGGAATTTTTTCCAAGTGTCAAAAAGTAGGATTTTTTTTTTGTCAAAAAGTCGGGATTTTTTGTAAGTGTCAAAAAGTCGGATTTTTTTGTTGTCTAAAAGTCAGAATTTTTTGGTCAAAAAGTCGGAATTTTTTCTAAGTGTATAAGGAGTGGGAATTTTTTTTGTCAAAAAGTCAGAATTTTTTTTGTCAAAGTCTGCATTTTATTCTAAGTGTCAAAAAGTCGGAATTTTTTCCAAGTGTCAAAAAGTTGGATTTTTTTGTTGTCTAAAAGTCAGAATTTTTTGGTCAAAAAGTCGGAATTTTTTTTAAGTGTATAAGGAGTGGGAATTTTTTTTGTCAAAAAGTCAGAATTTTTTTTGTCAAAGTCTGCATTTTATTCTAAGTGTCAAAAAGTCGGAATTTTTTCCAAGTGTCAAAAAGTTGGATATTTTTTTTGTCAAAAAGTCAGAATTTTTTGGTCAAAAAGTCGGAATTTTTTCTAAGTGTCAAAAAGTAGGATTTTTTTTTTGTCAAAAAGTCGGGATTTTTTGTAAGTGTCAAAAAGTCGGATTTTTTTGTTGTCTAAAAGTCAGAATTTTTTGGTCAAAAAGTCGGAATTTTTTCTAAGTGTATAAGGAGTGGGAATTTTTTTTGTCAAAAAGTCAGAATTTTTTTTGTCAAAGTCTGCATTTTATTCTAAGTGTCAAAAAGTCGGAATTTTTTCCAAGTGTCAAAAAGTTGGATTTTTTATTTGTCAAAAAGTTGGATTTTTTATTTGTCAAAAAGTCAGAATTTTTTGGTCAAAAAGTCGGAATTTTTTCTAAGTGTCAAAAAGTAGGATTTTTTTTTTTGTCAAAAAGTCGGGATTTTTTGTAAGTGTCAAAAAGTCGGATTTTTTTGTTGTCTAAAAGTCAGAATTTTTTGGTCAAAAAGTCGGAATTTTTTCTAAGTGTATAAGGAGTGGGAATTTTTTTTGTCAAAAAGTCAGAATTTTTTTTGTCAAAGTCTGCATTTTATTCTAAGTGTCAAAAAGTCGGAATTTTTTCCAAGTGTCAAAAAGTTGGATTTTTTATTTGTCAAAAAGTCAGAATTTTTTGGTCAAAAAGTCGGAATTTTTTCTAAGTGTCAAAAAGTAGGATTTTTTTTTTGTCAAAAAGTCGGGATTTTTTGTAAGTGTCAAAAAGTCGGAATTTTTTCCAAGTGTCAAAAAGTTGGATTTTTTTGTTGGCTAAAAGTCAGAATTTTTTGGTCAAAAAGTCGGAATTTTTTCTAAGTGTATAAGGAGTGGGAATTTTTTTTGTCAAAAAGTCAGAATTTTTTTTGTCAAAGTCTGCATTTTATTCCAAGTGTCAAAAAGTCGGAATTTTTTCCAAGTGTCAAAAAGTAGGATTTTTTTTGTGTCAAAAAGTCAGAATTTTTTGGTCAAAAAGTCGGAATTTTTTCTAAGTGTCAAAAAACCAAATTATTATTTTTTGTCAAAAAGTCTATTTTTTTGGTCAAAAAACCTTTTGTGTGAAGGGAAGTGAATTATATTTATATAGTGCTTTTCTCTAGTGACTCAAAGCGCTTTACATAGTGAAAGCCAATATCTAAGTTCCATTTAAAGCAGTGTGGGTGGCACTGGGAGCGGGTGGGTAAAGTGTCTTGCCCAAGGACACAACGGCAGTGACTAGGATGGCGGAAGCGGGGATCGAACCTGCAACCCTCAAGTTGCTGGCACTCTACCAACCGAGCTATACCGCCCCACAACAGTGTGAATGAGTGTAAATGGGGGAGGGAGTTTTTTTGGGTTGGTGCACTAATTGTAAGTGTATCTTGTGTTTTTTTATGTTGATTAAATAATTTAAAAAAACGATACCGATAATTTAAAAAACCCGATACCGATAATTTCCGATATTACATTTTAAAGCATTTATCGGCCGGTAATATTATCGGACATCTCTAGCTAGAAGCAATGTGGCCCTCAATAAAAAAAACAGTACAGTACAGAATGTACTCGGTATCAAGGTGATACCATATTTGCAGTATCGCCCCTGCTGGGGTTATTTTGTAATGCGATGTAATTCACTTAGACCAGGGTGTCAAACTCGTTTTAGATGGGAGGGCCTGGTCAAAAAGTCGGGATTTTTTGTAAGTGTCAAAAAGTAGGATTTTTTTTTTTGTCAAAAAGTCGGGATTTTTTGTAAGTGTCAAAAAGTCGGAATTTTTTCCAAGTGTCAAAAAGTTGGATTTTTTTGTTGTCTAAAAGTCAGAATTTTTTGGTCAAAAAGTCGGAATTTTTTCTAAGTGTATAAGGAGTGGGAATTTTTTTTGTCAAAGTCTGCATTTTATTCTAAGTGTCAAAAAGTCGGAATTTTTTCCAAGTGTCAAAAAGTTGGATTTTTGTTGTTGTCTAAAAGTCAGAATTTTTTGGTCAAAAAGTCGGAATTTTTTCCAAGTGTCAAAAAGTAGGATTTTTTTTTTGTCAAAAAGTCGGGATTTTTGGTAAGTGTCAAAAAGTTGGATTTTTTTGTTGTCTAAAAGTCAGAATTTTTTGGTCAAAAAGTCGGAATTTTTTCCAAGTGTATAAGGAGTGGGAATTTTTTTTGTCAAAGTCTGCATTTTATTCTAAGTGTCAAAAAGTCGGAATTTTTTCCAAGTGTCAAAAAGTTGGATTTTTTTTTTGTCAAAAAGTCATAATTTTTTGGTCAAAAAGTCGGAATTTTTTCTAAGTGTCAAAAAGTAGGATTTTTTTTTTGTCAAAAAGTCTGAATTTTTTCCAAGTGTCAAAAAGTAGGATTTTTTTTTTGTCAAAAAGTCGGGATTTTTTGTAAGTGTCAAAAAGTTGGAGTTTTTTGTTGTCTAAAAGTCAGAATTTTTTGGTCAAAAAGTCGGAATTTTTTCCAAGTGTATAAGGAGTGGGAATTTTTTTTGTCAAAGTCTGCATTTTATTCTAAGTGTCAAAAAGTCGGAATTTTTTCCAAGTGTCAAAAAGTTGGATTTTTTTTTTGTCAAAAAGTCATAATTTTTTGGTCAAAAAGTCTGAATTTTTTCCAAGTGTCAAAAAGTTGGATTTTTTTGTTGTCTAAAAGTCAGAATTTTTTTGTCAAAAAGTCGGAATTTTTTCTAAGTGTATAAGGAGTGGGAATTTTTTTTGTCACTGGGAGCGGGTGGGTAAAGTGTCTTGCCCAAGGACACAACGGCAGTGACTAGGATGGCGGAAGCGGGGATCGAACCTGCAACCCTCAAGTTGCTGGCACTCTACCAACCGAGCTATACCGCCCCACAACAGTGTGAATGAGTGTAAATGGGGGAGGGAGGTTTTTTGGGTTGGTGCACTAATTGTAAGTGTATCTTGTGTTTTTTTATGTTGATTAAATAATTTTAAAAAACGATACCGATAATTTCCGATATTACATTTTAAAGCATTTATCGGCCGGTAATATTATCGGACATCTCTAGCTAGAAGCAATGTGGCCCTCAATAAAAAAAACAGTACAGTACAGAATGTACTCGGTATCAAGGTGATACCATATTTGCAGTATCGCCCCTGCTGGGGTTATTTTGTAATGCGATGTAATTCACTTAGACCAGGGTGTCAAACTCGTTTTAGATGGGAGGGCCTGGTCAAAAAGTCGGGATTTTTTGTAAGTGTCAAAAAGTAGGATTTTTTTTTTTGTCAAAAAGTCGGGATTTTTTGTAAGTGTCAAAAAGTCGGAATTTTTTCCAAGTGTCAAAAAGTTGGATTTTTTTGTTGTCTAAAAGTCAGAATTTTTTGGTCAAAAGGTCGGAATTTTTTCTAAGTGTATAAGGAGTGGGAATTTTTTTTGTCAAAGTCTGCATTTTATTCTAAGTGTCAAAAAGTCGGAATTTTTTCCAAGTGTCAAAAAGTTGGATTTTTGTTGTTGTCTAAAAGTCAGAATTTTTTGGTCAAAAAGTCGGAATTTTTTCCAAGTGTCAAAAAGTAGGATTTTTTTTTTGTCAAAAAGTCGGGATTTTTGGTAAGTGTCAAAAAGTTGGATTTTTTTGTTGTCTAAAAGTCAGAATTTTTTGGTCAAAAAGTCGGAATTTTTTCCAAGTGTATAAGGAGTGGGAATTTTTTTTGTCAAAGTCTGCATTTTATTCTAAGTGTCAAAAAGTCGGAATTTTTTCCAAGTGTCAAAAAGTTGGATTTTTTTTTTGTCAAAAAGTCATAATTTTTTGGTCAAAAAGTCGGAATTTTTTCTAAGTGTCAAAAAGTAGGATTTTTTTTTTGTCAAAAAGTCTGAATTTTTTCCAAGTGTCAAAAAGTAGGATTTTTTTTTTGTCAAAAAGTCGGGATTTTTTGTAAGTGTCAAAAAGTTGGAGTTTTTTGTTGTCTAAAAGTCAGAATTTTTTGGTCAAAAAGTCGGAATTTTTTCCAAGTGTATAAGGAGTGGGAATTTTTTTTGTCAAAGTCTGCATTTTATTCCAAGTGTCAAAAAACCAAATTATTATTTTTTGTCAAAAAACCTTTTGTGTGAAGGGAAGTGAATTATATTTATAAAGCGCTTTTCTCTAGTGACTCAAAGCGCTTTACATAGTGAAAGCCAATATCTAAGTTCCATTTAAAGCAGTGTGGGTGGCACTGGGAGCGGGTGGGTAAAGTGTCTTGCCCAAGGACACAACGGCAGTGACTAGGATGGCGGAAGCGGGGATCGAACCTGCAACCCTCAAGTTGCTGGCACTCCACCAACCGAGCTATACCGCCCCACAACAGTGTGAATGAGTGTAAATGGGGGAGGGAGGTTTTTTGGGTTGGTGCACTAATTGTAAGTGTATCTTGTGTTTTTTATGTTGATTAAATAATTTTAAAAAACGATACCGATAATTTCCGATATTACATTTTAAAGCATTTATCGGCCGGTAATATTATCGGACATCTCTAGCTAGAAGCAATGTGGCCCTCAATAATAAAAAACAGTACAGTACAGAATGTACTCGGTATCAAGGTGATACCATATTTGCAGTATCGCCCCTGCTGGGGTTATTTTGTAATGCGATGTAATTCACTTAGACCAGGGTGTCAAACTCGTTTTAGATGGGAGGGCCTGGTCAAAAAGTCTGAATTTTTTCCAAGTGTCAAAAAGTCGGATTTTTTTTTTGTCAAAAAGTCGAGATTTTTTGTAAGTGTCAAAAAGTTGGATTTTTTTGTTGTCTAAAAGTCAGACTTTTTTGGTCAAAAAGTCGGAATTTTTTCCAAGTGTCAAAAAGTCGGATTTTTTTTTTGTCAAAAAGTCGGGATTTTTTGTAAGTGTCAAAAAGTTGGATTTTTTTGTTGTCTAAAAGTCAGACTTTTTTGGTCAAAAAGTGGGAATTTTTTCTAAGTGTATAAGGAGTGGGAATTTTTTTTGTCAAAAAGTCGGGATTTTTTGTAAGTGTCAAAAAGTCGGGATTTTTTTGTAAGTGTCAAAAAGTCGTAATTTTTTCCAAGTGTCAAAAAGTAGGATTTTTTTTTTGTCAAAAAGTCGGGATTTTTTGTAAGTGTCAAAAAGTCGGATTTTTTTGTTGTCTAAAAGTCAGAATTTTTTGGTCAAAAAGTCGGAATTTTTTCTAAGTGTATAAGGAGTGGGAATTTTTTTTGTCAAAAAGTCAGAATTTTTTTTGTCAAAGTCTGCATTTTATTCTAAGTGTCAAAAAGTCGGAATTTTTTCCAAGTGTCAAAAAGTTGGATTTTTTTGTTGTCTAAAAGTCAGAATTTTTTGGTCAAAAAGTCGGAATTTTTTTTAAGTGTATAAGGAGTGGGAATTTTTTTTGTCAAAAAGTCAGAATTTTTTTTGTCAAAGTCTGCATTTTATTCTAAGTGTCAAAAAGTCGGAATTTTTTCCAAGTGTCAAAAAGTTGGATATTTTTTTTGTCAAAAAGTCAGAATTTTTTGGTCAAAAAGTCGGAATTTTTTCTAAGTGTCAAAAAGTAGGATTTTTTTTTTGTCAAAAAGTCGGGATTTTTTGTAAGTGTCAAAAAGTCGGATTTTTTTGTTGTCTAAAAGTCAGAATTTTTTGGTCAAAAAGTCGGAATTTTTTCTAAGTGTATAAGGAGTGGGAATTTTTTTTGTCAAAAAGTCAGAATTTTTTTTGTCAAAGTCTGCATTTTATTCTAAGTGTCAAAAAGTCGGAATTTTTTCCAAGTGTCAAAAAGTTGGATTTTTTATTTGTCAAAAAGTTGGATTTTTTATTTGTCAAAAAGTCAGAATTTTTTGGTCAAAAAGTCGGAATTTTTTCTAAGTGTCAAAAAGTAGGATTTTTTTTTTTGTCAAAAAGTCGGGATTTTTTGTAAGTGTCAAAAAGTCGGATTTTTTTGTTGTCTAAAAGTCAGAATTTTTTGGTCAAAAAGTCGGAATTTTTTCTAAGTGTATAAGGAGTGGGAATTTTTTTTGTCAAAAAGTCAGAATTTTTTTTGTCAAAGTCTGCATTTTATTCTAAGTGTCAAAAAGTCGGAATTTTTTCCAAGTGTCAAAAAGTTGGATTTTTTATTTGTCAAAAAGTCAGAATTTTTTGGTCAAAAAGTCGGAATTTTTTCTAAGTGTCAAAAAGTAGGATTTTTTTTTTGTCAAAAAGTCGGGATTTTTTGTAAGTGTCAAAAAGTCGGAATTTTTTCCAAGTGTCAAAAAGTTGGATTTTTTTGTTGGCTAAAAGTCAGAATTTTTTGGTCAAAAAGTCGGAATTTTTTCTAAGTGTATAAGGAGTGGGAATTTTTTTTGTCAAAAAGTCAGAATTTTTTTTGTCAAAGTCTGCATTTTATTCCAAGTGTCAAAAAGTCGGAATTTTTTCCAAGTGTCAAAAAGTAGGATTTTTTTTGTGTCAAAAAGTCAGAATTTTTTGGTCAAAAAGTCGGAATTTTTTCTAAGTGTCAAAAAACCAAATTATTATTTTTTGTCAAAAAGTCTATTTTTTTGGTCAAAAAACCTTTTGTGTGAAGGGAAGTGAATTATATTTATATAGTGCTTTTCTCTAGTGACTCAAAGCGCTTTACATAGTGAAAGCCAATATCTAAGTTCCATTTAAAGCAGTGTGGGTGGCACTGGGAGCGGGTGGGTAAAGTGTCTTGCCCAAGGACACAACGGCAGTGACTAGGATGGCGGAAGCGGGGATCGAACCTGCAACCCTCAAGTTGCTGGCACTCTACCAACCGAGCTATACCGCCCCACAACAGTGTGAATGAGTGTAAATGGGGGAGGGAGTTTTTTTGGGTTGGTGCACTAATTGTAAGTGTATCTTGTGTTTTTTTATGTTGATTAAATAATTTAAAAAAACGATACCGATAATTTAAAAAACCCGATACCGATAATTTCCGATATTACATTTTAAAGCATTTATCGGCCGGTAATATTATCGGACATCTCTAGCTAGAAGCAATGTGGCCCTCAATAAAAAAAACAGTACAGTACAGAATGTACTCGGTATCAAGGTGATACCATATTTGCAGTATCGCCCCTGCTGGGGTTATTTTGTAATGCGATGTAATTCACTTAGACCAGGGTGTCAAACTCGTTTTAGATGGGAGGGCCTGGTCAAAAAGTCGGGATTTTTTGTAAGTGTCAAAAAGTAGGATTTTTTTTTTTGTCAAAAAGTCGGGATTTTTTGTAAGTGTCAAAAAGTCGGAATTTTTTCCAAGTGTCAAAAAGTTGGATTTTTTTGTTGTCTAAAAGTCAGAATTTTTTGGTCAAAAAGTCGGAATTTTTTCTAAGTGTATAAGGAGTGGGAATTTTTTTTGTCAAAGTCTGCATTTTATTCTAAGTGTCAAAAAGTCGGAATTTTTTCCAAGTGTCAAAAAGTTGGATTTTTGTTGTTGTCTAAAAGTCAGAATTTTTTGGTCAAAAAGTCGGAATTTTTTCCAAGTGTCAAAAAGTAGGATTTTTTTTTTGTCAAAAAGTCGGGATTTTTGGTAAGTGTCAAAAAGTTGGATTTTTTTGTTGTCTAAAAGTCAGAATTTTTTGGTCAAAAAGTCGGAATTTTTTCCAAGTGTATAAGGAGTGGGAATTTTTTTTGTCAAAGTCTGCATTTTATTCTAAGTGTCAAAAAGTCGGAATTTTTTCCAAGTGTCAAAAAGTTGGATTTTTTTTTTGTCAAAAAGTCATAATTTTTTGGTCAAAAAGTCGGAATTTTTTCTAAGTGTCAAAAAGTAGGATTTTTTTTTTGTCAAAAAGTCTGAATTTTTTCCAAGTGTCAAAAAGTAGGATTTTTTTTTTGTCAAAAAGTCGGGATTTTTTGTAAGTGTCAAAAAGTTGGAGTTTTTTGTTGTCTAAAAGTCAGAATTTTTTGGTCAAAAAGTCGGAATTTTTTCCAAGTGTATAAGGAGTGGGAATTTTTTTTGTCAAAGTCTGCATTTTATTCTAAGTGTCAAAAAGTCGGAATTTTTTCCAAGTGTCAAAAAGTTGGATTTTTTTTTTGTCAAAAAGTCATAATTTTTTGGTCAAAAAGTCTGAATTTTTTCCAAGTGTCAAAAAGTTGGATTTTTTTGTTGTCTAAAAGTCAGAATTTTTTTGTCAAAAAGTCGGAATTTTTTCTAAGTGTATAAGGAGTGGGAATTTTTTTTGTCACTGGGAGCGGGTGGGTAAAGTGTCTTGCCCAAGGACACAACGGCAGTGACTAGGATGGCGGAAGCGGGGATCGAACCTGCAACCCTCAAGTTGCTGGCACTCTACCAACCGAGCTATACCGCCCCACAACAGTGTGAATGAGTGTAAATGGGGGAGGGAGGTTTTTTGGGTTGGTGCACTAATTGTAAGTGTATCTTGTGTTTTTTTATGTTGATTAAATAATTTTAAAAAACGATACCGATAATTTCCGATATTACATTTTAAAGCATTTATCGGCCGGTAATATTATCGGACATCTCTAGCTAGAAGCAATGTGGCCCTCAATAAAAAAAACAGTACAGTACAGAATGTACTCGGTATCAAGGTGATACCATATTTGCAGTATCGCCCCTGCTGGGGTTATTTTGTAATGCGATGTAATTCACTTAGACCAGGGTGTCAAACTCGTTTTAGATGGGAGGGCCTGGTCAAAAAGTCGGGATTTTTTGTAAGTGTCAAAAAGTAGGATTTTTTTTTTTGTCAAAAAGTCGGGATTTTTTGTAAGTGTCAAAAAGTCGGAATTTTTTCCAAGTGTCAAAAAGTTGGATTTTTTTGTTGTCTAAAAGTCAGAATTTTTTGGTCAAAAAGTCGGAATTTTTTCTAAGTGTATAAGGAGTGGGAATTTTTTTTGTCAAAGTCTGCATTTTATTCTAAGTGTCAAAAAGTCGGAATTTTTTCCAAGTGTCAAAAAGTTGGATTTTTGTTGTTGTCTAAAAGTCAGAATTTTTTGGTCAAAAAGTCGGAATTTTTTCCAAGTGTCAAAAAGTAGGATTTTTTTTTTGTCAAAAAGTCGGGATTTTTGGTAAGTGTCAAAAAGTTGGATTTTTTTGTTGTCTAAAAGTCAGAATTTTTTGGTCAAAAAGTCGGAATTTTTTCCAAGTGTATAAGGAGTGGGAATTTTTTTTGTCAAAGTCTGCATTTTATTCTAAGTGTCAAAAAGTCGGAATTTTTTCCAAGTGTCAAAAAGTTGGATTTTTTTTTTGTCAAAAAGTCATAATTTTTTGGTCAAAAAGTCGGAATTTTTTCTAAGTGTCAAAAAGTAGGATTTTTTTTTTGTCAAAAAGTCTGAATTTTTTCCAAGTGTCAAAAAGTAGGATTTTTTTTTTGTCAAAAAGTCGGGATTTTTTGTAAGTGTCAAAAAGTTGGAGTTTTTTGTTGTCTAAAAGTCAGAATTTTTTGGTCAAAAAGTCGGAATTTTTTCCAAGTGTATAAGGAGTGGGAATTTTTTTTGTCAAAGTCTGCATTTTATTCTAAGTGTCAAAAAGTCGGAATTTTTTCCAAGTGTCAAAAAGTTGGATTTTTTTTTTGTCAAAAAGTCATAATTTTTTGGTCAAAAAGTCTGAATTTTTTCCAAGTGTCAAAAAGTTGGATTTTTTTGTTGTCTAAAAGTCAGAATTTTTTTGTCAAAAAGTCGGAATTTTTTCTAAGTGTATAAGGAGTGGGAATTTTTTTTGTCACTGGGAGCGGGTGGGTAAAGTGTCTTGCCCAAGGACACAACGGCAGTGACTAGGATGGCGGAAGCGGGGATCGAACCTGCAACCCTCAAGTTGCTGGCACTCTACCAACCGAGCTATACCGCCCCACAACAGTGTGAATGAGTGTAAATGGGGGAGGGAGGTTTTTTGGGTTGGTGCACTAATTGTAAGTGTATCTTGTGTTTTTTTATGTTGATTAAATAATTTTAAAAAACGATACCGATAATTTCCGATATTACATTTTAAAGCATTTATCGGCCGGTAATATTATCGGACATCTCTAGCTAGAAGCAATGTGGCCCTCAATAAAAAAAAACAGTACAGTACATAATGTACTCGGTATCAAGGTGATACCATATTTGCAGTATCGCCCCTGCTGGGGTTATTTTGTAATGCGATGTAATTCACTTAGACCAGGGTGTCAAACTCGTTTTAGATGGGAGGGCCTGGTCAAAAAGTCTGAATTTTTTCCAAGTGTCAAAAAGTAGGATTTTTTTTTTGTCAAAAAGTCGGGATTTTTTGTAAGTGTCAAAAAGTCGGAATTTTTTCCAAGTGTCAAAAAGTTTAATTTTTTGGTCAAAAAGTCGTAATTTTTTCCAAGTGTCAAAAAGTAGGATTTTTTTTTTGTCAAAAAGTCGGGATTTTTTGTAAGTGTCAAAAAGTTGGATTTTTTTGTTGTCTAAAAGTCAGAATTTTTTGGTCAAAAAGTCGGAATTTTTTCTAAGTGTATAAGGAGTGGGAATTTTTTTTGTCAAAAAGTCAGAATTTTTTTTGTCAAAGTCTGCATTTTATTCCAAGTGTCAAAAAGTCGGAATTTTTTCCAAGTGTCAAAAAGTTGGATTTTTTTTTTGTCAAAAAGTCAGAATTTTTTGGTCAAAAAGTCGTAATTTTTTCCAAGTGTCAAAAAGTAGGATTTTTTTTTTGTCAAAAAGTCGGGATTTTTTGTAAGTGTCAAAAAGTTGGATTTTTTTGTTGTCTAAAAGTCAGAATTTTTTGGTCAAAAAGTCGGAATTTTTTCTAAGTGTATAAGGAGTGGGAATTTTTTTGGTCAAAAAGTCAGAATTTCTTTTGTCAAAGTCTGCATTTTATTCCAAGTGTCAAAAAGTCGGAATTTTTTCCAAGTGTCAAAAAGTAGGATTTTTTTTTTGTCAAAAAGTCGGGATTTTTTGTAAGTGTCAAAAAGTCGGAATTTTTTCCAAGTGTCAAAAAGTCAGAATTTTTTGGTCAAAAAGTCTGAATTTTTTCTAAGTGTCAAAAAGTAAGATTTTTTTTTTTGTCAAAAAGTCGGGATTTTTTTGTAAGTGTCAAAAAGTAGGATTTTTTTTTTGGCAAAAAGTCGGAATTTTTTCTAAGTGTATAAGGAGTTGGATTTTTTTTTGTCAAAAAGTCAGAATTTTTTGGTCAAAAAGTCGGAATTTTTTCCAAGTGTCAAAAAGTTGGATTTTTTTTTTGTCAAAAAGTCAGAATTTTTTGGTCAAAAAGTCGGAATTTTTTCCAAGTGTCAAAAAGTTGGATTTTTTTGTTGTCTAAAAGTCAGAATTTTTTGGTCAAAAAGTCGGAATTTTTTCTAAGTGTATAAGGAGTGGGAATTTTTTTTGTCAAAAAGTCAGAATTTTTTTTGTCAAAGTCTGCATTTTATTCCAAGTGTCAAAAAGTCGGAATTTTTTCCAAGTGTCAAAAAGTAGGATTTTTTTTTTGTCAAAAAGTCGGGATTTTTTGTAAGTGTCAAAAAGTCGGAATTTTTTCCAAGTGTCAAAAAGTCAGAATTTTTTGGTCAAAAAGTCTGAATTTTTTCTAAGTGTCAAAAAGTAAGATTTTTTTTTTTTGTCAAAAAGTCGGGATTTTTTTGTAAGTGTCAAAAAGTAGGATTTTTTTTTTGGCAAAAAGTCGGAATTTTTTCTAAGTGTATAAGGAGTGGGAATTTTTTTTGTCAAAAAGTCAGAATTTGTTTTGTCAAAGTCTGCATTTTATTCCAAGTGTCAAAAAGTTGGATTTTTTTTTGTCAAAAAGTCAGAATTTTTTGGTCAAAAAGTCGGAATTTTTTCTAAGTGTCAAAAAACCAAATTATTATTTTTTGTCAAAAAGTCTATTTTTTTTGTCAAAAAACCTTTTGTGTGAAGGGAAGTGAATTATATTTATATAGCGCTTTTCTCTAGTGACTCAAAGCGCTTTACATAGTGAAAGCCAATATCTAAGTTCCATTTAAAGCAGTGTGGGTGGCACTGGGAGCGGGTGGGTAAAGTGTCTTGCCCAAGGACACAACGGCAGTGACTAGGATGGCGGAAGCGGGGATCGAACGGCCACTCTACCAACCGAGCTATACCGCCCCACAACAGTGTGAATGAGTGTAAATGGGGGAGGGAGGTTTTTTGGGTTGGTGCACTAATTGTAAGTGTATCTTGTGTTTTTTATGTTGATTAAATAATTTAAAAAAACGATTCCGATAATTTCAAAAACCCGATACCGATAATTTCCGATATTACATTTTAAAGCATTTATCGGCCGGTAATATTATCGGACATCTCTAGCTAGAACCGATGTGGCCCTCAATAAAAAAAACAGTACAGTACAGAATGTACTCGGTATCAAGGTGATACCATATTTGCAGTATCGCCCCAGCTGGGGTTATTTTGTAATGCGATGTAATTCACTTAGACCAGGGTGTCAAACTCGTTTTAGATGGGAGGGCCTGGTCAAAAAGTCAGAATTTTTTGGTCAAAAAGTCGGAATTTTTTCCAAGTGTCAAAAAGTTGGATTTTTTTGTTGTCTAAAAGTCAGAATTTTTTGGTCAAAAAGTCGGAATTTGTTCTAAGTGTATAAGGAGTGGGAATTTTTTTTGTCAAAAAGTCCGAATTTTTTTGGTCAAAGTCTGCATTTTATTCTAAGTGTCAAAAAGTCGGAATTTTTTCCAAGTGTCAAAAAGTTGGATTTTTTTGTTGTCTAAAAGTCAGAATTTTTTGGTCAAAAAGTCGGAATTTTTTCCAAGTGTATAAGGAGTGGGAATTTTTTTTGTCAAAAAGTCAGAATTTTTTTTGTCAAAGTCTGCATTTTATTCCAAGTGTCAAAAAGTCAGAATTTTTTGGTCCAAAAGTCGGAATTTTTTCTAAGTGTCAAAAAACCTAATTATTATTTTTTGTCAAAAAGTCAGAATTTTTTTTGTCAAAGTCTGCATTTTATTCCAAGTGTCAAAAAACCAAATTATTATTTTTTGTCAAAAAACCTTTTGTGTGAAGGGAAGTGAATTATATTTATAAAGCGCTTTTCTCTAGTGACTCAAAGCGCTTTACATAGTGAAAGCCAATATCTAAGTTCCATTTAAAGCAGTGTGGGTGGCACTGGGAGCGGGTGGGTAAAGTGTCTTGCCCAAGGACACAACGGCAGTGACTAGGATGGCGGAAGCGGGGATCGAACCTGCAACCCTCAAGTTGCTGGCACTCCACCAACCGAGCTATACCGCCCCACAACAGTGTGAATGAGTGTAAATGGGGGAGGGAGGTTTTTTGGGTTGGTGCACTAATTGTAAGTGTATCTTGTGTTTTTTATGTTGATTAAATAATTTTAAAAAACGATACCGATAATTTCCGATATTACATTTTAAAGCATTTATCGGCCGGTAATATTATCGGACATCTCTAGCTAGAAGCAATGTGGCCCTCAATAATAAAAAACAGTACAGTACAGAATGTACTCGGTATCAAGGTGATACCATATTTGCAGTATCGCCCCTGCTGGGGTTATTTTGTAATGCGATGTAATTCACTTAGACCAGGGTCTCAAACTCGTTTTAGATGGGAGGGCCTGGTCAAAAAGTCTGAATTTTTTCCAAGTGTCAAAAAGTCGGATTTTTTTTTTGTCAAAAAGTCGAGATTTTTTGTAAGTGTCAAAAAGTTGGATTTTTTTGTTGTCTAAAAGTCAGACTTTTTTGGTCAAAAAGTCGGAATTTTTTCCAAGTGTCAAAAAGTCGGATTTTTTTTTTGTCAAAAAGTCGGGATTTTTTGTAAGTGTCAAAAAGTTGGATTTTTTTGTTGTCTAAAAGTCAGACTTTTTTGGTCAAAAAGTGGGAATTTTTTCTAAGTGTATAAGGAGTGGGAATTTTTTTTGTCAAAAAGTCGGGATTTTTTGTAAGTGTCAAAAAGTCGGGATTTTTTTGTAAGTGTCAAAAAGTCGGAATTTTTTCCAAGTGTCAAAAAGTAGGATTTTTTTTTTGTCAAAAAGTCGGGATTTTTTGTAAGTGTCAAAAAGTCGGATTTTTTTGTTGTCTAAAAGTCAGAATTTTTTGGTCAAAAAGTCGGAATTTTTTCTAAGTGTATAAGGAGTGGGAATTTTTTTTGTCAAAAAGTCAGAATTTTTTTTGTCAAAGTCTGCATTTTATTCTAAGTGTCAAAAAGTCGGAATTTTTTCCAAGTGTCAAAAAGTTGGATTTTTTTGTTGTCTAAAAGTCAGAATTTTTTGGTCAAAAAGTCGGAATTTTTTTTAAGTGTATAAGGAGTGGGAATTTTTTTTGTCAAAAAGTCAGAATTTTTTTTGTCAAAGTCTGCATTTTATTCTAAGTGTCAAAAAGTCGGAATTTTTTCCAAGTGTCAAAAAGTTGGATATTTTTTTTGTCAAAAAGTCAGAATTTTTTGGTCAAAAAGTCGGAATTTTTTCTAAGTGTCAAAAAGTAGGATTTTTTTTTTGTCAAAAAGTCGGGATTTTTTGTAAGTGTCAAAAAGTCGGATTTTTTTGTTGTCTAAAAGTCAGAATTTTTTGGTCAAAAAGTCGGAATTTTTTCTAAGTGTATAAGGAGTGGGAATTTTTTTTGTCAAAAAGTCAGAATTTTTTTTGTCAAAGTCTGCATTTTATTCTAAGTGTCAAAAAGTCGGAATTTTTTCCAAGTGTCAAAAAGTTGGATTTTTTATTTGTCAAAAAGTTGGATTTTTTATTTGTCAAAAAGTCAGAATTTTTTGGTCAAAAAGTCGGAATTTTTTCTAAGTGTCAAAAAGTAGGATTTTTTTTTTTGTCAAAAAGTCGGGATTTTTTGTAAGTGTCAAAAAGTCGGATTTTTTTGTTGTCTAAAAGTCAGAATTTTTTGGTCAAAAAGTCGGAATTTTTTCTAAGTGTATAAGGAGTGGGAATTTTTTTTGTCAAAAAGTCAGAATTTTTTTTGTCAAAGTCTGCATTTTATTCTAAGTGTCAAAAAGTCGGAATTTTTTCCAAGTGTCAAAAAGTTGGATTTTTTATTTGTCAAAAAGTCAGAATTTTTTGGTCAAAAAGTCGGAATTTTTTCTAAGTGTCAAAAAGTAGGATTTTTTTTTTGTCAAAAAGTCGGGATTTTTTGTAAGTGTCAAAAAGTCGGAATTTTTTCCAAGTGTCAAAAAGTTGGATTTTTTTGTTGGCTAAAAGTCAGAATTTTTTGGTCAAAAAGTCGGAATTTTTTCTAAGTGTATAAGGAGTGGGAATTTTTTTTGTCAAAAAGTCAGAATTTTTTTTGTCAAAGTCTGCATTTTATTCCAAGTGTCAAAAAGTCGGAATTTTTTCCAAGTGTCAAAAAGTAGGATTTTTTTTGTGTCAAAAAGTCAGAATTTTTTGGTCAAAAAGTCGGAATTTTTTCTAAGTGTCAAAAAACCAAATTATTATTTTTTGTCAAAAAGTCTATTTTTTTGGTCAAAAAACCTTTTGTGTGAAGGGAAGTGAATTATATTTATATAGTGCTTTTCTCTAGTGACTCAAAGCGCTTTACATAGTGAAAGCCAATATCTAAGTTCCATTTAAAGCAGTGTGGGTGGCACTGGGAGCGGGTGGGTAAAGTGTCTTGCCCAAGGACACAACGGCAGTGACTAGGATGGCGGAAGCGGGGATCGAACCTGCAACCCTCAAGTTGCTGGCACTCTACCAACCGAGCTATACCGCCCCACAACAGTGTGAATGAGTGTAAATGGGGGAGGGAGTTTTTTTGGGTTGGTGCACTAATTGTAAGTGTATCTTGTGTTTTTTTATGTTGATTAAATAATTTAAAAAAACGATACCGATAATTTAAAAAACCCGATACCGATAATTTCCGATATTACATTTTAAAGCATTTATCGGCCGGTAATATTATCGGACATCTCTAGCTAGAAGCAATGTGGCCCTCAATAAAAAAAACAGTACAGTACAGAATGTACTCGGTATCAAGGTGATACCATATTTGCAGTATCGCCCCTGCTGGGGTTATTTTGTAATGCGATGTAATTCACTTAGACCAGGGTGTCAAACTCGTTTTAGATGGGAGGGCCTGGTCAAAAAGTCGGGATTTTTTGTAAGTGTCAAAAAGTAGGATTTTTTTTTTTGTCAAAAAGTCGGGATTTTTTGTAAGTGTCAAAAAGTCGGAATTTTTTCCAAGTGTCAAAAAGTTGGATTTTTTTGTTGTCTAAAAGTCAGAATTTTTTGGTCAAAAAGTCGGAATTTTTTCTAAGTGTATAAGGAGTGGGAATTTTTTTTGTCAAAGTCTGCATTTTATTCTAAGTGTCAAAAAGTCGGAATTTTTTCCAAGTGTCAAAAAGTTGGATTTTTGTTGTTGTCTAAAAGTCAGAATTTTTTGGTCAAAAAGTCGGAATTTTTTCCAAGTGTCAAAAAGTAGGATTTTTTTTTTGTCAAAAAGTCGGGATTTTTGGTAAGTGTCAAAAAGTTGGATTTTTTTGTTGTCTAAAAGTCAGAATTTTTTGGTCAAAAAGTCGGAATTTTTTCCAAGTGTATAAGGAGTGGGAATTTTTTTTGTCAAAGTCTGCATTTTATTCTAAGTGTCAAAAAGTCGGAATTTTTTCCAAGTGTCAAAAAGTTGGATTTTTTTTTTGTCAAAAAGTCATAATTTTTTGGTCAAAAAGTCGGAATTTTTTCTAAGTGTCAAAAAGTAGGATTTTTTTTTTGTCAAAAAGTCTGAATTTTTTCCAAGTGTCAAAAAGTAGGATTTTTTTTTTGTCAAAAAGTCGGGATTTTTTGTAAGTGTCAAAAAGTTGGAGTTTTTTGTTGTCTAAAAGTCAGAATTTTTTGGTCAAAAAGTCGGAATTTTTTCCAAGTGTATAAGGAGTGGGAATTTTTTTTGTCAAAGTCTGCATTTTATTCTAAGTGTCAAAAAGTCGGAATTTTTTCCAAGTGTCAAAAAGTTGGATTTTTTTTTTGTCAAAAAGTCATAATTTTTTGGTCAAAAAGTCTGAATTTTTTCCAAGTGTCAAAAAGTTGGATTTTTTTGTTGTCTAAAAGTCAGAATTTTTTTGTCAAAAAGTCGGAATTTTTTCTAAGTGTATAAGGAGTGGGAATTTTTTTTGTCACTGGGAGCGGGTGGGTAAAGTGTCTTGCCCAAGGACACAACGGCAGTGACTAGGATGGCGGAAGCGGGGATCGAACCTGCAACCCTCAAGTTGCTGGCACTCTACCAACCGAGCTATACCGCCCCACAACAGTGTGAATGAGTGTAAATGGGGGAGGGAGGTTTTTTGGGTTGGTGCACTAATTGTAAGTGTATCTTGTGTTTTTTTATGTTGATTAAATAATTTTAAAAAACGATACCGATAATTTCCGATATTACATTTTAAAGCATTTATCGGCCGGTAATATTATCGGACATCTCTAGCTAGAAGCAATGTGGCCCTCAATAAAAAAAACAGTACAGTACAGAATGTACTCGGTATCAAGGTGATACCATATTTGCAGTATCGCCCCTGCTGGGGTTATTTTGTAATGCGATGTAATTCACTTAGACCAGGGTGTCAAACTCGTTTTAGATGGGAGGGCCTGGTCAAAAAGTCGGGATTTTTTGTAAGTGTCAAAAAGTAGGATTTTTTTTTTTGTCAAAAAGTCGGGATTTTTTGTAAGTGTCAAAAAGTCGGAATTTTTTCCAAGTGTCAAAAAGTTGGATTTTTTTGTTGTCTAAAAGTCAGAATTTTTTGGTCAAAAGGTCGGAATTTTTTCTAAGTGTATAAGGAGTGGGAATTTTTTTTGTCAAAGTCTGCATTTTATTCTAAGTGTCAAAAAGTCGGAATTTTTTCCAAGTGTCAAAAAGTTGGATTTTTGTTGTTGTCTAAAAGTCAGAATTTTTTGGTCAAAAAGTCGGAATTTTTTCCAAGTGTCAAAAAGTAGGATTTTTTTTTTGTCAAAAAGTCGGGATTTTTGGTAAGTGTCAAAAAGTTGGATTTTTTTGTTGTCTAAAAGTCAGAATTTTTTGGTCAAAAAGTCGGAATTTTTTCCAAGTGTATAAGGAGTGGGAATTTTTTTTGTCAAAGTCTGCATTTTATTCTAAGTGTCAAAAAGTCGGAATTTTTTCCAAGTGTCAAAAAGTTGGATTTTTTTTTTGTCAAAAAGTCATAATTTTTTGGTCAAAAAGTCGGAATTTTTTCTAAGTGTCAAAAAGTAGGATTTTTTTTTTGTCAAAAAGTCTGAATTTTTTCCAAGTGTCAAAAAGTAGGATTTTTTTTTTGTCAAAAAGTCGGGATTTTTTGTAAGTGTCAAAAAGTTGGAGTTTTTTGTTGTCTAAAAGTCAGAATTTTTTGGTCAAAAAGTCGGAATTTTTTCCAAGTGTATAAGGAGTGGGAATTTTTTTTGTCAAAGTCTGCATTTTATTCTAAGTGTCAAAAAGTCGGAATTTTTTCCAAGTGTCAAAAAGTTGGATTTTTTTTTTGTCAAAAAGTCATAATTTTTTGGTCAAAAAGTCTGAATTTTTTCCAAGTGTCAAAAAGTTGGATTTTTTTGTTGTCTAAAAGTCAGAATTTTTTTGTCAAAAAGTCGGAATTTTTTCTAAGTGTATAAGGAGTGGGAATTTTTTTTGTCACTGGGAGCGGGTGGGTAAAGTGTCTTGCCCAAGGACACAACGGCAGTGACTAGGATGGCGGAAGCGGGGATCGAACCTGCAACCCTCAAGTTGCTGGCACTCTACCAACCGAGCTATACCGCCCCACAACAGTGTGAATGAGTGTAAATGGGGGAGGGAGGTTTTTTGGGTTGGTGCACTAATTGTAAGTGTATCTTGTGTTTTTTTATGTTGATTAAATAATTTTAAAAAACGATACCGATAATTTCCGATATTACATTTTAAAGCATTTATCGGCCGGTAATATTATCGGACATCTCTAGCTAGAAGCAATGTGGCCCTCAATAAAAAAAACAGTACAGTACAGAATGTACTCGGTATCAAGGTGATACCATATTTGCAGTATCGCCCCTGCTGGGGTTATTTTGTAATGCGATGTAATTCACTTAGACCAGGGTGTCAAACTCGTTTTAGATGGGAGGGCCTGGTCAAAAAGTCGGGATTTTTTGTAAGTGTCAAAAAGTAGGATTTTTTTTTTTGTCAAAAAGTCGGGATTTTTTGTAAGTGTCAAAAAGTCGGAATTTTTTCCAAGTGTCAAAAAGTTGGATTTTTTTGTTGTCTAAAAGTCAGAATTTTTTGGTCAAAAAGTCGGAATTTTTTCTAAGTGTATAAGGAGTGGGAATTTTTTTTGTCAAAGTCTGCATTTTATTCTAAGTGTCAAAAAGTCGGAATTTTTTCCAAGTGTCAAAAAGTTGGATTTTTGTTGTTGTCTAAAAGTCAGAATTTTTTGGTCAAAAAGTCGGAATTTTTTCCAAGTGTCAAAAAGTAGGATTTTTTTTTTGTCAAAAAGTCGGGATTTTTGGTAAGTGTCAAAAAGTTGGATTTTTTTGTTGTCTAAAAGTCAGAATTTTTTGGTCAAAAAGTCGGAATTTTTTCCAAGTGTATAAGGAGTGGGAATTTTTTTTGTCAAAGTCTGCATTTTATTCTAAGTGTCAAAAAGTCGGAATTTTTTCCAAGTGTCAAAAAGTTGGATTTTTTTTTTGTCAAAAAGTCATAATTTTTTGGTCAAAAAGTCGGAATTTTTTCTAAGTGTCAAAAAGTAGGATTTTTTTTTTGTCAAAAAGTCTGAATTTTTTCCAAGTGTCAAAAAGTAGGATTTTTTTTTTGTCAAAAAGTCGGGATTTTTTGTAAGTGTCAAAAAGTTGGAGTTTTTTGTTGTCTAAAAGTCAGAATTTTTTGGTCAAAAAGTCGGAATTTTTTCCAAGTGTATAAGGAGTGGGAATTTTTTTTGTCAAAGTCTGCATTTTATTCTAAGTGTCAAAAAGTCGGAATTTTTTCCAAGTGTCAAAAAGTTGGATTTTTTTTTTGTCAAAAAGTCATAATTTTTTGGTCAAAAAGTCTGAATTTTTTCCAAGTGTCAAAAAGTTGGATTTTTTTGTTGTCTAAAAGTCAGAATTTTTTTGTCAAAAAGTCGGAATTTTTTCTAAGTGTATAAGGAGTGGGAATTTTTTTTGTCACTGGGAGCGGGTGGGTAAAGTGTCTTGCCCAAGGACACAACGGCAGTGACTAGGATGGCGGAAGCGGGGATCGAACCTGCAACCCTCAAGTTGCTGGCACTCTACCAACCGAGCTATACCGCCCCACAACAGTGTGAATGAGTGTAAATGGGGGAGGGAGGTTTTTTGGGTTGGTGCACTAATTGTAAGTGTATCTTGTGTTTTTTTATGTTGATTAAATAATTTTAAAAAACGATACCGATAATTTCCGATATTACATTTTAAAGCATTTATCGGCCGGTAATATTATCGGACATCTCTAGCTAGAAGCAATGTGGCCCTCAATAAAAAAAAACAGTACAGTACATAATGTACTCGGTATCAAGGTGATACCATATTTGCAGTATCGCCCCTGCTGGGGTTATTTTGTAATGCGATGTAATTCACTTAGACCAGGGTGTCAAACTCGTTTTAGATGGGAGGGCCTGGTCAAAAAGTCTGAATTTTTTCCAAGTGTCAAAAAGTAGGATTTTTTTTTTGTCAAAAAGTCGGGATTTTTTGTAAGTGTCAAAAAGTCGGAATTTTTTCCAAGTGTCAAAAAGTTTAATTTTTTGGTCAAAAAGTCGTAATTTTTTCCAAGTGTCAAAAAGTAGGATTTTTTTTTTGTCAAAAAGTCGGGATTTTTTGTAAGTGTCAAAAAGTTGGATTTTTTTGTTGTCTAAAAGTCAGAATTTTTTGGTCAAAAAGTCGGAATTTTTTCTAAGTGTATAAGGAGTGGGAATTTTTTTTGTCAAAAAGTCAGAATTTTTTTTGTCAAAGTCTGCATTTTATTCCAAGTGTCAAAAAGTCGGAATTTTTTCCAAGTGTCAAAAAGTTGGATTTTTTTTTTGTCAAAAAGTCAGAATTTTTTGGTCAAAAAGTCGTAATTTTTTCCAAGTGTCAAAAAGTAGGATTTTTTTTTTGTCAAAAAGTCGAGATTTTTTGTAAGTGTCAAAAAGTTGGATTTTTTTGTTGTCTAAAAGTCAGAATTTTTTGGTCAAAAAGTCGGAATTTTTTCTAAGTGTATAAGGAGTGGGAATTTTTTTGGTCAAAAAGTCAGAATTTCTTTTGTCAAAGTCTGCATTTTATTCCAAGTGTCAAAAAGTCGGAATTTTTTCCAAGTGTCAAAAAGTAGGATTTTTTTTTTGTCAAAAAGTCGGGATTTTTTGTAAGTGTCAAAAAGTCGGAATTTTTTCCAAGTGTCAAAAAGTCAGAATTTTTTGGTCAAAAAGTCTGAATTTTTTCTAAGTGTCAAAAAGTAAGATTTTTTTTTTTGTCAAAAAGTCGGGATTTTTTTGTAAGTGTCAAAAAGTAGGATTTTTTTTTTGGCAAAAAGTCGGAATTTTTTCTAAGTGTATAAGGAGTTGGATTTTTTTTTGTCAAAAAGTCAGAATTTTTTGGTCAAAAAGTCGGAATTTTTTCCAAGTGTCAAAAAGTTGGATTTTTTTTTTGTCAAAAAGTCAGAATTTTTTGGTCAAAAAGTCGGAATTTTTTCCAAGTGTCAAAAAGTTGGATTTTTTTGTTGTCTAAAAGTCAGAATTTTTTGGTCAAAAAGTCGGAATTTTTTCTAAGTGTATAAGGAGTGGGAATTTTTTTTGTCAAAAAGTCAGAATTTTTTTTGTCAAAGTCTGCATTTTATTCCAAGTGTCAAAAAGTCGGAATTTTTTCCAAGTGTCAAAAAGTAGGATTTTTTTTTTGTCAAAAAGTCGGGATTTTTTGTAAGTGTCAAAAAGTCGGAATTTTTTCCAAGTGTCAAAAAGTCAGAATTTTTTGGTCAAAAAGTCTGAATTTTTTCTAAGTGTCAAAAAGTAAGATTTTTTTTTTTTGTCAAAAAGTCGGGATTTTTTTGTAAGTGTCAAAAAGTAGGATTTTTTTTTTGGCAAAAAGTCGGAATTTTTTCTAAGTGTATAAGGAGTGGGAATTTTTTTTGTCAAAAAGTCAGAATTTGTTTTGTCAAAGTCTGCATTTTATTCCAAGTGTCAAAAAGTCGGAGTTTTTTCCAAGTGTCAAAAAGTTGGATTTTTTTTTGTCAAAAAGTCAGAATTTTTTGGTCAAAAAGTCGGAATTTTTTCTAAGTGTCAAAAAACCAAATTATTATTTTTTGTCAAAAAGTCTATTTTTTTTGTCAAAAAACCTTTTGTGTGAAGGGAAGTGAATTATATTTATATAGCGCTTTTCTCTAGTGACTCAAAGCGCTTTACATAGTGAAAGCCAATATCTAAGTTCCATTTAAAGCAGTGTGGGTGGCACTGGGAGCGGGTGGGTAAAGTGTCTTGCCCAAGGACACAACGGCAGTGACTAGGATGGCGGAAGCGGGGATCGAACGGCCACTCTACCAACAGAGCTATACCGCCCCACAACAGTGTGAATGAGTGTAAATGGGGGAGGGAGGTTTTTTGGGTTGGTGCACTAATTGTAAGTGTATCTTGTGTTTTTTATGTTGATTAAATAATTTAAAAAAACGATTCCGATAATTTCAAAAACCCGATACCGATAATTTCCGATATTACATTTTAAAGCATTTATCGGCCGGTAATATTATCGGACATCTCTAGCTAGAACCGATGTGGCCCTCAATAAAAAAAACAGTACAGTACAGAATGTACTCGGTATCAAGGTGATACCATATTTGCAGTATCGCCCCAGCTGGGGTTATTTTGTAATGCGATGTAATTCACTTAGACCAGGGTGTCAAACTCGTTTTAGATGGGAGGGCCTGGTCAAAAAGTCAGAATTTTTTGGTCAAAAAGTCGGAATTTTTTCCAAGTGTCAAAAAGTTGGATTTTTTTGTTGTCTAAAAGTCAGAATTTTTTGGTCAAAAAGTCGGAATTTGTTCTAAGTGTATAAGGAGTGGGAATTTTTTTTGTCAAAAAGTCCGAATTTTTTTGGTCAAAGTCTGCATTTTATTCTAAGTGTCAAAAAGTCGGAATTTTTTCCAAGTGTCAAAAAGTTGGATTTTTTTGTTGTCTAAAAGTCAGAATTTTTTGGTCAAAAAGTCGGAATTTTTTCCAAGTGTATAAGGAGTGGGAATTTTTTTTGTCAAAAAGTCAGAATTTTTTTTGTCAAAGTCTGCATTTTATTCCAAGTGTCAAAAAGTCAGAATTTTTTGGTCCAAAAGTCGGAATTTTTTCTAAGTGTCAAAAAACCTAATTATTATTTTTTGTCAAAAAGTCAGAATTTTTTTTGTCAAAGTCTGCATTTTATTCCAAGTGTCAAAAAACCAAATTATTATTTTTTGTCAAAAAACCTTTTGTGTGAAGGGAAGTGAATTATATTTATAAAGCGCTTTTCTCTAGTGACTCAAAGCGCTTTACATAGTGAAAGCCAATATCTAAGTTCCATTTAAAGCAGTGTGGGTGGCACTGGGAGCGGGTGGGTAAAGTGTCTTGCCCAAGGACACAACGGCAGTGACTAGGATGGCGGAAGCGGGGATCGAACCTGCAACCCTCAAGTTGCTGGCACTCCACCAACCGAGCTATACCGCCCCACAACAGTGTGAATGAGTGTAAATGGGGGAGGGAGGTTTTTTGGGTTGGTGCACTAATTGTAAGTGTATCTTGTGTTTTTTATGTTGATTAAATAATTTTAAAAAACGATACCGATAATTTCCGATATTACATTTTAAAGCATTTATCGGCCGGTAATATTATCGGACATCTCTAGCTAGAAGCAATGTGGCCCTCAATAATAAAAAACAGTACAGTACAGAATGTACTCGGTATCAAGGTGATACCATATTTGCAGTATCGCCCCTGCTGGGGTTATTTTGTAATGCGATGTAATTCACTTAGACCAGGGTCTCAAACTCGTTTTAGATGGGAGGGCCTGGTCAAAAAGTCTGAATTTTTTCCAAGTGTCAAAAAGTCGGATTTTTTTTTTGTCAAAAAGTCGAGATTTTTTGTAAGTGTCAAAAAGTTGGATTTTTTTGTTGTCTAAAAGTCAGACTTTTTTGGTCAAAAAGTCGGAATTTTTTCCAAGTGTCAAAAAGTCGGATTTTTTTTTTGTCAAAAAGTCGGGATTTTTTGTAAGTGTCAAAAAGTTGGATTTTTTTGTTGTCTAAAAGTCAGACTTTTTTGGTCAAAAAGTGGGAATTTTTTCTAAGTGTATAAGGAGTGGGAATTTTTTTTGTCAAAAAGTCGGGATTTTTTGTAAGTGTCAAAAAGTCGGGATTTTTTTGTAAGTGTCAAAAAGTCGGAATTTTTTCCAAGTGTCAAAAAGTAGGATTTTTTTTTTGTCAAAAAGTCGGGATTTTTTGTAAGTGTCAAAAAGTCGGATTTTTTTGTTGTCTAAAAGTCAGAATTTTTTGGTCAAAAAGTCGGAATTTTTTCTAAGTGTATAAGGAGTGGGAATTTTTTTTGTCAAAAAGTCAGAATTTTTTTTGTCAAAGTCTGCATTTTATTCTAAGTGTCAAAAAGTCGGAATTTTTTCCAAGTGTCAAAAAGTTGGATTTTTTTGTTGTCTAAAAGTCAGAATTTTTTGGTCAAAAAGTCGGAATTTTTTTTAAGTGTATAAGGAGTGGGAATTTTTTTTGTCAAAAAGTCAGAATTTTTTTTGTCAAAGTCTGCATTTTATTCTAAGTGTCAAAAAGTCGGAATTTTTTCCAAGTGTCAAAAAGTTGGATATTTTTTTTGTCAAAAAGTCAGAATTTTTTGGTCAAAAAGTCGGAATTTTTTCTAAGTGTCAAAAAGTAGGATTTTTTTTTTGTCAAAAAGTCGGGATTTTTTGTAAGTGTCAAAAAGTCGGATTTTTTTGTTGTCTAAAAGTCAGAATTTTTTGGTCAAAAAGTCGGAATTTTTTCTAAGTGTATAAGGAGTGGGAATTTTTTTTGTCAAAAAGTCAGAATTTTTTTTGTCAAAGTCTGCATTTTATTCTAAGTGTCAAAAAGTCGGAATTTTTTCCAAGTGTCAAAAAGTTGGATTTTTTATTTGTCAAAAAGTTGGATTTTTTATTTGTCAAAAAGTCAGAATTTTTTGGTCAAAAAGTCGGAATTTTTTCTAAGTGTCAAAAAGTAGGATTTTTTTTTTTGTCAAAAAGTCGGGATTTTTTGTAAGTGTCAAAAAGTCGGATTTTTTTGTTGTCTAAAAGTCAGAATTTTTTGGTCAAAAAGTCGGAATTTTTTCTAAGTGTATAAGGAGTGGGAATTTTTTTTGTCAAAAAGTCAGAATTTTTTTTGTCAAAGTCTGCATTTTATTCTAAGTGTCAAAAAGTCGGAATTTTTTCCAAGTGTCAAAAAGTTGGATTTTTTATTTGTCAAAAAGTCAGAATTTTTTGGTCAAAAAGTCGGAATTTTTTCTAAGTGTCAAAAAGTAGGATTTTTTTTTTGTCAAAAAGTCGGGATTTTTTGTAAGTGTCAAAAAGTCGGAATTTTTTCCAAGTGTCAAAAAGTTGGATTTTTTTGTTGGCTAAAAGTCAGAATTTTTTGGTCAAAAAGTCGGAATTTTTTCTAAGTGTATAAGGAGTGGGAATTTTTTTTGTCAAAAAGTCAGAATTTTTTTTGTCAAAGTCTGCATTTTATTCCAAGTGTCAAAAAGTCGGAATTTTTTCCAAGTGTCAAAAAGTAGGATTTTTTTTGTGTCAAAAAGTCAGAATTTTTTGGTCAAAAAGTCGGAATTTTTTCTAAGTGTCAAAAAACCAAATTATTATTTTTTGTCAAAAAGTCTATTTTTTTGGTCAAAAAACCTTTTGTGTGAAGGGAAGTGAATTATATTTATATAGTGCTTTTCTCTAGTGACTCAAAGCGCTTTACATAGTGAAAGCCAATATCTAAGTTCCATTTAAAGCAGTGTGGGTGGCACTGGGAGCGGGTGGGTAAAGTGTCTTGCCCAAGGACACAACGGCAGTGACTAGGATGGCGGAAGCGGGGATCGAACCTGCAACCCTCAAGTTGCTGGCACTCTACCAACCGAGCTATACCGCCCCACAACAGTGTGAATGAGTGTAAATGGGGGAGGGAGTTTTTTTGGGTTGGTGCACTAATTGTAAGTGTATCTTGTGTTTTTTTATGTTGATTAAATAATTTAAAAAAACGATACCGATAATTTAAAAAACCCGATACCGATAATTTCCGATATTACATTTTAAAGCATTTATCGGCCGGTAATATTATCGGACATCTCTAGCTAGAAGCAATGTGGCCCTCAATAAAAAAAACAGTACAGTACAGAATGTACTCGGTATCAAGGTGATACCATATTTGCAGTATCGCCCCTGCTGGGGTTATTTTGTAATGCGATGTAATTCACTTAGACCAGGGTGTCAAACTCGTTTTAGATGGGAGGGCCTGGTCAAAAAGTCGGGATTTTTTGTAAGTGTCAAAAAGTAGGATTTTTTTTTTTGTCAAAAAGTCGGGATTTTTTGTAAGTGTCAAAAAGTCGGAATTTTTTCCAAGTGTCAAAAAGTTGGATTTTTTTGTTGTCTAAAAGTCAGAATTTTTTGGTCAAAAAGTCGGAATTTTTTCTAAGTGTATAAGGAGTGGGAATTTTTTTTGTCAAAGTCTGCATTTTATTCTAAGTGTCAAAAAGTCGGAATTTTTTCCAAGTGTCAAAAAGTTGGATTTTTGTTGTTGTCTAAAAGTCAGAATTTTTTGGTCAAAAAGTCGGAATTTTTTCCAAGTGTCAAAAAGTAGGATTTTTTTTTTGTCAAAAAGTCGGGATTTTTGGTAAGTGTCAAAAAGTTGGATTTTTTTGTTGTCTAAAAGTCAGAATTTTTTGGTCAAAAAGTCGGAATTTTTTCCAAGTGTATAAGGAGTGGGAATTTTTTTTGTCAAAGTCTGCATTTTATTCTAAGTGTCAAAAAGTCGGAATTTTTTCCAAGTGTCAAAAAGTTGGATTTTTTTTTTGTCAAAAAGTCATAATTTTTTGGTCAAAAAGTCGGAATTTTTTCTAAGTGTCAAAAAGTAGGATTTTTTTTTTGTCAAAAAGTCTGAATTTTTTCCAAGTGTCAAAAAGTAGGATTTTTTTTTTGTCAAAAAGTCGGGATTTTTTGTAAGTGTCAAAAAGTTGGAGTTTTTTGTTGTCTAAAAGTCAGAATTTTTTGGTCAAAAAGTCGGAATTTTTTCCAAGTGTATAAGGAGTGGGAATTTTTTTTGTCAAAGTCTGCATTTTATTCTAAGTGTCAAAAAGTCGGAATTTTTTCCAAGTGTCAAAAAGTTGGATTTTTTTTTTGTCAAAAAGTCATAATTTTTTGGTCAAAAAGTCTGAATTTTTTCCAAGTGTCAAAAAGTTGGATTTTTTTGTTGTCTAAAAGTCAGAATTTTTTTGTCAAAAAGTCGGAATTTTTTCTAAGTGTATAAGGAGTGGGAATTTTTTTTGTCACTGGGAGCGGGTGGGTAAAGTGTCTTGCCCAAGGACACAACGGCAGTGACTAGGATGGCGGAAGCGGGGATCGAACCTGCAACCCTCAAGTTGCTGGCACTCTACCAACCGAGCTATACCGCCCCACAACAGTGTGAATGAGTGTAAATGGGGGAGGGAGGTTTTTTGGGTTGGTGCACTAATTGTAAGTGTATCTTGTGTTTTTTTATGTTGATTAAATAATTTTAAAAAACGATACCGATAATTTCCGATATTACATTTTAAAGCATTTATCGGCCGGTAATATTATCGGACATCTCTAGCTAGAAGCAATGTGGCCCTCAATAAAAAAAACAGTACAGTACAGAATGTACTCGGTATCAAGGTGATACCATATTTGCAGTATCGCCCCTGCTGGGGTTATTTTGTAATGCGATGTAATTCACTTAGACCAGGGTGTCAAACTCGTTTTAGATGGGAGGGCCTGGTCAAAAAGTCGGGATTTTTTGTAAGTGTCAAAAAGTAGGATTTTTTTTTTTGTCAAAAAGTCGGGATTTTTTGTAAGTGTCAAAAAGTCGGAATTTTTTCCAAGTGTCAAAAAGTTGGATTTTTTTGTTGTCTAAAAGTCAGAATTTTTTGGTCAAAAAGTCGGAATTTTTTCTAAGTGTATAAGGAGTGGGAATTTTTTTTGTCAAAGTCTGCATTTTATTCTAAGTGTCAAAAAGTCGGAATTTTTTCCAAGTGTCAAAAAGTTGGATTTTTGTTGTTGTCTAAAAGTCAGAATTTTTTGGTCAAAAAGTCGGAATTTTTTCCAAGTGTCAAAAAGTAGGATTTTTTTTTTGTCAAAAAGTCGGGATTTTTGGTAAGTGTCAAAAAGTTGGATTTTTTTGTTGTCTAAAAGTCAGAATTTTTTGGTCAAAAAGTCGGAATTTTTTCCAAGTGTATAAGGAGTGGGAATTTTTTTTGTCAAAGTCTGCATTTTATTCTAAGTGTCAAAAAGTCGGAATTTTTTCCAAGTGTCAAAAAGTTGGATTTTTTTTTTGTCAAAAAGTCATAATTTTTTGGTCAAAAAGTCGGAATTTTTTCTAAGTGTCAAAAAGTAGGATTTTTTTTTTGTCAAAAAGTCTGAATTTTTTCCAAGTGTCAAAAAGTAGGATTTTTTTTTTGTCAAAAAGTCGGGATTTTTTGTAAGTGTCAAAAAGTTGGAGTTTTTTGTTGTCTAAAAGTCAGAATTTTTTGGTCAAAAAGTCGGAATTTTTTCCAAGTGTATAAGGAGTGGGAATTTTTTTTGTCAAAGTCTGCATTTTATTCCAAGTGTCAAAAAACCAAATTATTATTTTTTGTCAAAAAACCTTTTGTGTGAAGGGAAGTGAATTATATTTATAAAGCGCTTTTCTCTAGTGACTCAAAGCGCTTTACATAGTGAAAGCCAATATCTAAGTTCCATTTAAAGCAGTGTGGGTGGCACTGGGAGCGGGTGGGTAAAGTGTCTTGCCCAAGGACACAACGGCAGTGACTAGGATGGCGGAAGCGGGGATCGAACCTGCAACCCTCAAGTTGCTGGCACTCCACCAACCGAGCTATACCGCCCCACAACAGTGTGAATGAGTGTAAATGGGGGAGGGAGGTTTTTTGGGTTGGTGCACTAATTGTAAGTGTATCTTGTGTTTTTTATGTTGATTAAATAATTTTAAAAAACGATACCGATAATTTCCGATATTACATTTTAAAGCATTTATCGGCCGGTAATATTATCGGACATCTCTAGCTAGAAGCAATGTGGCCCTCAATAATAAAAAACAGTACAGTACAGAATGTACTCGGTATCAAGGTGATACCATATTTGCAGTATCGCCCCTGCTGGGGTTATTTTGTAATGCGATGTAATTCACTTAGACCAGGGTCTCAAACTCGTTTTAGATGGGAGGGCCTGGTCAAAAAGTCTGAATTTTTTCCAAGTGTCAAAAAGTCGGATTTTTTTTTTGTCAAAAAGTCGAGATTTTTTGTAAGTGTCAAAAAGTTGGATTTTTTTGTTGTCTAAAAGTCAGACTTTTTTGGTCAAAAAGTCGGAATTTTTTCCAAGTGTCAAAAAGTCGGATTTTTTTTTTGTCAAAAAGTCGGGATTTTTTGTAAGTGTCAAAAAGTTGGATTTTTTTGTTGTCTAAAAGTCAGACTTTTTTGGTCAAAAAGTGGGAATTTTTTCTAAGTGTATAAGGAGTGGGAATTTTTTTTGTCAAAAAGTCGGGATTTTTTGTAAGTGTCAAAAAGTCGGGATTTTTTTGTAAGTGTCAAAAAGTCGTAATTTTTTCCAAGTGTCAAAAAGTAGGATTTTTTTTTTGTCAAAAAGTCGGGATTTTTTGTAAGTGTCAAAAAGTCGGATTTTTTTGTTGTCTAAAAGTCAGAATTTTTTGGTCAAAAAGTCGGAATTTTTTCTAAGTGTATAAGGAGTGGGAATTTTTTTTGTCAAAAAGTCAGAATTTTTTTTGTCAAAGTCTGCATTTTATTCTAAGTGTCAAAAAGTCGGAATTTTTTCCAAGTGTCAAAAAGTTGGATTTTTTTGTTGTCTAAAAGTCAGAATTTTTTGGTCAAAAAGTCGGAATTTTTTTTAAGTGTATAAGGAGTGGGAATTTTTTTTGTCAAAAAGTCAGAATTTTTTTTGTCAAAGTCTGCATTTTATTCTAAGTGTCAAAAAGTCGGAATTTTTTCCAAGTGTCAAAAAGTTGGATATTTTTTTTGTCAAAAAGTCAGAATTTTTTGGTCAAAAAGTCGGAATTTTTTCTAAGTGTCAAAAAGTAGGATTTTTTTTTTGTCAAAAAGTCGGGATTTTTTGTAAGTGTCAAAAAGTCGGATTTTTTTGTTGTCTAAAAGTCAGAATTTTTTGGTCAAAAAGTCGGAATTTTTTCTAAGTGTATAAGGAGTGGGAATTTTTTTTGTCAAAAAGTCAGAATTTTTTTTGTCAAAGTCTGCATTTTATTCTAAGTGTCAAAAAGTCGGAATTTTTTCCAAGTGTCAAAAAGTTGGATTTTTTATTTGTCAAAAAGTTGGATTTTTTATTTGTCAAAAAGTCAGAATTTTTTGGTCAAAAAGTCGGAATTTTTTCTAAGTGTCAAAAAGTAGGATTTTTTTTTTTGTCAAAAAGTCGGGATTTTTTGTAAGTGTCAAAAAGTCGGATTTTTTTGTTGTCTAAAAGTCAGAATTTTTTGGTCAAAAAGTCGGAATTTTTTCTAAGTGTATAAGGAGTGGGAATTTTTTTTGTCAAAAAGTCAGAATTTTTTTTGTCAAAGTCTGCATTTTATTCTAAGTGTCAAAAAGTCGGAATTTTTTCCAAGTGTCAAAAAGTTGGATTTTTTATTTGTCAAAAAGTCAGAATTTTTTGGTCAAAAAGTCGGAATTTTTTCTAAGTGTCAAAAAGTAGGATTTTTTTTTTGTCAAAAAGTCGGGATTTTTTGTAAGTGTCAAAAAGTCGGAATTTTTTCCAAGTGTCAAAAAGTTGGATTTTTTTGTTGGCTAAAAGTCAGAATTTTTTGGTCAAAAAGTCGGAATTTTTTCTAAGTGTATAAGGAGTGGGAATTTTTTTTGTCAAAAAGTCAGAATTTTTTTTGTCAAAGTCTGCATTTTATTCCAAGTGTCAAAAAGTCGGAATTTTTTCCAAGTGTCAAAAAGTAGGATTTTTTTTGTGTCAAAAAGTCAGAATTTTTTGGTCAAAAAGTCGGAATTTTTTCTAAGTGTCAAAAAACCAAATTATTATTTTTTGTCAAAAAGTCTATTTTTTTGGTCAAAAAACCTTTTGTGTGAAGGGAAGTGAATTATATTTATATAGTGCTTTTCTCTAGTGACTCAAAGCGCTTTACATAGTGAAAGCCAATATCTAAGTTCCATTTAAAGCAGTGTGGGTGGCACTGGGAGCGGGTGGGTAAAGTGTCTTGCCCAAGGACACAACGGCAGTGACTAGGATGGCGGAAGCGGGGATCGAACCTGCAACCCTCAAGTTGCTGGCACTCTACCAACCGAGCTATACCGCCCCACAACAGTGTGAATGAGTGTAAATGGGGGAGGGAGTTTTTTTGGGTTGGTGCACTAATTGTAAGTGTATCTTGTGTTTTTTTATGTTGATTAAATAATTTAAAAAAACGATACCGATAATTTAAAAAACCCGATACCGATAATTTCCGATATTACATTTTAAAGCATTTATCGGCCGGTAATATTATCGGACATCTCTAGCTAGAAGCAATGTGGCCCTCAATAAAAAAAACAGTACAGTACAGAATGTACTCGGTATCAAGGTGATACCATATTTGCAGTATCGCCCCTGCTGGGGTTATTTTGTAATGCGATGTAATTCACTTAGACCAGGGTGTCAAACTCGTTTTAGATGGGAGGGCCTGGTCAAAAAGTCGGGATTTTTTGTAAGTGTCAAAAAGTAGGATTTTTTTTTTTGTCAAAAAGTCGGGATTTTTTGTAAGTGTCAAAAAGTCGGAATTTTTTCCAAGTGTCAAAAAGTTGGATTTTTTTGTTGTCTAAAAGTCAGAATTTTTTGGTCAAAAAGTCGGAATTTTTTCTAAGTGTATAAGGAGTGGGAATTTTTTTTGTCAAAGTCTGCATTTTATTCTAAGTGTCAAAAAGTCGGAATTTTTTCCAAGTGTCAAAAAGTTGGATTTTTGTTGTTGTCTAAAAGTCAGAATTTTTTGGTCAAAAAGTCGGAATTTTTTCCAAGTGTCAAAAAGTAGGATTTTTTTTTTGTCAAAAAGTCGGGATTTTTGGTAAGTGTCAAAAAGTTGGATTTTTTTGTTGTCTAAAAGTCAGAATTTTTTGGTCAAAAAGTCGGAATTTTTTCCAAGTGTATAAGGAGTGGGAATTTTTTTTGTCAAAGTCTGCATTTTATTCTAAGTGTCAAAAAGTCGGAATTTTTTCCAAGTGTCAAAAAGTTGGATTTTTTTTTTGTCAAAAAGTCATAATTTTTTGGTCAAAAAGTCGGAATTTTTTCTAAGTGTCAAAAAGTAGGATTTTTTTTTTGTCAAAAAGTCTGAATTTTTTCCAAGTGTCAAAAAGTAGGATTTTTTTTTTGTCAAAAAGTCGGGATTTTTTGTAAGTGTCAAAAAGTTGGAGTTTTTTGTTGTCTAAAAGTCAGAATTTTTTGGTCAAAAAGTCGGAATTTTTTCCAAGTGTATAAGGAGTGGGAATTTTTTTTGTCAAAGTCTGCATTTTATTCTAAGTGTCAAAAAGTCGGAATTTTTTCCAAGTGTCAAAAAGTTGGATTTTTTTTTTGTCAAAAAGTCATAATTTTTTGGTCAAAAAGTCTGAATTTTTTCCAAGTGTCAAAAAGTTGGATTTTTTTGTTGTCTAAAAGTCAGAATTTTTTTGTCAAAAAGTCGGAATTTTTTCTAAGTGTATAAGGAGTGGGAATTTTTTTTGTCACTGGGAGCGGGTGGGTAAAGTGTCTTGCCCAAGGACACAACGGCAGTGACTAGGATGGCGGAAGCGGGGATCGAACCTGCAACCCTCAAGTTGCTGGCACTCTACCAACCGAGCTATACCGCCCCACAACAGTGTGAATGAGTGTAAATGGGGGAGGGAGGTTTTTTGGGTTGGTGCACTAATTGTAAGTGTATCTTGTGTTTTTTTATGTTGATTAAATAATTTTAAAAAACGATACCGATAATTTCCGATATTACATTTTAAAGCATTTATCGGCCGGTAATATTATCGGACATCTCTAGCTAGAAGCAATGTGGCCCTCAATAAAAAAAACAGTACAGTACAGAATGTACTCGGTATCAAGGTGATACCATATTTGCAGTATCGCCCCTGCTGGGGTTATTTTGTAATGCGATGTAATTCACTTAGACCAGGGTGTCAAACTCGTTTTAGATGGGAGGGCCTGGTCAAAAAGTCGGGATTTTTTGTAAGTGTCAAAAAGTAGGATTTTTTTTTTTGTCAAAAAGTCGGGATTTTTTGTAAGTGTCAAAAAGTCGGAATTTTTTCCAAGTGTCAAAAAGTTGGATTTTTTTGTTGTCTAAAAGTCAGAATTTTTTGGTCAAAAAGTCGGAATTTTTTCTAAGTGTATAAGGAGTGGGAATTTTTTTTGTCAAAGTCTGCATTTTATTCTAAGTGTCAAAAAGTCGGAATTTTTTCCAAGTGTCAAAAAGTTGGATTTTTGTTGTTGTCTAAAAGTCAGAATTTTTTGGTCAAAAAGTCGGAATTTTTTCCAAGTGTCAAAAAGTAGGATTTTTTTTTTGTCAAAAAGTCGGGATTTTTGGTAAGTGTCAAAAAGTTGGATTTTTTTGTTGTCTAAAAGTCAGAATTTTTTGGTCAAAAAGTCGGAATTTTTTCCAAGTGTATAAGGAGTGGGAATTTTTTTTGTCAAAGTCTGCATTTTATTCTAAGTGTCAAAAAGTCGGAATTTTTTCCAAGTGTCAAAAAGTTGGATTTTTTTTTTGTCAAAAAGTCATAATTTTTTGGTCAAAAAGTCGGAATTTTTTCTAAGTGTCAAAAAGTAGGATTTTTTTTTTGTCAAAAAGTCTGAATTTTTTCCAAGTGTCAAAAAGTAGGATTTTTTTTTTGTCAAAAAGTCGGGATTTTTTGTAAGTGTCAAAAAGTTGGAGTTTTTTGTTGTCTAAAAGTCAGAATTTTTTGGTCAAAAAGTCGGAATTTTTTCCAAGTGTATAAGGAGTGGGAATTTTTTTTGTCAAAGTCTGCATTTTATTCTAAGTGTCAAAAAGTCGGAATTTTTTCCAAGTGTCAAAAAGTTGGATTTTTTTTTTGTCAAAAAGTCATAATTTTTTGGTCAAAAAGTCTGAATTTTTTCCAAGTGTCAAAAAGTTGGATTTTTTTGTTGTCTAAAAGTCAGAATTTTTTTGTCAAAAAGTCGGAATTTTTTCTAAGTGTATAAGGAGTGGGAATTTTTTTTGTCACTGGGAGCGGGTGGGTAAAGTGTCTTGCCCAAGGACACAACGGCAGTGACTAGGATGGCGGAAGCGGGGATCGAACCTGCAACCCTCAAGTTGCTGGCACTCTACCAACCGAGCTATACCGCCCCACAACAGTGTGAATGAGTGTAAATGGGGGAGGGAGGTTTTTTGGGTTGGTGCACTAATTGTAAGTGTATCTTGTGTTTTTTTATGTTGATTAAATAATTTTAAAAAACGATACCGATAATTTCCGATATTACATTTTAAAGCATTTATCGGCCGGTAATATTATCGGACATCTCTAGCTAGAAGCAATGTGGCCCTCAATAAAAAAAAACAGTACAGTACATAATGTACTCGGTATCAAGGTGATACCATATTTGCAGTATCGCCCCTGCTGGGGTTATTTTGTAATGCGATGTAATTCACTTAGACCAGGGTGTCAAACTCGTTTTAGATGGGAGGGCCTGGTCAAAAAGTCTGAATTTTTTCCAAGTGTCAAAAAGTAGGATTTTTTTTTTGTCAAAAAGTCGGGATTTTTTGTAAGTGTCAAAAAGTCGGAATTTTTTCCAAGTGTCAAAAAGTTTAATTTTTTGGTCAAAAAGTCGTAATTTTTTCCAAGTGTCAAAAAGTAGGATTTTTTTTTTGTCAAAAAGTCGGGATTTTTTGTAAGTGTCAAAAAGTTGGATTTTTTTGTTGTCTAAAAGTCAGAATTTTTTGGTCAAAAAGTCGGAATTTTTTCTAAGTGTATAAGGAGTGGGAATTTTTTTTGTCAAAAAGTCAGAATTTTTTTTGTCAAAGTCTGCATTTTATTCCAAGTGTCAAAAAGTCGGAATTTTTTCCAAGTGTCAAAAAGTTGGATTTTTTTTTTGTCAAAAAGTCAGAATTTTTTGGTCAAAAAGTCGTAATTTTTTCCAAGTGTCAAAAAGTAGGATTTTTTTTTTGTCAAAAAGTCGGGATTTTTTTGTAAGTGTCAAAAAGTTGGATTTTTTTGTTGTCTAAAAGTCAGAATTTTTTGGTCAAAAAGTCGGAATTTTTTCTAAGTGTATAAGGAGTGGGAATTTTTTTGGTCAAAAAGTCAGAATTTCTTTTGTCAAAGTCTGCATTTTATTCCAAGTGTCAAAAAGTCGGAATTTTTTCCAAGTGTCAAAAAGTAGGATTTTTTTTTTGTCAAAAAGTCGGGATTTTTTGTAAGTGTCAAAAAGTCGGAATTTTTTCCAAGTGTCAAAAAGTCAGAATTTTTTGGTCAAAAAGTCTGAATTTTTTCTAAGTGTCAAAAAGTAAGATTTTTTTTTTTGTCAAAAAGTCGGGATTTTTTTGTAAGTGTCAAAAAGTAGGATTTTTTTTTTGGCAAAAAGTCGGAATTTTTTCTAAGTGTATAAGGAGTTGGATTTTTTTTTGTCAAAAAGTCAGAATTTTTTGGTCAAAAAGTCGGAATTTTTTCCAAGTGTCAAAAAGTTGGATTTTTTTTTTGTCAAAAAGTCAGAATTTTTTGGTCAAAAAGTCGGAATTTTTTCCAAGTGTCAAAAAGTTGGATTTTTTTGTTGTCTAAAAGTCAGAATTTTTTGGTCAAAAAGTCGGAATTTTTTCTAAGTGTATAAGGAGTGGGAATTTTTTTTGTCAAAAAGTCAGAATTTTTTTTGTCAAAGTCTGCATTTTATTCCAAGTGTCAAAAAGTCGGAATTTTTTCCAAGTGTCAAAAAGTAGGATTTTTTTTTTGTCAAAAAGTCGGGATTTTTTGTAAGTGTCAAAAAGTCGGAATTTTTTCCAAGTGTCAAAAAGTCAGAATTTTTTGGTCAAAAAGTCTGAATTTTTTCTAAGTGTCAAAAAGTAAGATTTTTTTTTTTTGTCAAAAAGTCGGGATTTTTTTGTAAGTGTCAAAAAGTAGGATTTTTTTTTTGGCAAAAAGTCGGAATTTTTTCTAAGTGTATAAGGAGTGGGAATTTTTTTTGTCAAAAAGTCAGAATTTGTTTTGTCAAAGTCTGCATTTTATTCCAAGTGTCAAAAAGTTGGATTTTTTTTTGTCAAAAAGTCAGAATTTTTTGGTCAAAAAGTCGGAATTTTTTCTAAGTGTCAAAAAACCAAATTATTATTTTTTGTCAAAAAGTCTATTTTTTTTGTCAAAAAACCTTTTGTGTGAAGGGAAGTGATTTATATTTATATAGCGCTTTTCTCTAGTGACTCAAAGCGCTTTACATAGTGAAAGCCAATATCTAAGTTCCATTTAAAGCAGTGTGGGTGGCACTGGGAGCGGGTGGGTAAAGTGTCTTGCCCAAGGACACAACGGCAGTGACTAGGATGGCGGAAGCGGGGATCGAACGGCCACTCTACCAACCGAGCTATACCGCCCCACAACAGTGTGAATGAGTGTAAATGGGGGAGGGAGGTTTTTTGGGTTGGTGCACTAATTGTAAGTGTATCTTGTGTTTTTTATGTTGATTAAATAATTTAAAAAAACGATTCCGATAATTTCAAAAACCCGATACCGATAATTTCCGATATTACATTTTAAAGCATTTATCGGCCGGTAATATTATCGGACATCTCTAGCTAGAACCGATGTGGCCCTCAATAAAAAAAACAGTACAGTACAGAATGTACTCGGTATCAAGGTGATACCATATTTGCAGTATCGCCCCAGCTGGGGTTATTTTGTAATGCGATGTAATTCACTTAGACCAGGGTGTCAAACTCGTTTTAGATGGGAGGGCCTGGTCAAAAAGTCAGAATTTTTTGGTCAAAAAGTCGGAATTTTTTCCAAGTGTCAAAAAGTTGGATTTTTTTGTTGTCTAAAAGTCAGAATTTTTTGGTCAAAAAGTCGGAATTTGTTCTAAGTGTATAAGGAGTGGGAATTTTTTTTGTCAAAAAGTCCGAATTTTTTTGGTCAAAGTCTGCATTTTATTCTAAGTGTCAAAAAGTCGGAATTTTTTCCAAGTGTCAAAAAGTTGGATTTTTTTGTTGTCTAAAAGTCAGAATTTTTTGGTCAAAAAGTCGGAATTTTTTCCAAGTGTATAAGGAGTGGGAATTTTTTTTGTCAAAAAGTCAGAATTTTTTTTGTCAAAGTCTGCATTTTATTCCAAGTGTCAAAAAGTCAGAATTTTTTGGTCCAAAAGTCGGAATTTTTTCTAAGTGTCAAAAAACCTAATTATTATTTTTTGTCAAAAAGTCAGAATTTTTTTTGTCAAAGTCTGCATTTTATTCCAAGTGTCAAAAAACCAAATTATTATTTTTTGTCAAAAAACCTTTTGTGTGAAGGGAAGTGAATTATATTTATAAAGCGCTTTTCTCTAGTGACTCAAAGCGCTTTACATAGTGAAAGCCAATATCTAAGTTCCATTTAAAGCAGTGTGGGTGGCACTGGGAGCGGGTGGGTAAAGTGTCTTGCCCAAGGACACAACGGCAGTGACTAGGATGGCGGAAGCGGGGATCGAACCTGCAACCCTCAAGTTGCTGGCACTCCACCAACCGAGCTATACCGCCCCACAACAGTGTGAATGAGTGTAAATGGGGGAGGGAGGTTTTTTGGGTTGGTGCACTAATTGTAAGTGTATCTTGTGTTTTTTATGTTGATTAAATAATTTTAAAAAACGATACCGATAATTTCCGATATTACATTTTAAAGCATTTATCGGCCGGTAATATTATCGGACATCTCTAGCTAGAAGCAATGTGGCCCTCAATAATAAAAAACAGTACAGTACAGAATGTACTCGGTATCAAGGTGATACCATATTTGCAGTATCGCCCCTGCTGGGGTTATTTTGTAATGCGATGTAATTCACTTAGACCAGGGTCTCAAACTCGTTTTAGATGGGAGGGCCTGGTCAAAAAGTCTGAATTTTTTCCAAGTGTCAAAAAGTCGGATTTTTTTTTTGTCAAAAAGTCGAGATTTTTTGTAAGTGTCAAAAAGTTGGATTTTTTTGTTGTCTAAAAGTCAGACTTTTTTGGTCAAAAAGTCGGAATTTTTTCCAAGTGTCAAAAAGTCGGATTTTTTTTTTGTCAAAAAGTCGGGATTTTTTGTAAGTGTCAAAAAGTTGGATTTTTTTGTTGTCTAAAAGTCAGACTTTTTTGGTCAAAAAGTGGGAATTTTTTCTAAGTGTATAAGGAGTGGGAATTTTTTTTGTCAAAAAGTCGGGATTTTTTGTAAGTGTCAAAAAGTCGGGATTTTTTTGTAAGTGTCAAAAAGTCGGAATTTTTTCCAAGTGTCAAAAAGTAGGATTTTTTTTTTGTCAAAAAGTCGGGATTTTTTGTAAGTGTCAAAAAGTCGGATTTTTTTGTTGTCTAAAAGTCAGAATTTTTTGGTCAAAAAGTCGGAATTTTTTCTAAGTGTATAAGGAGTGGGAATTTTTTTTGTCAAAAAGTCAGAATTTTTTTTGTCAAAGTCTGCATTTTATTCTAAGTGTCAAAAAGTCGGAATTTTTTCCAAGTGTCAAAAAGTTGGATTTTTTTGTTGTCTAAAAGTCAGAATTTTTTGGTCAAAAAGTCGGAATTTTTTTTAAGTGTATAAGGAGTGGGAATTTTTTTTGTCAAAAAGTCAGAATTTTTTTTGTCAAAGTCTGCATTTTATTCTAAGTGTCAAAAAGTCGGAATTTTTTCCAAGTGTCAAAAAGTTGGATATTTTTTTTGTCAAAAAGTCAGAATTTTTTGGTCAAAAAGTCGGAATTTTTTCTAAGTGTCAAAAAGTAGGATTTTTTTTTTGTCAAAAAGTCGGGATTTTTTGTAAGTGTCAAAAAGTCGGATTTTTTTGTTGTCTAAAAGTCAGAATTTTTTGGTCAAAAAGTCGGAATTTTTTCTAAGTGTATAAGGAGTGGGAATTTTTTTTGTCAAAAAGTCAGAATTTTTTTTGTCAAAGTCTGCATTTTATTCTAAGTGTCAAAAAGTCGGAATTTTTTCCAAGTGTCAAAAAGTTGGATTTTTTATTTGTCAAAAAGTTGGATTTTTTATTTGTCAAAAAGTCAGAATTTTTTGGTCAAAAAGTCGGAATTTTTTCTAAGTGTCAAAAAGTAGGATTTTTTTTTTTGTCAAAAAGTCGGGATTTTTTGTAAGTGTCAAAAAGTCGGATTTTTTTGTTGTCTAAAAGTCAGAATTTTTTGGTCAAAAAGTCGGAATTTTTTCTAAGTGTATAAGGAGTGGGAATTTTTTTTGTCAAAAAGTCAGAATTTTTTTTGTCAAAGTCTGCATTTTATTCTAAGTGTCAAAAAGTCGGAATTTTTTCCAAGTGTCAAAAAGTTGGATTTTTTATTTGTCAAAAAGTCAGAATTTTTTGGTCAAAAAGTCGGAATTTTTTCTAAGTGTCAAAAAGTAGGATTTTTTTTTTGTCAAAAAGTCGGGATTTTTTGTAAGTGTCAAAAAGTCGGAATTTTTTCCAAGTGTCAAAAAGTTGGATTTTTTTGTTGGCTAAAAGTCAGAATTTTTTGGTCAAAAAGTCGGAATTTTTTCTAAGTGTATAAGGAGTGGGAATTTTTTTTGTCAAAAAGTCAGAATTTTTTTTGTCAAAGTCTGCATTTTATTCCAAGTGTCAAAAAGTCGGAATTTTTTCCAAGTGTCAAAAAGTAGGATTTTTTTTGTGTCAAAAAGTCAGAATTTTTTGGTCAAAAAGTCGGAATTTTTTCTAAGTGTCAAAAAACCAAATTATTATTTTTTGTCAAAAAGTCTATTTTTTTGGTCAAAAAACCTTTTGTGTGAAGGGAAGTGAATTATATTTATATAGTGCTTTTCTCTAGTGACTCAAAGCGCTTTACATAGTGAAAGCCAATATCTAAGTTCCATTTAAAGCAGTGTGGGTGGCACTGGGAGCGGGTGGGTAAAGTGTCTTGCCCAAGGACACAACGGCAGTGACTAGGATGGCGGAAGCGGGGATCGAACCTGCAACCCTCAAGTTGCTGGCACTCTACCAACCGAGCTATACCGCCCCACAACAGTGTGAATGAGTGTAAATGGGGGAGGGAGTTTTTTTGGGTTGGTGCACTAATTGTAAGTGTATCTTGTGTTTTTTTATGTTGATTAAATAATTTAAAAAAACGATACCGATAATTTAAAAAACCCGATACCGATAATTTCCGATATTACATTTTAAAGCATTTATCGGCCGGTAATATTATCGGACATCTCTAGCTAGAAGCAATGTGGCCCTCAATAAAAAAAACAGTACAGTACAGAATGTACTCGGTATCAAGGTGATACCATATTTGCAGTATCGCCCCTGCTGGGGTTATTTTGTAATGCGATGTAATTCACTTAGACCAGGGTGTCAAACTCGTTTTAGATGGGAGGGCCTGGTCAAAAAGTCGGGATTTTTTGTAAGTGTCAAAAAGTAGGATTTTTTTTTTTGTCAAAAAGTCGGGATTTTTTGTAAGTGTCAAAAAGTCGGAATTTTTTCCAAGTGTCAAAAAGTTGGATTTTTTTGTTGTCTAAAAGTCAGAATTTTTTGGTCAAAAAGTCGGAATTTTTTCTAAGTGTATAAGGAGTGGGAATTTTTTTTGTCAAAGTCTGCATTTTATTCTAAGTGTCAAAAAGTCGGAATTTTTTCCAAGTGTCAAAAAGTTGGATTTTTGTTGTTGTCTAAAAGTCAGAATTTTTTGGTCAAAAAGTCGGAATTTTTTCCAAGTGTCAAAAAGTAGGATTTTTTTTTTGTCAAAAAGTCGGGATTTTTGGTAAGTGTCAAAAAGTTGGATTTTTTTGTTGTCTAAAAGTCAGAATTTTTTGGTCAAAAAGTCGGAATTTTTTCCAAGTGTATAAGGAGTGGGAATTTTTTTTGTCAAAGTCTGCATTTTATTCTAAGTGTCAAAAAGTCGGAATTTTTTCCAAGTGTCAAAAAGTTGGATTTTTTTTTTGTCAAAAAGTCATAATTTTTTGGTCAAAAAGTCGGAATTTTTTCTAAGTGTCAAAAAGTAGGATTTTTTTTTTGTCAAAAAGTCTGAATTTTTTCCAAGTGTCAAAAAGTAGGATTTTTTTTTTGTCAAAAAGTCGGGATTTTTTGTAAGTGTCAAAAAGTTGGAGTTTTTTGTTGTCTAAAAGTCAGAATTTTTTGGTCAAAAAGTCGGAATTTTTTCCAAGTGTATAAGGAGTGGGAATTTTTTTTGTCAAAGTCTGCATTTTATTCTAAGTGTCAAAAAGTCGGAATTTTTTCCAAGTGTCAAAAAGTTGGATTTTTTTTTTGTCAAAAAGTCATAATTTTTTGGTCAAAAAGTCTGAATTTTTTCCAAGTGTCAAAAAGTTGGATTTTTTTGTTGTCTAAAAGTCAGAATTTTTTTGTCAAAAAGTCGGAATTTTTTCTAAGTGTATAAGGAGTGGGAATTTTTTTTGTCACTGGGAGCGGGTGGGTAAAGTGTCTTGCCCAAGGACACAACGGCAGTGACTAGGATGGCGGAAGCGGGGATCGAACCTGCAACCCTCAAGTTGCTGGCACTCTACCAACCGAGCTATACCGCCCCACAACAGTGTGAATGAGTGTAAATGGGGGAGGGAGGTTTTTTGGGTTGGTGCACTAATTGTAAGTGTATCTTGTGTTTTTTTATGTTGATTAAATAATTTTAAAAAACGATACCGATAATTTCCGATATTACATTTTAAAGCATTTATCGGCCGGTAATATTATCGGACATCTCTAGCTAGAAGCAATGTGGCCCTCAATAAAAAAAACAGTACAGTACAGAATGTACTCGGTATCAAGGTGATACCATATTTGCAGTATCGCCCCTGCTGGGGTTATTTTGTAATGCGATGTAATTCACTTAGACCAGGGTGTCAAACTCGTTTTAGATGGGAGGGCCTGGTCAAAAAGTCGGGATTTTTTGTAAGTGTCAAAAAGTAGGATTTTTTTTTTTGTCAAAAAGTCGGGATTTTTTGTAAGTGTCAAAAAGTCGGAATTTTTTCCAAGTGTCAAAAAGTTGGATTTTTTTGTTGTCTAAAAGTCAGAATTTTTTGGTCAAAAAGTCGGAATTTTTTCTAAGTGTATAAGGAGTGGGAATTTTTTTTGTCAAAGTCTGCATTTTATTCTAAGTGTCAAAAAGTCGGAATTTTTTCCAAGTGTCAAAAAGTTGGATTTTTGTTGTTGTCTAAAAGTCAGAATTTTTTGGTCAAAAAGTCGGAATTTTTTCCAAGTGTCAAAAAGTAGGATTTTTTTTTTGTCAAAAAGTCGGGATTTTTGGTAAGTGTCAAAAAGTTGGATTTTTTTGTTGTCTAAAAGTCAGAATTTTTTGGTCAAAAAGTCGGAATTTTTTCCAAGTGTATAAGGAGTGGGAATTTTTTTTGTCAAAGTCTGCATTTTATTCTAAGTGTCAAAAAGTCGGAATTTTTTCCAAGTGTCAAAAAGTTGGATTTTTTTTTTGTCAAAAAGTCATAATTTTTTGGTCAAAAAGTCGGAATTTTTTCTAAGTGTCAAAAAGTAGGATTTTTTTTTTGTCAAAAAGTCTGAATTTTTTCCAAGTGTCAAAAAGTAGGATTTTTTTTTTGTCAAAAAGTCGGGATTTTTTGTAAGTGTCAAAAAGTTGGAGTTTTTTGTTGTCTAAAAGTCAGAATTTTTTGGTCAAAAAGTCGGAATTTTTTCCAAGTGTATAAGGAGTGGGAATTTTTTTTGTCAAAGTCTGCATTTTATTCTAAGTGTCAAAAAGTCGGAATTTTTTCCAAGTGTCAAAAAGTTGGATTTTTTTTTTGTCAAAAAGTCATAATTTTTTGGTCAAAAAGTCTGAATTTTTTCCAAGTGTCAAAAAGTTGGATTTTTTTGTTGTCTAAAAGTCAGAATTTTTTTGTCAAAAAGTCGGAATTTTTTCTAAGTGTATAAGGAGTGGGAATTTTTTTTGTCACTGGGAGCGGGTGGGTAAAGTGTCTTGCCCAAGGACACAACGGCAGTGACTAGGATGGCGGAAGCGGGGATCGAACCTGCAACCCTCAAGTTGCTGGCACTCTACCAACCGAGCTATACCGCCCCACAACAGTGTGAATGAGTGTAAATGGGGGAGGGAGGTTTTTTGGGTTGGTGCACTAATTGTAAGTGTATCTTGTGTTTTTTTATGTTGATTAAATAATTTTAAAAAACGATACCGATAATTTCCGATATTACATTTTAAAGCATTTATCGGCCGGTAATATTATCGGACATCTCTAGCTAGAAGCAATGTGGCCCTCAATAAAAAAAAACAGTACAGTACATAATGTACTCGGTATCAAGGTGATACCATATTTGCAGTATCGCCCCTGCTGGGGTTATTTTGTAATGCGATGTAATTCACTTAGACCAGGGTGTCAAACTCGTTTTAGATGGGAGGGCCTGGTCAAAAAGTCTGAATTTTTTCCAAGTGTCAAAAAGTAGGATTTTTTTTTTGTCAAAAAGTCGGGATTTTTTGTAAGTGTCAAAAAGTCGGAATTTTTTCCAAGTGTCAAAAAGTTTAATTTTTTGGTCAAAAAGTCGTAATTTTTTCCAAGTGTCAAAAAGTAGGATTTTTTTTTTGTCAAAAAGTCGGGATTTTTTGTAAGTGTCAAAAAGTTGGATTTTTTTGTTGTCTAAAAGTCAGAATTTTTTGGTCAAAAAGTCGGAATTTTTTCTAAGTGTATAAGGAGTGGGAATTTTTTTTGTCAAAAAGTCAGAATTTTTTTTGTCAAAGTCTGCATTTTATTCCAAGTGTCAAAAAGTCGGAATTTTTTCCAAGTGTCAAAAAGTTGGATTTTTTTTTTGTCAAAAAGTCAGAATTTTTTGGTCAAAAAGTCGTAATTTTTTCCAAGTGTCAAAAAGTAGGATTTTTTTTTTGTCAAAAAGTCGGGATTTTTTGTAAGTGTCAAAAAGTTGGATTTTTTTGTTGTCTAAAAGTCAGAATTTTTTGGTCAAAAAGTCGGAATTTTTTCTAAGTGTATAAGGAGTGGGAATTTTTTTGGTCAAAAAGTCAGAATTTCTTTTGTCAAAGTCTGCATTTTATTCCAAGTGTCAAAAAGTCGGAATTTTTTCCAAGTGTCAAAAAGTAGGATTTTTTTTTTGTCAAAAAGTCGGGATTTTTTGTAAGTGTCAAAAAGTCGGAATTTTTTCCAAGTGTCAAAAAGTCAGAATTTTTTGGTCAAAAAGTCTGAATTTTTTCTAAGTGTCAAAAAGTAAGATTTTTTTTTTTGTCAAAAAGTCGGGATTTTTTTGTAAGTGTCAAAAAGTAGGATTTTTTTTTTGGCAAAAAGTCGGAATTTTTTCTAAGTGTATAAGGAGTTGGATTTTTTTTTGTCAAAAAGTCAGAATTTTTTGGTCAAAAAGTCGGAATTTTTTCCAAGTGTCAAAAAGTTGGATTTTTTTTTTGTCAAAAAGTCAGAATTTTTTGGTCAAAAAGTCGGAATTTTTTCCAAGTGTCAAAAAGTTGGATTTTTTTGTTGTCTAAAAGTCAGAATTTTTTGGTCAAAAAGTCGGAATTTTTTCTAAGTGTATAAGGAGTGGGAATTTTTTTTGTCAAAAAGTCAGAATTTTTTTTGTCAAAGTCTGCATTTTATTCCAAGTGTCAAAAAGTCGGAATTTTTTCCAAGTGTCAAAAAGTAGGATTTTTTTTTTGTCAAAAAGTCGGGATTTTTTGTAAGTGTCAAAAAGTCGGAATTTTTTCCAAGTGTCAAAAAGTCAGAATTTTTTGGTCAAAAAGTCTGAATTTTTTCTAAGTGTCAAAAAGTAAGATTTTTTTTTTTTGTCAAAAAGTCGGGATTTTTTTGTAAGTGTCAAAAAGTAGGATTTTTTTTTTGGCAAAAAGTCGGAATTTTTTCTAAGTGTATAAGGAGTGGGAATTTTTTTTGTCAAAAAGTCAGAATTTGTTTTGTCAAAGTCTGCATTTTATTCCAAGTGTCAAAAAGTCGGAGTTTTTTCCAAGTGTCAAAAAGTTGGATTTTTTTTTGTCAAAAAGTCAGAATTTTTTGGTCAAAAAGTCGGAATTTTTTCTAAGTGTCAAAAAACCAAATTATTATTTTTTGTCAAAAAGTCTATTTTTTTTGTCAAAAAACCTTTTGTGTGAAGGGAAGTGAATTATATTTATATAGCGCTTTTCTCTAGTGACTCAAAGCGCTTTACATAGTGAAAGCCAATATCTAAGTTCCATTTAAAGCAGTGTGGGTGGCACTGGGAGCGGGTGGGTAAAGTGTCTTGCCCAAGGACACAACGGCAGTGACTAGGATGGCGGAAGCGGGGATCGAACGGCCACTCTACCAACAGAGCTATACCGCCCCACAACAGTGTGAATGAGTGTAAATGGGGGAGGGAGGTTTTTTGGGTTGGTGCACTAATTGTAAGTGTATCTTGTGTTTTTTATGTTGATTAAATAATTTAAAAAAACGATTCCGATAATTTCAAAAACCCGATACCGATAATTTCCGATATTACATTTTAAAGCATTTATCGGCCGGTAATATTATCGGACATCTCTAGCTAGAACCGATGTGGCCCTCAATAAAAAAAACAGTACAGTACAGAATGTACTCGGTATCAAGGTGATACCATATTTGCAGTATCGCCCCAGCTGGGGTTATTTTGTAATGCGATGTAATTCACTTAGACCAGGGTGTCAAACTCGTTTTAGATGGGAGGGCCTGGTCAAAAAGTCAGAATTTTTTGGTCAAAAAGTCGGAATTTTTTCCAAGTGTCAAAAAGTTGGATTTTTTTGTTGTCTAAAAGTCAGAATTTTTTGGTCAAAAAGTCGGAATTTGTTCTAAGTGTATAAGGAGTGGGAATTTTTTTTGTCAAAAAGTCCGAATTTTTTTGGTCAAAGTCTGCATTTTATTCTAAGTGTCAAAAAGTCGGAATTTTTTCCAAGTGTCAAAAAGTTGGATTTTTTTGTTGTCTAAAAGTCAGAATTTTTTGGTCAAAAAGTCGGAATTTTTTCCAAGTGTATAAGGAGTGGGAATTTTTTTTGTCAAAAAGTCAGAATTTTTTTTGTCAAAGTCTGCATTTTATTCCAAGTGTCAAAAAGTCAGAATTTTTTGGTCCAAAAGTCGGAATTTTTTCTAAGTGTCAAAAAACCTAATTATTATTTTTTGTCAAAAAGTCAGAATTTTTTTTGTCAAAGTCTGCATTTTATTCCAAGTGTCAAAAAACCAAATTATTATTTTTTGTCAAAAAACCTTTTGTGTGAAGGGAAGTGAATTATATTTATAAAGCGCTTTTCTCTAGTGACTCAAAGCGCTTTACATAGTGAAAGCCAATATCTAAGTTCCATTTAAAGCAGTGTGGGTGGCACTGGGAGCGGGTGGGTAAAGTGTCTTGCCCAAGGACACAACGGCAGTGACTAGGATGGCGGAAGCGGGGATCGAACCTGCAACCCTCAAGTTGCTGGCACTCCACCAACCGAGCTATACCGCCCCACAACAGTGTGAATGAGTGTAAATGGGGGAGGGAGGTTTTTTGGGTTGGTGCACTAATTGTAAGTGTATCTTGTGTTTTTTATGTTGATTAAATAATTTTAAAAAACGATACCGATAATTTCCGATATTACATTTTAAAGCATTTATCGGCCGGTAATATTATCGGACATCTCTAGCTAGAAGCAATGTGGCCCTCAATAATAAAAAACAGTACAGTACAGAATGTACTCGGTATCAAGGTGATACCATATTTGCAGTATCGCCCCTGCTGGGGTTATTTTGTAATGCGATGTAATTCACTTAGACCAGGGTCTCAAACTCGTTTTAGATGGGAGGGCCTGGTCAAAAAGTCTGAATTTTTTCCAAGTGTCAAAAAGTCGGATTTTTTTTTTGTCAAAAAGTCGAGATTTTTTGTAAGTGTCAAAAAGTTGGATTTTTTTGTTGTCTAAAAGTCAGACTTTTTTGGTCAAAAAGTCGGAATTTTTTCCAAGTGTCAAAAAGTCGGATTTTTTTTTTGTCAAAAAGTCGGGATTTTTTGTAAGTGTCAAAAAGTTGGATTTTTTTGTTGTCTAAAAGTCAGACTTTTTTGGTCAAAAAGTGGGAATTTTTTCTAAGTGTATAAGGAGTGGGAATTTTTTTTGTCAAAAAGTCGGGATTTTTTGTAAGTGTCAAAAAGTCGGGATTTTTTTGTAAGTGTCAAAAAGTCGGAATTTTTTCCAAGTGTCAAAAAGTAGGATTTTTTTTTTGTCAAAAAGTCGGGATTTTTTGTAAGTGTCAAAAAGTCGGATTTTTTTGTTGTCTAAAAGTCAGAATTTTTTGGTCAAAAAGTCGGAATTTTTTCTAAGTGTATAAGGAGTGGGAATTTTTTTTGTCAAAAAGTCAGAATTTTTTTTGTCAAAGTCTGCATTTTATTCTAAGTGTCAAAAAGTCGGAATTTTTTCCAAGTGTCAAAAAGTTGGATTTTTTTGTTGTCTAAAAGTCAGAATTTTTTGGTCAAAAAGTCGGAATTTTTTTTAAGTGTATAAGGAGTGGGAATTTTTTTTGTCAAAAAGTCAGAATTTTTTTTGTCAAAGTCTGCATTTTATTCTAAGTGTCAAAAAGTCGGAATTTTTTCCAAGTGTCAAAAAGTTGGATATTTTTTTTGTCAAAAAGTCAGAATTTTTTGGTCAAAAAGTCGGAATTTTTTCTAAGTGTCAAAAAGTAGGATTTTTTTTTTGTCAAAAAGTCGGGATTTTTTGTAAGTGTCAAAAAGTCGGATTTTTTTGTTGTCTAAAAGTCAGAATTTTTTGGTCAAAAAGTCGGAATTTTTTCTAAGTGTATAAGGAGTGGGAATTTTTTTTGTCAAAAAGTCAGAATTTTTTTTGTCAAAGTCTGCATTTTATTCTAAGTGTCAAAAAGTCGGAATTTTTTCCAAGTGTCAAAAAGTTGGATTTTTTATTTGTCAAAAAGTTGGATTTTTTATTTGTCAAAAAGTCAGAATTTTTTGGTCAAAAAGTCGGAATTTTTTCTAAGTGTCAAAAAGTAGGATTTTTTTTTTTGTCAAAAAGTCGGGATTTTTTGTAAGTGTCAAAAAGTCGGATTTTTTTGTTGTCTAAAAGTCAGAATTTTTTGGTCAAAAAGTCGGAATTTTTTCTAAGTGTATAAGGAGTGGGAATTTTTTTTGTCAAAAAGTCAGAATTTTTTTTGTCAAAGTCTGCATTTTATTCTAAGTGTCAAAAAGTCGGAATTTTTTCCAAGTGTCAAAAAGTTGGATTTTTTATTTGTCAAAAAGTCAGAATTTTTTGGTCAAAAAGTCGGAATTTTTTCTAAGTGTCAAAAAGTAGGATTTTTTTTTTGTCAAAAAGTCGGGATTTTTTGTAAGTGTCAAAAAGTCGGAATTTTTTCCAAGTGTCAAAAAGTTGGATTTTTTTGTTGGCTAAAAGTCAGAATTTTTTGGTCAAAAAGTCGGAATTTTTTCTAAGTGTATAAGGAGTGGGAATTTTTTTTGTCAAAAAGTCAGAATTTTTTTTGTCAAAGTCTGCATTTTATTCCAAGTGTCAAAAAGTCGGAATTTTTTCCAAGTGTCAAAAAGTAGGATTTTTTTTGTGTCAAAAAGTCAGAATTTTTTGGTCAAAAAGTCGGAATTTTTTCTAAGTGTCAAAAAACCAAATTATTATTTTTTGTCAAAAAGTCTATTTTTTTGGTCAAAAAACCTTTTGTGTGAAGGGAAGTGAATTATATTTATATAGTGCTTTTCTCTAGTGACTCAAAGCGCTTTACATAGTGAAAGCCAATATCTAAGTTCCATTTAAAGCAGTGTGGGTGGCACTGGGAGCGGGTGGGTAAAGTGTCTTGCCCAAGGACACAACGGCAGTGACTAGGATGGCGGAAGCGGGGATCGAACCTGCAACCCTCAAGTTGCTGGCACTCTACCAACCGAGCTATACCGCCCCACAACAGTGTGAATGAGTGTAAATGGGGGAGGGAGTTTTTTTGGGTTGGTGCACTAATTGTAAGTGTATCTTGTGTTTTTTTATGTTGATTAAATAATTTAAAAAAACGATACCGATAATTTAAAAAACCCGATACCGATAATTTCCGATATTACATTTTAAAGCATTTATCGGCCGGTAATATTATCGGACATCTCTAGCTAGAAGCAATGTGGCCCTCAATAAAAAAAACAGTACAGTACAGAATGTACTCGGTATCAAGGTGATACCATATTTGCAGTATCGCCCCTGCTGGGGTTATTTTGTAATGCGATGTAATTCACTTAGACCAGGGTGTCAAACTCGTTTTAGATGGGAGGGCCTGGTCAAAAAGTCGGGATTTTTTGTAAGTGTCAAAAAGTAGGATTTTTTTTTTTGTCAAAAAGTCGGGATTTTTTGTAAGTGTCAAAAAGTCGGAATTTTTTCCAAGTGTCAAAAAGTTGGATTTTTTTGTTGTCTAAAAGTCAGAATTTTTTGGTCAAAAAGTCGGAATTTTTTCTAAGTGTATAAGGAGTGGGAATTTTTTTTGTCAAAGTCTGCATTTTATTCTAAGTGTCAAAAAGTCGGAATTTTTTCCAAGTGTCAAAAAGTTGGATTTTTGTTGTTGTCTAAAAGTCAGAATTTTTTGGTCAAAAAGTCGGAATTTTTTCCAAGTGTCAAAAAGTAGGATTTTTTTTTTGTCAAAAAGTCGGGATTTTTGGTAAGTGTCAAAAAGTTGGATTTTTTTGTTGTCTAAAAGTCAGAATTTTTTGGTCAAAAAGTCGGAATTTTTTCCAAGTGTATAAGGAGTGGGAATTTTTTTTGTCAAAGTCTGCATTTTATTCTAAGTGTCAAAAAGTCGGAATTTTTTCCAAGTGTCAAAAAGTTGGATTTTTTTTTTGTCAAAAAGTCATAATTTTTTGGTCAAAAAGTCGGAATTTTTTCTAAGTGTCAAAAAGTAGGATTTTTTTTTTGTCAAAAAGTCTGAATTTTTTCCAAGTGTCAAAAAGTAGGATTTTTTTTTTGTCAAAAAGTCGGGATTTTTTGTAAGTGTCAAAAAGTTGGAGTTTTTTGTTGTCTAAAAGTCAGAATTTTTTGGTCAAAAAGTCGGAATTTTTTCCAAGTGTATAAGGAGTGGGAATTTTTTTTGTCAAAGTCTGCATTTTATTCTAAGTGTCAAAAAGTCGGAATTTTTTCCAAGTGTCAAAAAGTTGGATTTTTTTTTTGTCAAAAAGTCATAATTTTTTGGTCAAAAAGTCTGAATTTTTTCCAAGTGTCAAAAAGTTGGATTTTTTTGTTGTCTAAAAGTCAGAATTTTTTTGTCAAAAAGTCGGAATTTTTTCTAAGTGTATAAGGAGTGGGAATTTTTTTTGTCACTGGGAGCGGGTGGGTAAAGTGTCTTGCCCAAGGACACAACGGCAGTGACTAGGATGGCGGAAGCGGGGATCGAACCTGCAACCCTCAAGTTGCTGGCACTCTACCAACCGAGCTATACCGCCCCACAACAGTGTGAATGAGTGTAAATGGGGGAGGGAGGTTTTTTGGGTTGGTGCACTAATTGTAAGTGTATCTTGTGTTTTTTTATGTTGATTAAATAATTTTAAAAAACGATACCGATAATTTCCGATATTACATTTTAAAGCATTTATCGGCCGGTAATATTATCGGACATCTCTAGCTAGAAGCAATGTGGCCCTCAATAAAAAAAACAGTACAGTACAGAATGTACTCGGTATCAAGGTGATACCATATTTGCAGTATCGCCCCTGCTGGGGTTATTTTGTAATGCGATGTAATTCACTTAGACCAGGGTGTCAAACTCGTTTTAGATGGGAGGGCCTGGTCAAAAAGTCGGGATTTTTTGTAAGTGTCAAAAAGTAGGATTTTTTTTTTTGTCAAAAAGTCGGGATTTTTTGTAAGTGTCAAAAAGTCGGAATTTTTTCCAAGTGTCAAAAAGTTGGATTTTTTTGTTGTCTAAAAGTCAGAATTTTTTGGTCAAAAAGTCGGAATTTTTTCTAAGTGTATAAGGAGTGGGAATTTTTTTTGTCAAAGTCTGCATTTTATTCTAAGTGTCAAAAAGTCGGAATTTTTTCCAAGTGTCAAAAAGTTGGATTTTTGTTGTTGTCTAAAAGTCAGAATTTTTTGGTCAAAAAGTCGGAATTTTTTCCAAGTGTCAAAAAGTAGGATTTTTTTTTTGTCAAAAAGTCGGGATTTTTGGTAAGTGTCAAAAAGTTGGATTTTTTTGTTGTCTAAAAGTCAGAATTTTTTGGTCAAAAAGTCGGAATTTTTTCCAAGTGTATAAGGAGTGGGAATTTTTTTTGTCAAAGTCTGCATTTTATTCTAAGTGTCAAAAAGTCGGAATTTTTTCCAAGTGTCAAAAAGTTGGATTTTTTTTTTGTCAAAAAGTCATAATTTTTTGGTCAAAAAGTCGGAATTTTTTCTAAGTGTCAAAAAGTAGGATTTTTTTTTTGTCAAAAAGTCTGAATTTTTTCCAAGTGTCAAAAAGTAGGATTTTTTTTTTGTCAAAAAGTCGGGATTTTTTGTAAGTGTCAAAAAGTTGGAGTTTTTTGTTGTCTAAAAGTCAGAATTTTTTGGTCAAAAAGTCGGAATTTTTTCCAAGTGTATAAGGAGTGGGAATTTTTTTTGTCAAAGTCTGCATTTTATTCCAAGTGTCAAAAAACCAAATTATTATTTTTTGTCAAAAAACCTTTTGTGTGAAGGGAAGTGAATTATATTTATAAAGCGCTTTTCTCTAGTGACTCAAAGCGCTTTACATAGTGAAAGCCAATATCTAAGTTCCATTTAAAGCAGTGTGGGTGGCACTGGGAGCGGGTGGGTAAAGTGTCTTGCCCAAGGACACAACGGCAGTGACTAGGATGGCGGAAGCGGGGATCGAACCTGCAACCCTCAAGTTGCTGGCACTCCACCAACCGAGCTATACCGCCCCACAACAGTGTGAATGAGTGTAAATGGGGGAGGGAGGTTTTTTGGGTTGGTGCACTAATTGTAAGTGTATCTTGTGTTTTTTATGTTGATTAAATAATTTTAAAAAACGATACCGATAATTTCCGATATTACATTTTAAAGCATTTATCGGCCGGTAATATTATCGGACATCTCTAGCTAGAAGCAATGTGGCCCTCAATAATAAAAAACAGTACAGTACAGAATGTACTCGGTATCAAGGTGATACCATATTTGCAGTATCGCCCCTGCTGGGGTTATTTTGTAATGCGATGTAATTCACTTAGACCAGGGTCTCAAACTCGTTTTAGATGGGAGGGCCTGGTCAAAAAGTCTGAATTTTTTCCAAGTGTCAAAAAGTCGGATTTTTTTTTTGTCAAAAAGTCGAGATTTTTTGTAAGTGTCAAAAAGTTGGATTTTTTTGTTGTCTAAAAGTCAGACTTTTTTGGTCAAAAAGTCGGAATTTTTTCCAAGTGTCAAAAAGTCGGATTTTTTTTTTGTCAAAAAGTCGGGATTTTTTGTAAGTGTCAAAAAGTTGGATTTTTTTGTTGTCTAAAAGTCAGACTTTTTTGGTCAAAAAGTGGGAATTTTTTCTAAGTGTATAAGGAGTGGGAATTTTTTTTGTCAAAAAGTCGGGATTTTTTGTAAGTGTCAAAAAGTCGGGATTTTTTTGTAAGTGTCAAAAAGTCGTAATTTTTTCCAAGTGTCAAAAAGTAGGATTTTTTTTTTGTCAAAAAGTCGGGATTTTTTGTAAGTGTCAAAAAGTCGGATTTTTTTGTTGTCTAAAAGTCAGAATTTTTTGGTCAAAAAGTCGGAATTTTTTCTAAGTGTATAAGGAGTGGGAATTTTTTTTGTCAAAAAGTCAGAATTTTTTTTGTCAAAGTCTGCATTTTATTCTAAGTGTCAAAAAGTCGGAATTTTTTCCAAGTGTCAAAAAGTTGGATTTTTTTGTTGTCTAAAAGTCAGAATTTTTTGGTCAAAAAGTCGGAATTTTTTTTAAGTGTATAAGGAGTGGGAATTTTTTTTGTCAAAAAGTCAGAATTTTTTTTGTCAAAGTCTGCATTTTATTCTAAGTGTCAAAAAGTCGGAATTTTTTCCAAGTGTCAAAAAGTTGGATATTTTTTTTGTCAAAAAGTCAGAATTTTTTGGTCAAAAAGTCGGAATTTTTTCTAAGTGTCAAAAAGTAGGATTTTTTTTTTGTCAAAAAGTCGGGATTTTTTGTAAGTGTCAAAAAGTCGGATTTTTTTGTTGTCTAAAAGTCAGAATTTTTTGGTCAAAAAGTCGGAATTTTTTCTAAGTGTATAAGGAGTGGGAATTTTTTTTGTCAAAAAGTCAGAATTTTTTTTGTCAAAGTCTGCATTTTATTCTAAGTGTCAAAAAGTCGGAATTTTTTCCAAGTGTCAAAAAGTTGGATTTTTTATTTGTCAAAAAGTTGGATTTTTTATTTGTCAAAAAGTCAGAATTTTTTGGTCAAAAAGTCGGAATTTTTTCTAAGTGTCAAAAAGTAGGATTTTTTTTTTTGTCAAAAAGTCGGGATTTTTTGTAAGTGTCAAAAAGTCGGATTTTTTTGTTGTCTAAAAGTCAGAATTTTTTGGTCAAAAAGTCGGAATTTTTTCTAAGTGTATAAGGAGTGGGAATTTTTTTTGTCAAAAAGTCAGAATTTTTTTTGTCAAAGTCTGCATTTTATTCTAAGTGTCAAAAAGTCGGAATTTTTTCCAAGTGTCAAAAAGTTGGATTTTTTATTTGTCAAAAAGTCAGAATTTTTTGGTCAAAAAGTCGGAATTTTTTCTAAGTGTCAAAAAGTAGGATTTTTTTTTTGTCAAAAAGTCGGGATTTTTTGTAAGTGTCAAAAAGTCGGAATTTTTTCCAAGTGTCAAAAAGTTGGATTTTTTTGTTGGCTAAAAGTCAGAATTTTTTGGTCAAAAAGTCGGAATTTTTTCTAAGTGTATAAGGAGTGGGAATTTTTTTTGTCAAAAAGTCAGAATTTTTTTTGTCAAAGTCTGCATTTTATTCCAAGTGTCAAAAAGTCGGAATTTTTTCCAAGTGTCAAAAAGTAGGATTTTTTTTGTGTCAAAAAGTCAGAATTTTTTGGTCAAAAAGTCGGAATTTTTTCTAAGTGTCAAAAAACCAAATTATTATTTTTTGTCAAAAAGTCTATTTTTTTGGTCAAAAAACCTTTTGTGTGAAGGGAAGTGAATTATATTTATATAGTGCTTTTCTCTAGTGACTCAAAGCGCTTTACATAGTGAAAGCCAATATCTAAGTTCCATTTAAAGCAGTGTGGGTGGCACTGGGAGCGGGTGGGTAAAGTGTCTTGCCCAAGGACACAACGGCAGTGACTAGGATGGCGGAAGCGGGGATCGAACCTGCAACCCTCAAGTTGCTGGCACTCTACCAACCGAGCTATACCGCCCCACAACAGTGTGAATGAGTGTAAATGGGGGAGGGAGTTTTTTTGGGTTGGTGCACTAATTGTAAGTGTATCTTGTGTTTTTTTATGTTGATTAAATAATTTAAAAAAACGATACCGATAATTTAAAAAACCCGATACCGATAATTTCCGATATTACATTTTAAAGCATTTATCGGCCGGTAATATTATCGGACATCTCTAGCTAGAAGCAATGTGGCCCTCAATAAAAAAAACAGTACAGTACAGAATGTACTCGGTATCAAGGTGATACCATATTTGCAGTATCGCCCCTGCTGGGGTTATTTTGTAATGCGATGTAATTCACTTAGACCAGGGTGTCAAACTCGTTTTAGATGGGAGGGCCTGGTCAAAAAGTCGGGATTTTTTGTAAGTGTCAAAAAGTAGGATTTTTTTTTTTGTCAAAAAGTCGGGATTTTTTGTAAGTGTCAAAAAGTCGGAATTTTTTCCAAGTGTCAAAAAGTTGGATTTTTTTGTTGTCTAAAAGTCAGAATTTTTTGGTCAAAAAGTCGGAATTTTTTCTAAGTGTATAAGGAGTGGGAATTTTTTTTGTCAAAGTCTGCATTTTATTCTAAGTGTCAAAAAGTCGGAATTTTTTCCAAGTGTCAAAAAGTTGGATTTTTGTTGTTGTCTAAAAGTCAGAATTTTTTGGTCAAAAAGTCGGAATTTTTTCCAAGTGTCAAAAAGTAGGATTTTTTTTTTGTCAAAAAGTCGGGATTTTTGGTAAGTGTCAAAAAGTTGGATTTTTTTGTTGTCTAAAAGTCAGAATTTTTTGGTCAAAAAGTCGGAATTTTTTCCAAGTGTATAAGGAGTGGGAATTTTTTTTGTCAAAGTCTGCATTTTATTCTAAGTGTCAAAAAGTCGGAATTTTTTCCAAGTGTCAAAAAGTTGGATTTTTTTTTTGTCAAAAAGTCATAATTTTTTGGTCAAAAAGTCGGAATTTTTTCTAAGTGTCAAAAAGTAGGATTTTTTTTTTGTCAAAAAGTCTGAATTTTTTCCAAGTGTCAAAAAGTAGGATTTTTTTTTTGTCAAAAAGTCGGGATTTTTTGTAAGTGTCAAAAAGTTGGAGTTTTTTGTTGTCTAAAAGTCAGAATTTTTTGGTCAAAAAGTCGGAATTTTTTCCAAGTGTATAAGGAGTGGGAATTTTTTTTGTCAAAGTCTGCATTTTATTCTAAGTGTCAAAAAGTCGGAATTTTTTCCAAGTGTCAAAAAGTTGGATTTTTTTTTTGTCAAAAAGTCATAATTTTTTGGTCAAAAAGTCTGAATTTTTTCCAAGTGTCAAAAAGTTGGATTTTTTTGTTGTCTAAAAGTCAGAATTTTTTTGTCAAAAAGTCGGAATTTTTTCTAAGTGTATAAGGAGTGGGAATTTTTTTTGTCACTGGGAGCGGGTGGGTAAAGTGTCTTGCCCAAGGACACAACGGCAGTGACTAGGATGGCGGAAGCGGGGATCGAACCTGCAACCCTCAAGTTGCTGGCACTCTACCAACCGAGCTATACCGCCCCACAACAGTGTGAATGAGTGTAAATGGGGGAGGGAGGTTTTTTGGGTTGGTGCACTAATTGTAAGTGTATCTTGTGTTTTTTTATGTTGATTAAATAATTTTAAAAAACGATACCGATAATTTCCGATATTACATTTTAAAGCATTTATCGGCCGGTAATATTATCGGACATCTCTAGCTAGAAGCAATGTGGCCCTCAATAAAAAAAACAGTACAGTACAGAATGTACTCGGTATCAAGGTGATACCATATTTGCAGTATCGCCCCTGCTGGGGTTATTTTGTAATGCGATGTAATTCACTTAGACCAGGGTGTCAAACTCGTTTTAGATGGGAGGGCCTGGTCAAAAAGTCGGGATTTTTTGTAAGTGTCAAAAAGTAGGATTTTTTTTTTTGTCAAAAAGTCGGGATTTTTTGTAAGTGTCAAAAAGTCGGAATTTTTTCCAAGTGTCAAAAAGTTGGATTTTTTTGTTGTCTAAAAGTCAGAATTTTTTGGTCAAAAAGTCGGAATTTTTTCTAAGTGTATAAGGAGTGGGAATTTTTTTTGTCAAAGTCTGCATTTTATTCTAAGTGTCAAAAAGTCGGAATTTTTTCCAAGTGTCAAAAAGTTGGATTTTTGTTGTTGTCTAAAAGTCAGAATTTTTTGGTCAAAAAGTCGGAATTTTTTCCAAGTGTCAAAAAGTAGGATTTTTTTTTTGTCAAAAAGTCGGGATTTTTGGTAAGTGTCAAAAAGTTGGATTTTTTTGTTGTCTAAAAGTCAGAATTTTTTGGTCAAAAAGTCGGAATTTTTTCCAAGTGTATAAGGAGTGGGAATTTTTTTTGTCAAAGTCTGCATTTTATTCTAAGTGTCAAAAAGTCGGAATTTTTTCCAAGTGTCAAAAAGTTGGATTTTTTTTTTGTCAAAAAGTCATAATTTTTTGGTCAAAAAGTCGGAATTTTTTCTAAGTGTCAAAAAGTAGGATTTTTTTTTTGTCAAAAAGTCTGAATTTTTTCCAAGTGTCAAAAAGTAGGATTTTTTTTTTGTCAAAAAGTCGGGATTTTTTGTAAGTGTCAAAAAGTTGGAGTTTTTTGTTGTCTAAAAGTCAGAATTTTTTGGTCAAAAAGTCGGAATTTTTTCCAAGTGTATAAGGAGTGGGAATTTTTTTTGTCAAAGTCTGCATTTTATTCTAAGTGTCAAAAAGTCGGAATTTTTTCCAAGTGTCAAAAAGTTGGATTTTTTTTTTGTCAAAAAGTCATAATTTTTTGGTCAAAAAGTCTGAATTTTTTCCAAGTGTCAAAAAGTTGGATTTTTTTGTTGTCTAAAAGTCAGAATTTTTTTGTCAAAAAGTCGGAATTTTTTCTAAGTGTATAAGGAGTGGGAATTTTTTTTGTCACTGGGAGCGGGTGGGTAAAGTGTCTTGCCCAAGGACACAACGGCAGTGACTAGGATGGCGGAAGCGGGGATCGAACCTGCAACCCTCAAGTTGCTGGCACTCTACCAACCGAGCTATACCGCCCCACAACAGTGTGAATGAGTGTAAATGGGGGAGGGAGGTTTTTTGGGTTGGTGCACTAATTGTAAGTGTATCTTGTGTTTTTTTATGTTGATTAAATAATTTTAAAAAACGATACCGATAATTTCCGATATTACATTTTAAAGCATTTATCGGCCGGTAATATTATCGGACATCTCTAGCTAGAAGCAATGTGGCCCTCAATAAAAAAAAACAGTACAGTACATAATGTACTCGGTATCAAGGTGATACCATATTTGCAGTATCGCCCCTGCTGGGGTTATTTTGTAATGCGATGTAATTCACTTAGACCAGGGTGTCAAACTCGTTTTAGATGGGAGGGCCTGGTCAAAAAGTCTGAATTTTTTCCAAGTGTCAAAAAGTAGGATTTTTTTTTTGTCAAAAAGTCGGGATTTTTTGTAAGTGTCAAAAAGTCGGAATTTTTTCCAAGTGTCAAAAAGTTTAATTTTTTGGTCAAAAAGTCGTAATTTTTTCCAAGTGTCAAAAAGTAGGATTTTTTTTTTGTCAAAAAGTCGGGATTTTTTGTAAGTGTCAAAAAGTTGGATTTTTTTGTTGTCTAAAAGTCAGAATTTTTTGGTCAAAAAGTCGGAATTTTTTCTAAGTGTATAAGGAGTGGGAATTTTTTTTGTCAAAAAGTCAGAATTTTTTTTGTCAAAGTCTGCATTTTATTCCAAGTGTCAAAAAGTCGGAATTTTTTCCAAGTGTCAAAAAGTTGGATTTTTTTTTTGTCAAAAAGTCAGAATTTTTTGGTCAAAAAGTCGTAATTTTTTCCAAGTGTCAAAAAGTAGGATTTTTTTTTTGTCAAAAAGTCGGGATTTTTTGTAAGTGTCAAAAAGTTGGATTTTTTTGTTGTCTAAAAGTCAGAATTTTTTGGTCAAAAAGTCGGAATTTTTTCTAAGTGTATAAGGAGTGGGAATTTTTTTGGTCAAAAAGTCAGAATTTCTTTTGTCAAAGTCTGCATTTTATTCCAAGTGTCAAAAAGTCGGAATTTTTTCCAAGTGTCAAAAAGTAGGATTTTTTTTTTGTCAAAAAGTCGGGATTTTTTGTAAGTGTCAAAAAGTCGGAATTTTTTCCAAGTGTCAAAAAGTCAGAATTTTTTGGTCAAAAAGTCTGAATTTTTTCTAAGTGTCAAAAAGTAAGATTTTTTTTTTTGTCAAAAAGTCGGGATTTTTTTGTAAGTGTCAAAAAGTAGGATTTTTTTTTTGGCAAAAAGTCGGAATTTTTTCTAAGTGTATAAGGAGTGGGAATTTTTTTTGTCAAAAAGTCAGAATTTGTTTTGTCAAAGTCTGCATTTTATTCCAAGTGTCAAAAAGTTGGATTTTTTTTTGTCAAAAAGTCAGAATTTTTTGGTCAAAAAGTCGGAATTTTTTCTAAGTGTCAAAAAACCAAATTATTATTTTTTGTCAAAAAGTCTATTTTTTTTGTCAAAAAACCTTTTGTGTGAAGGGAAGTGAATTATATTTATATAGCGCTTTTCTCTAGTGACTCAAAGCGCTTTACATAGTGAAAGCCAATATCTAAGTTCCATTTAAAGCAGTGTGGGTGGCACTGGGAGCGGGTGGGTAAAGTGTCTTGCCCAAGGACACAACGGCAGTGACTAGGATGGCGGAAGCGGGGATCGAACGGCCACTCTACCAACCGAGCTATACCGCCCCACAACAGTGTGAATGAGTGTAAATGGGGGAGGGAGGTTTTTTGGGTTGGTGCACTAATTGTAAGTGTATCTTGTGTTTTTTATGTTGATTAAATAATTTAAAAAAACGATTCCGATAATTTCAAAAACCCGATACCGATAATTTCCGATATTACATTTTAAAGCATTTATCGGCCGGTAATATTATCGGACATCTCTAGCTAGAACCGATGTGGCCCTCAATAAAAAAAACAGTACAGTACAGAATGTACTCGGTATCAAGGTGATACCATATTTGCAGTATCGCCCCAGCTGGGGTTATTTTGTAATGCGATGTAATTCACTTAGACCAGGGTGTCAAACTCGTTTTAGATGGGAGGGCCTGGTCAAAAAGTCAGAATTTTTTGGTCAAAAAGTCGGAATTTTTTCCAAGTGTCAAAAAGTTGGATTTTTTTGTTGTCTAAAAGTCAGAATTTTTTGGTCAAAAAGTCGGAATTTGTTCTAAGTGTATAAGGAGTGGGAATTTTTTTTGTCAAAAAGTCCGAATTTTTTTGGTCAAAGTCTGCATTTTATTCTAAGTGTCAAAAAGTCGGAATTTTTTCCAAGTGTCAAAAAGTTGGATTTTTTTGTTGTCTAAAAGTCAGAATTTTTTGGTCAAAAAGTCGGAATTTTTTCCAAGTGTATAAGGAGTGGGAATTTTTTTTGTCAAAAAGTCAGAATTTTTTTTGTCAAAGTCTGCATTTTATTCCAAGTGTCAAAAAGTCAGAATTTTTTGGTCCAAAAGTCGGAATTTTTTCTAAGTGTCAAAAAACCTAATTATTATTTTTTGTCAAAAAGTCAGAATTTTTTTTGTCAAAGTCTGCATTTTATTCCAAGTGTCAAAAAACCAAATTATTATTTTTTGTCAAAAAACCTTTTGTGTGAAGGGAAGTGAATTATATTTATAAAGCGCTTTTCTCTAGTGACTCAAAGCGCTTTACATAGTGAAAGCCAATATCTAAGTTCCATTTAAAGCAGTGTGGGTGGCACTGGGAGCGGGTGGGTAAAGTGTCTTGCCCAAGGACACAACGGCAGTGACTAGGATGGCGGAAGCGGGGATCGAACCTGCAACCCTCAAGTTGCTGGCACTCCACCAACCGAGCTATACCGCCCCACAACAGTGTGAATGAGTGTAAATGGGGGAGGGAGGTTTTTTGGGTTGGTGCACTAATTGTAAGTGTATCTTGTGTTTTTTATGTTGATTAAATAATTTTAAAAAACGATACCGATAATTTCCGATATTACATTTTAAAGCATTTATCGGCCGGTAATATTATCGGACATCTCTAGCTAGAAGCAATGTGGCCCTCAATAATAAAAAACAGTACAGTACAGAATGTACTCGGTATCAAGGTGATACCATATTTGCAGTATCGCCCCTGCTGGGGTTATTTTGTAATGCGATGTAATTCACTTAGACCAGGGTCTCAAACTCGTTTTAGATGGGAGGGCCTGGTCAAAAAGTCTGAATTTTTTCCAAGTGTCAAAAAGTCGGATTTTTTTTTTGTCAAAAAGTCGAGATTTTTTGTAAGTGTCAAAAAGTTGGATTTTTTTGTTGTCTAAAAGTCAGACTTTTTTGGTCAAAAAGTCGGAATTTTTTCCAAGTGTCAAAAAGTCGGATTTTTTTTTTGTCAAAAAGTCGGGATTTTTTGTAAGTGTCAAAAAGTTGGATTTTTTTGTTGTCTAAAAGTCAGACTTTTTTGGTCAAAAAGTGGGAATTTTTTCTAAGTGTATAAGGAGTGGGAATTTTTTTTGTCAAAAAGTCGGGATTTTTTGTAAGTGTCAAAAAGTCGGGATTTTTTTGTAAGTGTCAAAAAGTCGTAATTTTTTCCAAGTGTCAAAAAGTAGGATTTTTTTTTTGTCAAAAAGTCGGGATTTTTTGTAAGTGTCAAAAAGTCGGATTTTTTTGTTGTCTAAAAGTCAGAATTTTTTGGTCAAAAAGTCGGAATTTTTTCTAAGTGTATAAGGAGTGGGAATTTTTTTTGTCAAAAAGTCAGAATTTTTTTTGTCAAAGTCTGCATTTTATTCTAAGTGTCAAAAAGTCGGAATTTTTTCCAAGTGTCAAAAAGTTGGATTTTTTTGTTGTCTAAAAGTCAGAATTTTTTGGTCAAAAAGTCGGAATTTTTTTTAAGTGTATAAGGAGTGGGAATTTTTTTTGTCAAAAAGTCAGAATTTTTTTTGTCAAAGTCTGCATTTTATTCTAAGTGTCAAAAAGTCGGAATTTTTTCCAAGTGTCAAAAAGTTGGATATTTTTTTTGTCAAAAAGTCAGAATTTTTTGGTCAAAAAGTCGGAATTTTTTCTAAGTGTCAAAAAGTAGGATTTTTTTTTTGTCAAAAAGTCGGGATTTTTTGTAAGTGTCAAAAAGTCGGATTTTTTTGTTGTCTAAAAGTCAGAATTTTTTGGTCAAAAAGTCGGAATTTTTTCTAAGTGTATAAGGAGTGGGAATTTTTTTTGTCAAAAAGTCAGAATTTTTTTTGTCAAAGTCTGCATTTTATTCTAAGTGTCAAAAAGTCGGAATTTTTTCCAAGTGTCAAAAAGTTGGATTTTTTATTTGTCAAAAAGTTGGATTTTTTATTTGTCAAAAAGTCAGAATTTTTTGGTCAAAAAGTCGGAATTTTTTCTAAGTGTCAAAAAGTAGGATTTTTTTTTTTGTCAAAAAGTCGGGATTTTTTGTAAGTGTCAAAAAGTCGGATTTTTTTGTTGTCTAAAAGTCAGAATTTTTTGGTCAAAAAGTCGGAATTTTTTCTAAGTGTATAAGGAGTGGGAATTTTTTTTGTCAAAAAGTCAGAATTTTTTTTGTCAAAGTCTGCATTTTATTCTAAGTGTCAAAAAGTCGGAATTTTTTCCAAGTGTCAAAAAGTTGGATTTTTTATTTGTCAAAAAGTCAGAATTTTTTGGTCAAAAAGTCGGAATTTTTTCTAAGTGTCAAAAAGTAGGATTTTTTTTTTGTCAAAAAGTCGGGATTTTTTGTAAGTGTCAAAAAGTCGGAATTTTTTCCAAGTGTCAAAAAGTTGGATTTTTTTGTTGGCTAAAAGTCAGAATTTTTTGGTCAAAAAGTCGGAATTTTTTCTAAGTGTATAAGGAGTGGGAATTTTTTTTGTCAAAAAGTCAGAATTTTTTTTGTCAAAGTCTGCATTTTATTCCAAGTGTCAAAAAGTCGGAATTTTTTCCAAGTGTCAAAAAGTAGGATTTTTTTTGTGTCAAAAAGTCAGAATTTTTTGGTCAAAAAGTCGGAATTTTTTCTAAGTGTCAAAAAACCAAATTATTATTTTTTGTCAAAAAGTCTATTTTTTTGGTCAAAAAACCTTTTGTGTGAAGGGAAGTGAATTATATTTATATAGTGCTTTTCTCTAGTGACTCAAAGCGCTTTACATAGTGAAAGCCAATATCTAAGTTCCATTTAAAGCAGTGTGGGTGGCACTGGGAGCGGGTGGGTAAAGTGTCTTGCCCAAGGACACAACGGCAGTGACTAGGATGGCGGAAGCGGGGATCGAACCTGCAACCCTCAAGTTGCTGGCACTCTACCAACCGAGCTATACCGCCCCACAACAGTGTGAATGAGTGTAAATGGGGGAGGGAGTTTTTTTGGGTTGGTGCACTAATTGTAAGTGTATCTTGTGTTTTTTTATGTTGATTAAATAATTTAAAAAAACGATACCGATAATTTAAAAAACCCGATACCGATAATTTCCGATATTACATTTTAAAGCATTTATCGGCCGGTAATATTATCGGACATCTCTAGCTAGAAGCAATGTGGCCCTCAATAAAAAAAACAGTACAGTACAGAATGTACTCGGTATCAAGGTGATACCATATTTGCAGTATCGCCCCTGCTGGGGTTATTTTGTAATGCGATGTAATTCACTTAGACCAGGGTGTCAAACTCGTTTTAGATGGGAGGGCCTGGTCAAAAAGTCGGGATTTTTTGTAAGTGTCAAAAAGTAGGATTTTTTTTTTTGTCAAAAAGTCGGGATTTTTTGTAAGTGTCAAAAAGTCGGAATTTTTTCCAAGTGTCAAAAAGTTGGATTTTTTTGTTGTCTAAAAGTCAGAATTTTTTGGTCAAAAAGTCGGAATTTTTTCTAAGTGTATAAGGAGTGGGAATTTTTTTTGTCAAAGTCTGCATTTTATTCTAAGTGTCAAAAAGTCGGAATTTTTTCCAAGTGTCAAAAAGTTGGATTTTTGTTGTTGTCTAAAAGTCAGAATTTTTTGGTCAAAAAGTCGGAATTTTTTCCAAGTGTCAAAAAGTAGGATTTTTTTTTTGTCAAAAAGTCGGGATTTTTGGTAAGTGTCAAAAAGTTGGATTTTTTTGTTGTCTAAAAGTCAGAATTTTTTGGTCAAAAAGTCGGAATTTTTTCCAAGTGTATAAGGAGTGGGAATTTTTTTTGTCAAAGTCTGCATTTTATTCTAAGTGTCAAAAAGTCGGAATTTTTTCCAAGTGTCAAAAAGTTGGATTTTTTTTTTGTCAAAAAGTCATAATTTTTTGGTCAAAAAGTCGGAATTTTTTCTAAGTGTCAAAAAGTAGGATTTTTTTTTTGTCAAAAAGTCTGAATTTTTTCCAAGTGTCAAAAAGTAGGATTTTTTTTTTGTCAAAAAGTCGGGATTTTTTGTAAGTGTCAAAAAGTTGGAGTTTTTTGTTGTCTAAAAGTCAGAATTTTTTGGTCAAAAAGTCGGAATTTTTTCCAAGTGTATAAGGAGTGGGAATTTTTTTTGTCAAAGTCTGCATTTTATTCTAAGTGTCAAAAAGTCGGAATTTTTTCCAAGTGTCAAAAAGTTGGATTTTTTTTTTGTCAAAAAGTCATAATTTTTTGGTCAAAAAGTCTGAATTTTTTCCAAGTGTCAAAAAGTTGGATTTTTTTGTTGTCTAAAAGTCAGAATTTTTTTGTCAAAAAGTCGGAATTTTTTCTAAGTGTATAAGGAGTGGGAATTTTTTTTGTCACTGGGAGCGGGTGGGTAAAGTGTCTTGCCCAAGGACACAACGGCAGTGACTAGGATGGCGGAAGCGGGGATCGAACCTGCAACCCTCAAGTTGCTGGCACTCTACCAACCGAGCTATACCGCCCCACAACAGTGTGAATGAGTGTAAATGGGGGAGGGAGGTTTTTTGGGTTGGTGCACTAATTGTAAGTGTATCTTGTGTTTTTTTATGTTGATTAAATAATTTTAAAAAACGATACCGATAATTTCCGATATTACATTTTAAAGCATTTATCGGCCGGTAATATTATCGGACATCTCTAGCTAGAAGCAATGTGGCCCTCAATAAAAAAAAACAGTACAGTACATAATGTACTCGGTATCAAGGTGATACCATATTTGCAGTATCGCCCCTGCTGGGGTTATTTTGTAATGCGATGTAATTCACTTAGACCAGGGTGTCAAACTCGTTTTAGATGGGAGGGCCTGGTCAAAAAGTCTGAATTTTTTCCAAGTGTCAAAAAGTAGGATTTTTTTTTTGTCAAAAAGTCGGGATTTTTTGTAAGTGTCAAAAAGTCGGAATTTTTTCCAAGTGTCAAAAAGTTTAATTTTTTGGTCAAAAAGTCGTAATTTTTTCCAAGTGTCAAAAAGTAGGATTTTTTTTTTGTCAAAAAGTCGGGATTTTTTGTAAGTGTCAAAAAGTTGGATTTTTTTGTTGTCTAAAAGTCAGAATTTTTTGGTCAAAAAGTCGGAATTTTTTCTAAGTGTATAAGGAGTGGGAATTTTTTTTGTCAAAAAGTCAGAATTTTTTTTGTCAAAGTCTGCATTTTATTCCAAGTGTCAAAAAGTCGGAATTTTTTCCAAGTGTCAAAAAGTTGGATTTTTTTTTTGTCAAAAAGTCAGAATTTTTTGGTCAAAAAGTCGTAATTTTTTCCAAGTGTCAAAAAGTAGGATTTTTTTTTTGTCAAAAAGTCGGGATTTTTTGTAAGTGTCAAAAAGTTGGATTTTTTTGTTGTCTAAAAGTCAGAATTTTTTGGTCAAAAAGTCGGAATTTTTTCTAAGTGTATAAGGAGTGGGAATTTTTTTGGTCAAAAAGTCAGAATTTCTTTTGTCAAAGTCTGCATTTTATTCCAAGTGTCAAAAAGTCGGAATTTTTTCCAAGTGTCAAAAAGTAGGATTTTTTTTTTGTCAAAAAGTCGGGATTTTTTGTAAGTGTCAAAAAGTCGGAATTTTTTCCAAGTGTCAAAAAGTCAGAATTTTTTGGTCAAAAAGTCTGAATTTTTTCTAAGTGTCAAAAAGTAAGATTTTTTTTTTTGTCAAAAAGTCGGGATTTTTTTGTAAGTGTCAAAAAGTAGGATTTTTTTTTTGGCAAAAAGTCGGAATTTTTTCTAAGTGTATAAGGAGTTGGATTTTTTTTTGTCAAAAAGTCAGAATTTTTTGGTCAAAAAGTCGGAATTTTTTCCAAGTGTCAAAAAGTTGGATTTTTTTTTTGTCAAAAAGTCAGAATTTTTTGGTCAAAAAGTCGGAATTTTTTCCAAGTGTCAAAAAGTTGGATTTTTTTGTTGTCTAAAAGTCAGAATTTTTTGGTCAAAAAGTCGGAATTTTTTCTAAGTGTATAAGGAGTGGGAATTTTTTTTGTCAAAAAGTCAGAATTTTTTTTGTCAAAGTCTGCATTTTATTCCAAGTGTCAAAAAGTCGGAATTTTTTCCAAGTGTCAAAAAGTAGGATTTTTTTTTTGTCAAAAAGTCGGGATTTTTTGTAAGTGTCAAAAAGTCGGAATTTTTTCCAAGTGTCAAAAAGTCAGAATTTTTTGGTCAAAAAGTCTGAATTTTTTCTAAGTGTCAAAAAGTAAGATTTTTTTTTTTTGTCAAAAAGTCGGGATTTTTTTGTAAGTGTCAAAAAGTAGGATTTTTTTTTTGGCAAAAAGTCGGAATTTTTTCTAAGTGTATAAGGAGTGGGAATTTTTTTTGTCAAAAAGTCAGAATTTGTTTTGTCAAAGTCTGCATTTTATTCCAAGTGTCAAAAAGTCGGAGTTTTTTCCAAGTGTCAAAAAGTTGGATTTTTTTTTGTCAAAAAGTCAGAATTTTTTGGTCAAAAAGTCGGAATTTTTTCTAAGTGTCAAAAAACCAAATTATTATTTTTTGTCAAAAAGTCTATTTTTTTTGTCAAAAAACCTTTTGTGTGAAGGGAAGTGAATTATATTTATATAGCGCTTTTCTCTAGTGACTCAAAGCGCTTTACATAGTGAAAGCCAATATCTAAGTTCCATTTAAAGCAGTGTGGGTGGCACTGGGAGCGGGTGGGTAAAGTGTCTTGCCCAAGGACACAACGGCAGTGACTAGGATGGCGGAAGCGGGGATCGAACGGCCACTCTACCAACCGAGCTATACCGCCCCACAACAGTGTGAATGAGTGTAAATGGGGGAGGGAGGTTTTTTGGGTTGGTGCACTAATTGTAAGTGTATCTTGTGTTTTTTATGTTGATTAAATAATTTAAAAAAACGATTCCGATAATTTCAAAAACCCGATACCGATAATTTCCGATATTACATTTTAAAGCATTTATCGGCCGGTAATATTATCGGACATCTCTAGCTAGAACCGATGTGGCCCTCAATAAAAAAAACAGTACAGTACAGAATGTACTCGGTATCAAGGTGATACCATATTTGCAGTATCGCCCCAGCTGGGGTTATTTTGTAATGCGATGTAATTCACTTAGACCAGGGTGTCAAACTCGTTTTAGATGGGAGGGCCTGGTCAAAAAGTCAGAATTTTTTGGTCAAAAAGTCGGAATTTTTTCCAAGTGTCAAAAAGTTGGATTTTTTTGTTGTCTAAAAGTCAGAATTTTTTGGTCAAAAAGTCGGAATTTGTTCTAAGTGTATAAGGAGTGGGAATTTTTTTTGTCAAAAAGTCCGAATTTTTTTGGTCAAAGTCTGCATTTTATTCTAAGTGTCAAAAAGTCGGAATTTTTTCCAAGTGTCAAAAAGTTGGATTTTTTTGTTGTCTAAAAGTCAGAATTTTTTGGTCAAAAAGTCGGAATTTTTTCCAAGTGTATAAGGAGTGGGAATTTTTTTTGTCAAAAAGTCAGAATTTTTTTTGTCAAAGTCTGCATTTTATTCCAAGTGTCAAAAAGTCAGAATTTTTTGGTCCAAAAGTCGGAATTTTTTCTAAGTGTCAAAAAACCTAATTATTATTTTTTGTCAAAAAGTCAGAATTTTTTTTGTCAAAGTCTGCATTTTATTCCAAGTGTCAAAAAACCAAATTATTATTTTTTGTCAAAAAACCTTTTGTGTGAAGGGAAGTGAATTATATTTATAAAGCGCTTTTCTCTAGTGACTCAAAGCGCTTTACATAGTGAAAGCCAATATCTAAGTTCCATTTAAAGCAGTGTGGGTGGCACTGGGAGCGGGTGGGTAAAGTGTCTTGCCCAAGGACACAACGGCAGTGACTAGGATGGCGGAAGCGGGGATCGAACCTGCAACCCTCAAGTTGCTGGCACTCCACCAACCGAGCTATACCGCCCCACAACAGTGTGAATGAGTGTAAATGGGGGAGGGAGGTTTTTTGGGTTGGTGCACTAATTGTAAGTGTATCTTGTGTTTTTTATGTTGATTAAATAATTTTAAAAAACGATACCGATAATTTCCGATATTACATTTTAAAGCATTTATCGGCCGGTAATATTATCGGACATCTCTAGCTAGAAGCAATGTGGCCCTCAATAATAAAAAACAGTACAGTACAGAATGTACTCGGTATCAAGGTGATACCATATTTGCAGTATCGCCCCTGCTGGGGTTATTTTGTAATGCGATGTAATTCACTTAGACCAGGGTCTCAAACTCGTTTTAGATGGGAGGGCCTGGTCAAAAAGTCTGAATTTTTTCCAAGTGTCAAAAAGTCGGATTTTTTTTTTGTCAAAAAGTCGAGATTTTTTGTAAGTGTCAAAAAGTTGGATTTTTTTGTTGTCTAAAAGTCAGACTTTTTTGGTCAAAAAGTCGGAATTTTTTCCAAGTGTCAAAAAGTCGGATTTTTTTTTTGTCAAAAAGTCGGGATTTTTTGTAAGTGTCAAAAAGTTGGATTTTTTTGTTGTCTAAAAGTCAGACTTTTTTGGTCAAAAAGTGGGAATTTTTTCTAAGTGTATAAGGAGTGGGAATTTTTTTTGTCAAAAAGTCGGGATTTTTTGTAAGTGTCAAAAAGTCGGGATTTTTTTGTAAGTGTCAAAAAGTCGGAATTTTTTCCAAGTGTCAAAAAGTAGGATTTTTTTTTTGTCAAAAAGTCGGGATTTTTTGTAAGTGTCAAAAAGTCGGATTTTTTTGTTGTCTAAAAGTCAGAATTTTTTGGTCAAAAAGTCGGAATTTTTTCTAAGTGTATAAGGAGTGGGAATTTTTTTTGTCAAAAAGTCAGAATTTTTTTTGTCAAAGTCTGCATTTTATTCTAAGTGTCAAAAAGTCGGAATTTTTTCCAAGTGTCAAAAAGTTGGATTTTTTTGTTGTCTAAAAGTCAGAATTTTTTGGTCAAAAAGTCGGAATTTTTTTTAAGTGTATAAGGAGTGGGAATTTTTTTTGTCAAAAAGTCAGAATTTTTTTTGTCAAAGTCTGCATTTTATTCTAAGTGTCAAAAAGTCGGAATTTTTTCCAAGTGTCAAAAAGTTGGATATTTTTTTTGTCAAAAAGTCAGAATTTTTTGGTCAAAAAGTCGGAATTTTTTCTAAGTGTCAAAAAGTAGGATTTTTTTTTTGTCAAAAAGTCGGGATTTTTTGTAAGTGTCAAAAAGTCGGATTTTTTTGTTGTCTAAAAGTCAGAATTTTTTGGTCAAAAAGTCGGAATTTTTTCTAAGTGTATAAGGAGTGGGAATTTTTTTTGTCAAAAAGTCAGAATTTTTTTTGTCAAAGTCTGCATTTTATTCTAAGTGTCAAAAAGTCGGAATTTTTTCCAAGTGTCAAAAAGTTGGATTTTTTATTTGTCAAAAAGTTGGATTTTTTATTTGTCAAAAAGTCAGAATTTTTTGGTCAAAAAGTCGGAATTTTTTCTAAGTGTCAAAAAGTAGGATTTTTTTTTTTGTCAAAAAGTCGGGATTTTTTGTAAGTGTCAAAAAGTCGGATTTTTTTGTTGTCTAAAAGTCAGAATTTTTTGGTCAAAAAGTCGGAATTTTTTCTAAGTGTATAAGGAGTGGGAATTTTTTTTGTCAAAAAGTCAGAATTTTTTTTGTCAAAGTCTGCATTTTATTCTAAGTGTCAAAAAGTCGGAATTTTTTCCAAGTGTCAAAAAGTTGGATTTTTTATTTGTCAAAAAGTCAGAATTTTTTGGTCAAAAAGTCGGAATTTTTTCTAAGTGTCAAAAAGTAGGATTTTTTTTTTGTCAAAAAGTCGGGATTTTTTGTAAGTGTCAAAAAGTCGGAATTTTTTCCAAGTGTCAAAAAGTTGGATTTTTTTGTTGGCTAAAAGTCAGAATTTTTTGGTCAAAAAGTCGGAATTTTTTCTAAGTGTATAAGGAGTGGGAATTTTTTTTGTCAAAAAGTCAGAATTTTTTTTGTCAAAGTCTGCATTTTATTCCAAGTGTCAAAAAGTCGGAATTTTTTCCAAGTGTCAAAAAGTAGGATTTTTTTTGTGTCAAAAAGTCAGAATTTTTTGGTCAAAAAGTCGGAATTTTTTCTAAGTGTCAAAAAACCAAATTATTATTTTTTGTCAAAAAGTCTATTTTTTTGGTCAAAAAACCTTTTGTGTGAAGGGAAGTGAATTATATTTATATAGTGCTTTTCTCTAGTGACTCAAAGCGCTTTACATAGTGAAAGCCAATATCTAAGTTCCATTTAAAGCAGTGTGGGTGGCACTGGGAGCGGGTGGGTAAAGTGTCTTGCCCAAGGACACAACGGCAGTGACTAGGATGGCGGAAGCGGGGATCGAACCTGCAACCCTCAAGTTGCTGGCACTCTACCAACCGAGCTATACCGCCCCACAACAGTGTGAATGAGTGTAAATGGGGGAGGGAGTTTTTTTGGGTTGGTGCACTAATTGTAAGTGTATCTTGTGTTTTTTTATGTTGATTAAATAATTTAAAAAAACGATACCGATAATTTAAAAAACCCGATACCGATAATTTCCGATATTACATTTTAAAGCATTTATCGGCCGGTAATATTATCGGACATCTCTAGCTAGAAGCAATGTGGCCCTCAATAAAAAAAACAGTACAGTACAGAATGTACTCGGTATCAAGGTGATACCATATTTGCAGTATCGCCCCTGCTGGGGTTATTTTGTAATGCGATGTAATTCACTTAGACCAGGGTGTCAAACTCGTTTTAGATGGGAGGGCCTGGTCAAAAAGTCGGGATTTTTTGTAAGTGTCAAAAAGTAGGATTTTTTTTTTTGTCAAAAAGTCGGGATTTTTTGTAAGTGTCAAAAAGTCGGAATTTTTTCCAAGTGTCAAAAAGTTGGATTTTTTTGTTGTCTAAAAGTCAGAATTTTTTGGTCAAAAAGTCGGAATTTTTTCTAAGTGTATAAGGAGTGGGAATTTTTTTTGTCAAAGTCTGCATTTTATTCTAAGTGTCAAAAAGTCGGAATTTTTTCCAAGTGTCAAAAAGTTGGATTTTTGTTGTTGTCTAAAAGTCAGAATTTTTTGGTCAAAAAGTCGGAATTTTTTCCAAGTGTCAAAAAGTAGGATTTTTTTTTTTGTCAAAAAGTCGGGATTTTTGGTAAGTGTCAAAAAGTTGGATTTTTTTGTTGTCTAAAAGTCAGAATTTTTTGGTCAAAAAGTCGGAATTTTTTCCAAGTGTATAAGGAGTGGGAATTTTTTTTGTCAAAGTCTGCATTTTATTCTAAGTGTCAAAAAGTCGGAATTTTTTCCAAGTGTCAAAAAGTTGGATTTTTTTTTTGTCAAAAAGTCATAATTTTTTGGTCAAAAAGTCGGAATTTTTTCTAAGTGTCAAAAAGTAGGATTTTTTTTTTGTCAAAAAGTCTGAATTTTTTCCAAGTGTCAAAAAGTAGGATTTTTTTTTTGTCAAAAAGTCGGGATTTTTTGTAAGTGTCAAAAAGTTGGAGTTTTTTGTTGTCTAAAAGTCAGAATTTTTTGGTCAAAAAGTCGGAATTTTTTCCAAGTGTATAAGGAGTGGGAATTTTTTTTGTCAAAGTCTGCATTTTATTCCAAGTGTCAAAAAACCAAATTATTATTTTTTGTCAAAAAACCTTTTGTGTGAAGGGAAGTGAATTATATTTATAAAGCGCTTTTCTCTAGTGACTCAAAGCGCTTTACATAGTGAAAGCCAATATCTAAGTTCCATTTAAAGCAGTGTGGGTGGCACTGGGAGCGGGTGGGTAAAGTGTCTTGCCCAAGGACACAACGGCAGTGACTAGGATGGCGGAAGCGGGGATCGAACCTGCAACCCTCAAGTTGCTGGCACTCCACCAACCGAGCTATACCGCCCCACAACAGTGTGAATGAGTGTAAATGGGGGAGGGAGGTTTTTTGGGTTGGTGCACTAATTGTAAGTGTATCTTGTGTTTTTTATGTTGATTAAATAATTTTAAAAAACGATACCGATAATTTCCGATATTACATTTTAAAGCATTTATCGGCCGGTAATATTATCGGACATCTCTAGCTAGAAGCAATGTGGCCCTCAATAATAAAAAACAGTACAGTACAGAATGTACTCGGTATCAAGGTGATACCATATTTGCAGTATCGCCCCTGCTGGGGTTATTTTGTAATGCGATGTAATTCACTTAGACCAGGGTCTCAAACTCGTTTTAGATGGGAGGGCCTGGTCAAAAAGTCTGAATTTTTTCCAAGTGTCAAAAAGTCGGATTTTTTTTTTGTCAAAAAGTCGAGATTTTTTGTAAGTGTCAAAAAGTTGGATTTTTTTGTTGTCTAAAAGTCAGACTTTTTTGGTCAAAAAGTCGGAATTTTTTCCAAGTGTCAAAAAGTCGGATTTTTTTTTTGTCAAAAAGTCGGGATTTTTTGTAAGTGTCAAAAAGTTGGATTTTTTTGTTGTCTAAAAGTCAGACTTTTTTGGTCAAAAAGTGGGAATTTTTTCTAAGTGTATAAGGAGTGGGAATTTTTTTTGTCAAAAAGTCGGGATTTTTTGTAAGTGTCAAAAAGTCGGGATTTTTTTGTAAGTGTCAAAAAGTCGTAATTTTTTCCAAGTGTCAAAAAGTAGGATTTTTTTTTTGTCAAAAAGTCGGGATTTTTTGTAAGTGTCAAAAAGTCGGATTTTTTTGTTGTCTAAAAGTCAGAATTTTTTGGTCAAAAAGTCGGAATTTTTTCTAAGTGTATAAGGAGTGGGAATTTTTTTTGTCAAAAAGTCAGAATTTTTTTTGTCAAAGTCTGCATTTTATTCTAAGTGTCAAAAAGTCGGAATTTTTTCCAAGTGTCAAAAAGTTGGATTTTTTTGTTGTCTAAAAGTCAGAATTTTTTGGTCAAAAAGTCGGAATTTTTTTTAAGTGTATAAGGAGTGGGAATTTTTTTTGTCAAAAAGTCAGAATTTTTTTTGTCAAAGTCTGCATTTTATTCTAAGTGTCAAAAAGTCGGAATTTTTTCCAAGTGTCAAAAAGTTGGATATTTTTTTTGTCAAAAAGTCAGAATTTTTTGGTCAAAAAGTCGGAATTTTTTCTAAGTGTCAAAAAGTAGGATTTTTTTTTTGTCAAAAAGTCGGGATTTTTTGTAAGTGTCAAAAAGTCGGATTTTTTTGTTGTCTAAAAGTCAGAATTTTTTGGTCAAAAAGTCGGAATTTTTTCTAAGTGTATAAGGAGTGGGAATTTTTTTTGTCAAAAAGTCAGAATTTTTTTTGTCAAAGTCTGCATTTTATTCTAAGTGTCAAAAAGTCGGAATTTTTTCCAAGTGTCAAAAAGTTGGATTTTTTATTTGTCAAAAAGTTGGATTTTTTATTTGTCAAAAAGTCAGAATTTTTTGGTCAAAAAGTCGGAATTTTTTCTAAGTGTCAAAAAGTAGGATTTTTTTTTTTGTCAAAAAGTCGGGATTTTTTGTAAGTGTCAAAAAGTCGGATTTTTTTGTTGTCTAAAAGTCAGAATTTTTTGGTCAAAAAGTCGGAATTTTTTCTAAGTGTATAAGGAGTGGGAATTTTTTTTGTCAAAAAGTCAGAATTTTTTTTGTCAAAGTCTGCATTTTATTCTAAGTGTCAAAAAGTCGGAATTTTTTCCAAGTGTCAAAAAGTTGGATTTTTTATTTGTCAAAAAGTCAGAATTTTTTGGTCAAAAAGTCGGAATTTTTTCTAAGTGTCAAAAAGTAGGATTTTTTTTTTGTCAAAAAGTCGGGATTTTTTGTAAGTGTCAAAAAGTCGGAATTTTTTCCAAGTGTCAAAAAGTTGGATTTTTTTGTTGGCTAAAAGTCAGAATTTTTTGGTCAAAAAGTCGGAATTTTTTCTAAGTGTATAAGGAGTGGGAATTTTTTTTGTCTAAAAGTCAGAATTTTTTGGTCAAAAAGTCGGAATTTTTTCTAAGTGTATAAGGAGTGGGAATTTTTTTTGTCAAAGTCTGCATTTTATTCTAAGTGTCAAAAAGTCGGAATTTTTTCCAAGTGTCAAAAAGTTGGATTTTTGTTGTTGTCTAAAAGTCAGAATTTTTTGGTCAAAAAGTCGGAATTTTTTCCAAGTGTCAAAAAGTAGGATTTTTTTTTTGTCAAAAAGTCGGGATTTTTGGTAAGTGTCAAAAAGTTGGATTTTTTTGTTGTCTAAAAGTCAGAATTTTTTGGTCAAAAAGTCGGAATTTTTTCCAAGTGTATAAGGAGTGGGAATTTTTTTTGTCAAAGTCTGCATTTTATTCTAAGTGTCAAAAAGTCGGAATTTTTTCCAAGTGTCAAAAAGTTGGATTTTTTTTTTGTCAAAAAGTCATAATTTTTTGGTCAAAAAGTCGGAATTTTTTCTAAGTGTCAAAAAGTAGGATTTTTTTTTTGTCAAAAAGTCTGAATTTTTTCCAAGTGTCAAAAAGTAGGATTTTTTTTTTGTCAAAAAGTCGGGATTTTTGGTAAGTGTCAAAAAGTTGGATTTTTTTGTTGTCTAAAAGTCAGAATTTTTTGGTCAAAAAGTCGGAATTTTTTCCAAGTGTATAAGGAGTGGGAATTTTTTTTGTCAAAGTCTGCATTTTATTCTAAGTGTCAAAAAGTCGGAATTTTTTCCAAGTGTCAAAAAGTTGGATTTTTTTTTTGTCAAAAAGTCATAATTTTTTGGTCAAAAAGTCGGAATTTTTTCTAAGTGTCAAAAAGTAGGATTTTTTTTTTGTCAAAAAGTCTGAATTTTTTCCAAGTGTCAAAAAGTAGGATTTTTTTTTTGTCAAAAAGTCGGGATTTTTTGTAAGTGTCAAAAAGTTGGAGTTTTTTGTTGTCTAAAAGTCAGAATTTTTTGGTCAAAAAGTCGGAATTTTTTCCAAGTGTATAAGGAGTGGGAATTTTTTTTGTCAAAGTCTGCATTTTATTCTAAGTGTCAAAAAGTCGGAATTTTTTCCAAGTGTCAAAAAGTTGGATTTTTTTTTTGTCAAAAAGTCATAATTTTTTGGTCAAAAAGTCTGAATTTTTTCCAAGTGTCAAAAAGTTGGATTTTTTTGTTGTCTAAAAGTCAGAATTTTTTTGTCAAAAAGTCGGAATTTTTTCTAAGTGTATAAGGAGTGGGAATTTTTTTTGTCACTGGGAGCGGGTGGGTAAAGTGTCTTGCCCAAGGACACAACGGCAGTGACTAGGATGGCGGAAGCGGGGATCGAACCTGCAACCCTCAAGTTGCTGGCACTCTACCAACCGAGCTATACCGCCCCACAACAGTGTGAATGAGTGTAAATGGGGGAGGGAGGTTTTTTGGGTTGGTGCACTAATTGTAAGTGTATCTTGTGTTTTTTTATGTTGATTAAATAATTTTAAAAAACGATACCGATAATTTCCGATATTACATTTTAAAGCATTTATCGGCCGGTAATATTATCGGACATCTCTAGCTAGAAGCAATGTGGCCCTCAATAAAAAAAAACAGTACAGTACATAATGTACTCGGTATCAAGGTGATACCATATTTGCAGTATCGCCCCTGCTGGGGTTATTTTGTAATGCGATGTAATTCACTTAGACCAGGGTGTCAAACTTGTTTTAGATGGGAGGGCCTGGTCAAAAAGTCTGAATTTTTTCCAAGTGTCAAAAAGTAGGATTTTTTTTTTGTCAAAAAGTCGGGATTTTTTGTAAGTGTCAAAAAGTCGGAATTTTTTCCAAGTGTCAAAAAGTTTAATTTTTTGGTCAAAAAGTCGTAATTTTTTCCAAGTGTCAAAAAGTAGGATTTTTTTTTTGTCAAAAAGTCGGGATTTTTTGTAAGTGTCAAAAAGTTGGATTTTTTTGTTGTCTAAAAGTCAGAATTTTTTGGTCAAAAAGTCGGAATTTTTTCTAAGTGTATAAGGAGTGGGAATTTTTTTTGTCAAAAAGTCAGAATTTTTTTTGTCAAAGTCTGCATTTTATTCCAAGTGTCAAAAAGTCGGAATTTTTTCCAAGTGTCAAAAAGTTGGATTTTTTTTTTGTCAAAAAGTCAGAATTTTTTGGTCAAAAAGTCGTAATTTTTTCCAAGTGTCAAAAAGTAGGATTTTTTTTTTGTCAAAAAGTCGGGATTTTTTGTAAGTGTCAAAAAGTTGGATTTTTTTGTTGTCTAAAAGTCAGAATTTTTTGGTCAAAAAGTCGGAATTTTTTCTAAGTGTATAAGGAGTGGGAATTTTTTTGGTCAAAAAGTCAGAATTTCTTTTGTCAAAGTCTGCATTTTATTCCAAGTGTCAAAAAGTCGGAATTTTTTCCAAGTGTCAAAAAGTAGGATTTTTTTTTTGTCAAAAAGTCGGGATTTTTTGTAAGTGTCAAAAAGTCGGAATTTTTTCCAAGTGTCAAAAAGTCAGAATTTTTTGGTCAAAAAGTCTGAATTTTTTCTAAGTGTCAAAAAGTAAGATTTTTTTTTTTGTCAAAAAGTCGGGATTTTTTTGTAAGTGTCAAAAAGTAGGATTTTTTTTTTGGCAAAAAGTCGGAATTTTTTCTAAGTGTATAAGGAGTTGGATTTTTTTTTGTCAAAAAGTCAGAATTTTTTGGTCAAAAAGTCGGAATTTTTTCCAAGTGTCAAAAAGTTGGATTTTTTTTTTGTCAAAAAGTCAGAATTTTTTGGTCAAAAAGTCGGAATTTTTTCCAAGTGTCAAAAAGTTGGATTTTTTTGTTGTCTAAAAGTCAGAATTTTTTGGTCAAAAAGTCGGAATTTTTTCTAAGTGTATAAGGAGTGGGAATTTTTTTTGTCAAAAAGTCAGAATTTTTTTTGTCAAAGTCTGCATTTTATTCCAAGTGTCAAAAAGTCGGAATTTTTTCCAAGTGTCAAAAAGTAGGATTTTTTTTTTGTCAAAAAGTCGGGATTTTTTGTAAGTGTCAAAAAGTCGGAATTTTTTCCAAGTGTCAAAAAGTCAGAATTTTTTGGTCAAAAAGTCTGAATTTTTTCTAAGTGTCAAAAAGTAAGATTTTTTTTTTTTGTCAAAAAGTCGGGATTTTTTTGTAAGTGTCAAAAAGTAGGATTTTTTTTTTGGCAAAAAGTCGGAATTTTTTCTAAGTGTATAAGGAGTGGGAATTTTTTTTGTCAAAAAGTCAGAATTTGTTTTGTCAAAGTCTGCATTTTATTCCAAGTGTCAAAAAGTCGGAGTTTTTTCCAAGTGTCAAAAAGTTGGATTTTTTTTTGTCAAAAAGTCAGAATTTTTTGGTCAAAAAGTCGGAATTTTTTCTAAGTGTCAAAAAACCAAATTATTATTTTTTGTCAAAAAGTCTATTTTTTTTGTCAAAAAACCTTTTGTGTGAAGGGAAGTGAATTATATTTATATAGCGCTTTTCTCTAGTGACTCAAAGCGCTTTACATAGTGAAAGCCAATATCTAAGTTCCATTTAAAGCAGTGTGGGTGGCACTGGGAGCGGGTGGGTAAAGTGTCTTGCCCAAGGACACAACGGCAGTGACTAGGATGGCGGAAGCGGGGATCGAACGGCCACTCTACCAACAGAGCTATACCGCCCCACAACAGTGTGAATGAGTGTAAATGGGGGAGGGAGGTTTTTTGGGTTGGTGCACTAATTGTAAGTGTATCTTGTGTTTTTTATGTTGATTAAATAATTTAAAAAAACGATTCCGATAATTTCAAAAACCCGATACCGATAATTTCCGATATTACATTTTAAAGCATTTATCGGCCGGTAATATTATCGGACATCTCTAGCTAGAACCGATGTGGCCCTCAATAAAAAAAACAGTACAGTACAGAATGTACTCGGTATCAAGGTGATACCATATTTGCAGTATCGCCCCAGCTGGGGTTATTTTGTAATGCGATGTAATTCACTTAGACCAGGGTGTCAAACTCGTTTTAGATGGGAGGGCCTGGTCAAAAAGTCAGAATTTTTTGGTCAAAAAGTCGGAATTTTTTCCAAGTGTCAAAAAGTTGGATTTTTTTGTTGTCTAAAAGTCAGAATTTTTTGGTCAAAAAGTCGGAATTTGTTCTAAGTGTATAAGGAGTGGGAATTTTTTTTGTCAAAAAGTCCGAATTTTTTTGGTCAAAGTCTGCATTTTATTCTAAGTGTCAAAAAGTCGGAATTTTTTCCAAGTGTCAAAAAGTTGGATTTTTTTGTTGTCTAAAAGTCAGAATTTTTTGGTCAAAAAGTCGGAATTTTTTCCAAGTGTATAAGGAGTGGGAATTTTTTTTGTCAAAAAGTCAGAATTTTTTTTGTCAAAGTCTGCATTTTATTCCAAGTGTCAAAAAGTCAGAATTTTTTGGTCCAAAAGTCGGAATTTTTTCTAAGTGTCAAAAAACCTAATTATTATTTTTTGTCAAAAAGTCAGAATTTTTTTTGTCAAAGTCTGCATTTTATTCCAAGTGTCAAAAAACCAAATTATTATTTTTTGTCAAAAAACCTTTTGTGTGAAGGGAAGTGAATTATATTTATAAAGCGCTTTTCTCTAGTGACTCAAAGCGCTTTACATAGTGAAAGCCAATATCTAAGTTCCATTTAAAGCAGTGTGGGTGGCACTGGGAGCGGGTGGGTAAAGTGTCTTGCCCAAGGACACAACGGCAGTGACTAGGATGGCGGAAGCGGGGATCGAACCTGCAACCCTCAAGTTGCTGGCACTCCACCAACCGAGCTATACCGCCCCACAACAGTGTGAATGAGTGTAAATGGGGGAGGGAGGTTTTTTGGGTTGGTGCACTAATTGTAAGTGTATCTTGTGTTTTTTATGTTGATTAAATAATTTTAAAAAACGATACCGATAATTTCCGATATTACATTTTAAAGCATTTATCGGCCGGTAATATTATCGGACATCTCTAGCTAGAAGCAATGTGGCCCTCAATAATAAAAAACAGTACAGTACAGAATGTACTCGGTATCAAGGTGATACCATATTTGCAGTATCGCCCCTGCTGGGGTTATTTTGTAATGCGATGTAATTCACTTAGACCAGGGTCTCAAACTCGTTTTAGATGGGAGGGCCTGGTCAAAAAGTCTGAATTTTTTCCAAGTGTCAAAAAGTCGGATTTTTTTTTTGTCAAAAAGTCGAGATTTTTTGTAAGTGTCAAAAAGTTGGATTTTTTTGTTGTCTAAAAGTCAGACTTTTTTGGTCAAAAAGTCGGAATTTTTTCCAAGTGTCAAAAAGTCGGATTTTTTTTTTGTCAAAAAGTCGGGATTTTTTGTAAGTGTCAAAAAGTTGGATTTTTTTGTTGTCTAAAAGTCAGACTTTTTTGGTCAAAAAGTGGGAATTTTTTCTAAGTGTATAAGGAGTGGGAATTTTTTTTGTCAAAAAGTCGGGATTTTTTGTAAGTGTCAAAAAGTCGGGATTTTTTTGTAAGTGTCAAAAAGTCGGAATTTTTTCCAAGTGTCAAAAAGTTGGATTTTTTTGTTGTCTAAAAGTCAGAATTTTTTTGTCAAAAAGTCGGAATTTTTTCTAAGTGTATAAGGAGTGGGAATTTTTTTTGTCACTGGGAGCGGGTGGGTAAAGTGTCCTGCCCAAGGACACAACGGCAGTGACTAGGATGGCGGAAGCGGGGATCGAACCTGCAACCCTCAAGTTGCTGGCACTCTACCAACCGAGCTATACCGCCCCACAACAGTGTGAATGAGTGTAAATGGGGGAGGGAGGTTTTTTGGGTTGGTGCACTAATTGTAAGTGTATCTTGTGTTTTTTTATGTTGATTAAATAATTTAAAAAAACGATACCGATAATTTCCGATATTACATTTAAAAGCATTTATTGGCCGGTAATATTATCGGACATCTCTAGCTAGAAGCAATGTGGCCCTCAATAAAAAAAAACAGTACAGTACATAATGTACTCGGTATCAAGGTGATACCATATTTGCAGTATCGCCCCTGCTGGGGTTATTTTGTAATGCGATGTAATTCACTTAGACCAGGGTCTCAAACTCGTTTTAGATGGGAGGGCCTGGTCAAAAAGTCTGAATTTTTTGTAAGTGTCAAAAAGTCGGGATTTTTTCCAAGTGTCAAAAAGTTGGATTTTTGTTGTTGTCTAAAAGTCAGAATTTTTTGGTCAAAAAGTCGGAATTTTTTCCAAGTGTCAAAAAGTAGGATTTTTTTTTTGTCAAAAAGTCGGGATTTTTGGTAAGTGTCAAAAAGTTGGATTTTTTTGTTGTCTAAAAGTCAGAATTTTTTGGTCAAAAAGTCGGAATTTTTTCCAAGTGTATAAGGAGTGGGAATTTTTTTTGTCAAAGTCTGCATTTTATTCTAAGTGTCAAAAAGTCGGAATTTTTTCCAAGTGTCAAAAAGTTGGATTTTTTTTTTGTCAAAAAGTCATAATTTTTTGGTCAAAAAGTCGGAATTTTTTCTAAGTGTCAAAAAGTCGGAATTTTTTCCAAGTGTCAAAAAGTTGGATTTTTGTTGTTGTCTAAAAGTCAGAATTTTTTGGTCAAAAAGTCTGAATTTTTTCCAAGTGTCAAAAAGTAGGATTTTTTTTTTGTCAAAAAGTCGGGATTTTTTGTAAGTGTCAAAAAGTTGGATTTTTTTGTTGTCTAAAAGTCAGAATTTTTTGGTCAAAAAGTCGGAATTTTTTCCAAGTGTATAAGGAGTGGGAATTTTTTTTGTCAAAGTCTGCATTTTATTCTAAGTGTCAAAAAGTCGGAATTTTTTCCAAGTGTCAAAAAGTTGGATTTTTTTTTGTCAAAAAGTCATAATTTTTTGGTCAAAAAGTCGGAATTTTTTCTAAGTGTCAAAAAGTAGGATTTTTTTTTTGTCAAAAAGTCGGAATTTTTTCCAAGTGTATAAGGAGTGGGAATTTTTTTTGTCAAAGTCTGCATTTTATTCTAAGTGTCAAAAAGTCGGAATTTTTTCCAAGTGTCAAAAAGTTGGATTTTTTTTTTGTCAAAAAGTCATAATTTTTTGGTCAAAAAGTCGGAATTTTTTCTAAGTGTCAAAAAGTCGGAATTTTTTCCAAGTGTCAAAAAGTTGGATTTTTGTTGTTGTCTAAAAGTCAGAATTTTTTGGTCAAAAAGTCGGAATTTTTTCCAAGTGTCAAAAAGTAGGATTTTTTTTTTGTCAAAAAGTCGGAATTTTTTCCAAGTGTCAAAAAGTTGGATTTTTTTGTTGTCTAAAAGTCAGAATTTTTTTGTCAAAAAGTCGGAATTTTTTCTAAGTGTATAAGGAGTGGGAATTTTTTTTGTCACTGGGAGCGGGTGGGTAAAGTGTCTTGCCCAAGGACACAACGGCAGTGACTAGGATGGCGGAAGCGGGGATCGAACGGCCACTCTACCAACCGAGCTATACCGCCCCACAACAGTGTGAATGAGTGTAAATGGGGGAGGGAATTTTTTTTGGGGTGGTGCACTAATTGTAAGTGTATCTTGTATTTTTTTATGTTGATTAAATAATTTAAAAAAACGATACCGATAATTTCCGATATTACATTTTAAAGCATTTATCGGCCGGTAATATTATCGGACATCTCTAGCTAGAAGCAATGTGGCCCTCAATAAAAAAAAACAGTACAGTACAGAATGTACTCGGTATCAAGGTGATACCATATTTGCAGTATCGCCCCTGCTGGGGTTATTTTGTAATGCGATGTAATTCACTTAGACCAGGGTGTCAAACTCGTTTTAGATGGGAGGGCCTGGTCAAAAAGTCTGAATTTTTTCCAAGTGTCAAAAAGTAGGATTTTTTTTTTGTCAAAAAGTTGGGATTTTTTGTAAGTGTCAAAAAGTCGGAATTTTTTCCAAGTGTCAAAAAGTTGAATTTTTTTTTTGTCAAAAAGTCAGAATTTTTTGGTCAAAAAGTCGTAATTTTTTCCAAGTGTCAAAAAGTAGGATTTTTTTTTTGTCAAAAAGTCGGGATTTTTTGTAAGTGTCAAAAAGTTGGATTTTTTTGTTGTCTAAAAGTCAGAATTTTTTGGTCAAAAAGTCGGAATTTTTTCTAAGTGTATAAGGAGTGGGAATTTTTTTTGTCAAAAAGTCAGAATTTTTTTTGTCAAAGTCTGCATTTTATTCCAAGTGTCAAAAAGTCGGAATTTTTTCCAAGTGTCAAAAAGTTGGATTTTTTTTTTGTCAAAAAGTCGGGATTTTTTGTAAGTGTCAAAAAGTCGGAATTTTTTCCAAGTGTCAAAAAGTTGGATTTTTTTGTTGTCTAAAAGTCAGAATTTTTTGGTCAAAAAGTCGGAATTTTTTCTAAGTGTATAAGGAGTGGGAATTTTTTTTGTCAAAAAGTCAGAATTTTTTTTGTCAAAGTCTGCATTTTATTCCAAGTGTCAAAATGTAGGATTTTTTTTTGTCAAAAAGTCGGGATTTTTTGTAAGTGTCAAAAAGTCGGAATTTTTTCCAAGTGTCAAAAAGTTGGATTTTTTTGTTGTCTAAAAGTCAGAATTTTTTGGTCAAAAAGTCGGAATTTTTTCTAAGTGTATAAGGAGTGGGAATTTTTTTGGTCAAAAAGTCAGAATTTTTTTTTGTCAAAGTCTGCATTTTATTCCAAGTGTCAAAAAGTTGGATTTTTTTGGGTCAAAAAGTCAGAATTTTTTCTAAGTGTCAAAAAACCAAATTATTATTTTTTGTCAAAAAGTCTATTTTTTTTGTCAAAAAACCTTTTGTGTGAAGGGAAGTGAATTATATTTATATAGCGCTTTTCTCTAGTGACTCAAAGCGCTTTACATAGTGAAAGCCAATATCTAAGTTCCATTTAAAGCAGTGTGGGTGGCACTGGGAGCGGGTGGGTAAAGTGTCTTGCCCAAGGACACAACGGCAGTGACTAGGATGGCGGAAGCGGGGATCGAACGGCCACTCTACCAACCGAGCTATACCGCCCCACAACAGTGTGAATGAGTGTAAATGGGGGAGGGAGCTTTTTTGGGTTGGTGCACTAATTGTAAGTGTATCTTGTGTTTTTTATGTTGATTTAATAATTTTTAAAAAACGATACCGATAATTTTAAAAACCGATCATTTCCGATATTACATTTTAAAGCATTTATCGGCCGGTAATATTATCGGACATCTCTAGCTAGAAGCAATGTGGCCCTCAATAAAAAAAACAGTACAGTACAGAATGTACTCGGTATCAAGGTGATACCATATTTTCAGTATCGCCCCTGCTGGGGTTATTTTGTAATGCGATGTAATTCACTTAGACCAGGGTGTCAAACTCGTTTTAGATGGGAGGGCCTGGTCAAAAAGTCGGGATTTTTTGTAAGTGTCAAAAAGTCGGGATTTTTTCCAAGTGTCAAAAAGTTGGATTTTTGTTGTTGTCTAAAAGTCAGAATTTTTTGGTCAAAAAGTCTGAATTTTTTCCAAGTGTCAAAAAGTAGGATTTTTTTTTTGTCAAAAAGTCGGGATTTTTTGTAAGTGTCACAAAGTTGGATTTTTTTGTTGTCTAAAAGTCAGAATTTTTTGGTCAAAAAGTCGGAATTTTTTCCAAGTGTATAAGGAGTGGGAATTTTTTTTGTCAAAGTCTGCATTTTATTCTAAGTGTCAAAAAGTCGGAATTTTTTCCAAGTGTCAAAAAGTTGGATTTTTTTTTGGTCAAAAAGTCAGAATTTTTTGGTCAAAAAGTCGGAATTTTTTCTAAGTGTCAAAAAGTAGGATTTTTTTTTGTCAAAAAGTCGGAATTTTTTGTTGTCTAAAAGTCAGAATTTTTTTGTCAAAAAGTCGGAATTTTTTCTAAGTGTATAAGGAGTGGGAATTTTTTTTGTCAAAGTCTGCATTTTATTCTAAGTGTCAAAAAGTCGGAATTTTTTCCAAGTGTCAAAAAGTTGGATTTTTTTTTTGTCAAAAAGTCAGAATTTTTTGGTCAAAAAGTCGGAATTTTTTCTAAGTGTCAAAAAGTAGGATTTTTTTTTGTCAAAAAGTCGGAATTTTTTGTTGTCTAAAAGTCAGAATTTTTCTGTCAAAAAGTCGGAATTTTTTCTAAGTGTATAAGGAGTGGGAATTTTTTTTGTCACTGGGAGCGGGTGGGTAAAGTGTCTTGCCCAAGGACACAACGGCAGTGACTAGGATGGCGGAAGCGGGGATCGAACCTGCAACCCTCAAGTTGCTGGCACTCTACCAACCGAGCTATACCGCTCCACAACAGTGTGAATGAGTGGAAATGGGGGAGGGAATTTTTTTTGGGTTGGTGCACTAATTGTAAGTGTATCTTGTGTTTTTTTATGTTGATTAAATAATTTAAAAAAACGATACCGATAATTTCCGATATTACATTTTAAAGCATTTATCGGCCGGTAATATTATCGGACATCTCTAGCTAGAAGCAATGTGGCCCTCAATAAAAAAAAACAGTACAGTACAGAATGTACTCGGTATCAAGGTGATACCATATTTGCAGTATCGCCCCTGCTGGGGTTATTTTGTAATGCGATGTAATTCACTTAGACCAGGGTGTCAAACTCGTTTTAGATGGGAGGGCCTGGTCAAAAAGTCTGAATTTTTTCCAAGTGTCAAAAAGTTGGATTTTTTTTTTTTGTCAAAAAGTCGGGATTTTTTGTAAGTGTCAAAAAGTCGGAATTTTTTCCAAGTGTCAAAAAGTTGGATTTTTTTTTTTCGTCAAAAAGTCGGGATTTTTTGTAAGTGTCAAAAAGTCTGAATTTTTTCCAAGTGTCAAAAAGTTGGATTTTTTTTTTTGTCAAAAAGTCGGGATTTTTTGTAAGTGTCAAAAAGTCGGAATTTTTTCCAAGTGTCAAAAAGTTGGATTTTTTTTTTTCGTCAAAAAGTCGGGATTTTTTGTAAGTGTCAAAAAGTCTGAATTTTTTCCAAGTGTCAAAAAGTTGGATTTTTTTTTTTTGTCAAAAAGTCGGGATTTTTGTAAGTGTCAAAAAGTCGGAATTTTTTCCAAGTGTCAAAAAGTTGGATTTTTTTTTTTGTCAAAAAGTCGGGATTTTTTGTAAGTGTCAAAAAGTCGGAATTTTTTCCAAGTGTCAAAAAGTTGGATTTTTTTTTTTGTCAAAAAGTCGGGATTTTTTGTAAGTGTCAAAAAGTCGGAATTTTTTCCAAGTGTCAAAAAGTTGGATTTTTTTTTCCGTCAAAAAGTCGGGATTTTTTGTAAGTGTCAAAAAGTCTGAATTTTTTCCAAGTGTCAAAAAGTTGGATTTTTTTTTTTTGTCAAAAAGTCGGGATTTTTGTAAGTGTCAAAAAGTCGGAATTTTTTCCAAGTGTCAAAAAGTTGGATTTTTTTTTTTGTCAAAAAGTCGGGATTTTTTGTAAGTGTCAAAAAGTCGGATTTTTTTTTTTTGTCAAAAAGTCGGGATTTTTTGTAAGTGTCAAAAAGTCGGAATTTTTTCCAAGTGTCAGGGTTGGTGCACTAATTGTAAGTGTATCTTGTGTTTTTTTATGTTGATTAAATAATTTAAAAAAACGATACCGATAATTTCCGATATTACATTTTAAAGAATTTATCGGCCGGTAATATTATCGGACATCTCTAGCTAGAAGCAATGTGGCCCTCAATAAAAAAAAACAGTACAGTACAGAATGTACTCGGTATCAAGGTGATACCATATTTGCAGTATCGCCCCTGCTGGGGTTATTTTGTAAACTCGGCTCCTCCCATTGTCGCGCATGCGCACTCCAATTCTTCACTCCCATTTTTTTTTTTTTTTTTTTTCAATCCGACTCCAAGCTTCCGGACGCGGACAAGCAGAGCTGCCGCCGAATTTAAAGAGACAGGCGATAGTTATTTAAAACACGATAAACGGCAACCATTGTCCCCCCTCTCTCTTCCGATGCGTCTCGACTCGCACATTTCGACGATGTTCCCCCAAAGTCTCGTCGAGTGAAGCCGCCCCGTCTCGTCTCGCCCTCCCGGCTGCCCCACTTCACTTCCCCGCCGTTCCGTTAGCGACGAGCCAGGCTAAAGTGAGGGCTCGCTGGGCTCCCGACTGGCAGGCTGGCTCCCCCGACCGAGAGGACGCTTTGTCGGCTAGCCGAGCACCGGAGCTACACCGCAGCCTAAACTCTCTCACACACGCCGCTCTCGATGGCGAAGATCCAGGCGCACAGCGCGGCCAAGCAAATCAACCAAATCCCGGACAAGCCTTACGTTATAACCCAGAAGCAAGTGCAGCAGCAGCACTTCCAGAAGCTGAAGGTAAGGAGACAACGGCGGAGGAAAAAAGGGGGAGGAAAAAGTGCCCTCAACCATTTTGTTTCATTACACCGGCTGTGTTGGAGTAGTGAAAGCCGAGTGAGCTAAGCCTCGCTCGGCCTGCGTATTCAAAGTCATTCCCTGCTTGACAGCACCACATAAAGTGCATTTTTTTGCAAGTGACAGCCCACTCGGTGCTACTTTGTGTTTCTACCGTGTCATTGCCCACAGCAAACTCAAAAAAAAAAAAAAAAAAAAAAAAAAAAAAAGCAGCTCGCTGGTGGGAAGTTCCTCCTTGTTCCTTTTTTTCCCTCTCGCAGCCACCCCGAACAAAGTGGTGCACGTCAGCCGAGAGAGAGAGGCTCCAACTTGGCTTCTTTACACCCTTCAAGCTGGTTAAAATGGGCGACGTCTAAAGCGAGTGTGGAGGGGGACAAAACGTGTTGTTATGAGGAGTTCTTGTCGTCATTTGACTGGCTAATGCTAACTAGCCCTGCAGAGATATGTGACAATGCTTTGTGTACTCCAACCACTGTGCCGCGGCACTAGGACATCATCTAATTTCACCTATTTGGGTTCAAAATATTTTTTGCAAACCACTAATTATAGTATGCAAATGATGTGTTGTTGTTGAGTGTTGGTGCTGTCTAGAGCTCGGTCGAGTAACCGTGTAATACTCTTCCATATCAGTAGGTGGCGGCCGGTAGCTAATTGCTTTGTAGATGTCGGAAACAGCGGGAGGCAGCGTGCAGGTAAAAAGGTACTTAATGCTGAAACAAAAAAAATAAACAAAAAGGTAAGTGCCCCTAAGAAACGGCATTGAAGCGTAGGGAAGGCTATAGGCGAGGGCGGACCTACGTCACTTCCGCCTGCCAATCCCCTAGCAATCGGTCGCCATATTGAATTCGTTGAAAACAAACCAGCTCACAGCGAACACAGCATTGACAGAAAAGGCATTTAACGAGGTTTCACGGCATTTTAAACTGTTCTAAATGGCGTATGATTATGTAAATAGTCTTTCCAGTGAGGCTAGGTTAAGATGCGAGTTAAAATGTTCTGTAGTTGGATTAAACGACTGCCCTTACCGCCTTCCAGCAGATGGTATAGCCAAGTTGTGGTTAAGAAGGTGGATTTTTGTTCCTTATATTTACCAGAAACGAAGTGATCCGAACACACGACCCGGGATTTTGGGGGACTCCAGTGAGAAGCGTCCTCGTTTTCCCGGTGTAAAGCTGCGAGCCATTTGTCTCGTCTCTGTGGGGCTTTTAGCACGCTTTGGCAGAAAAATTATTGAGAGATTTGAGGGCTACAACTACAAGTAATGTTTGATTACAACAAAGGAGACTTGCAGACAGCATTTTACGACTGTCTTGAAAAGTTGATTAAATGGCAACATGAAAATTATAGGGTTTATTGGTTTTTAAAAACCCAACCGTTAAGTGCAAATTTAAATGAAACCGGTTTTCGAAAATAGCCTTTATACCGTATGTTATTGTTGTGCAACAACAACAACTTCAGCTGTCGAACGTTATTCAGTAAAAATTCAACGGGTTCAACATTAGCATGGACGGTATAGCCAAGTTGTGGTTAAGAAGGTGGATTTTTGTTCCTTATATTTACCAGAAACGAAGTGATCCGAACACACGACCCGGGATTTTGGGGGACTCCAGTGAGAACCGTCCTCGTTTTCCCGGTGTAAAGCTGCGAGCCATTTGTCTCGTCTCTGTGGGCTTTTAGCACGCTTTGGCAGAACAAAATACGACCTTGGTTTTCCCTGTTTCCAGTTGTGGTTTGCACAACCAAAAACAACACAGTTTTTTGGCATTTTGGAGGCAGAATGACGGGTTTAATCAGCGCAGGTCGACAGGTTAAAGAGTAATGGCGACGGTTTGTTTTCAACGCCAGTCAGGTTGCTATGGCTCGAAGAACCCGTATGTAGCTCAGTTGCCCGGATGTCGGCCCTGCCCTATGCAGAACAAAACTGAACTGGCTACAAAGTCAACAAAAACGGAATGCTGGACGACAGCAAAGACTTACTGCGGAGCAAAGACGGCGTCCACAATGTGCATCCGGACATGACATGACAATCGACAATGTCCCCACGCAGAAGGATAAAAACTAAGTAGATGCGGGAATGTGTGCCGTGGGAGATTATCTAATTTCACCTATTTGGGGTAAAAAATATTTTTTGCAAACCAGTAATTATAGTCTGCAAATGATGTGTTGTTGTTGAGTGTCGGTGCTCTCGAGAGCTCGGCAGAGTAACCGTGTAATACTCTTCCATATCAGTAGGTGGCGGCCGGTAGCTACCCGTATTTTCCGCACTATAATGCGCACCGGATTATAAGGCGCACCTTCAATGAATGGCCTATTTTAAAATTTTGTTCATATATAAGGCGCACCGCATTATAAGGCGCATAGAATAGACGCTACAGTAGAGGCTGGGGTTACGTTATGCATCCATTAGATGGAGCTTCGCTAAAGGGAATGTCAACAAAACAAATAGTGATTGTACTGACACTTCTACTTGCTGCTCTATGTTCAACAACCCACTGTTCCAGTTTGTCCTCCAACTGTAGCCATCTCGCTTTGGAAAGTCTGTTTAGTCTTCTTTACTTGGCTCAGGTCATCATGTTGCTTCCTCCACTTCCGCACCATTGATTCGTTAATGTTAAAGACATGAAACTGCTATGGGACAATACCAAAAAAAGAGGAATAGGAGCGCAAGACACGAAGTAAAACACTACACCAGTGGTTCTTAACCTGGGTTTGATGGAAACCTAGGGGTTCGGTGAGTCGGGCTCAGGGGTTCGGCGGAGGTCAAGACACACCCGACTCATCGTGTAAATAAAAACTTCTCCCTATCGGCGTATTACGGACACGGCAACAGCAGAAGTCAGACTGATTTGCAGGTGTGTCATTTGTTGTGAGTTTATGCACTGTGTTGGTTTTGTTGTTTGAACAAGGTGATGTTCATGCACGCTTCAGTAAAAAAACATGGTAACACTTTAGTATGGGGAACATATTCACCATTAATTAGTTGCTTATTAACATGCAAATTAGTAACATATTGGCTCATAACTAGTCATTATTAAGTACTTATTAATACCTTATTCGGCATGGCCTTATTATAACTCCTAACCCTCTAACCCTAATCATATAATTCTAAATTAAGTCTGTTACTTAGAATATGTTCCCCTATCTTTCTTACAGTCTGCAACATTGTTATTGTCATATTTGTTAAAGTCGGAAACATCATTGTCATCTTTCTTACAGTTAGAAACAACATTGTCATCTTTCTTACAGTCTGAAAAATTGTTATTGTCATCTTTCTTACAGTCGGAAACATCATTATTGTCATCTTACAGTTGGAAACATTGTCGTCATCTTTCTTGCAGTCGGAAACATCGTCATTGTCAATCTTTCTTACAGTCGGAAACATTGTCATCTTTCTTACAGTCGGAAACATATTACTGTCATCTTTCTTACAGTCGGAAACATTGTCATCTTTCTTACAGTCGGAAACATATCATTACTGTCATCTTTCTTACAGTCGGAAACATATCATTACTGTCATCTATCTTACAGTTGGAAACATATTGTTGTCATCTTTCTTACAGTCGGAAACATCATTATTGTCATCTTACAGTTGGAAACATTGTCGTCATCTTTCTTACAGTCGGAAACATCGTCATTGTCAATCTTTCTAACAGTCGGAAACATTGTCATCTTTCTTACAGTCGGAAACATATCATTACTGTCATCTTTCTTACAGTCGGAAACATTGCCATCTTTCTTACAGTCGGAAACATATCATTACTGTCATCTTTCTTACAGTCGGAAACATATTGTTGTCATCTTTCTTACAGTCGGGAACATATTGTCATCTTTCTTACATTCGGAAACATATTGTCATCTTTCTTACAGTCGGAAACATTGTTATTGTCATCTTTCTTACAGTCGGAAACATATTGTTGTCATCTTTCTTACAGTCGGAAACATATTGTTATTGTCACCTTTCTTACAGTCGGAAACATATTATTGTCATCTTTCTTACATTCGGAAACATATTGTTGTCATCTTTCTTACAGTCGGAAACATATTGTGTCCAAAAAACTCTAAATGAAGTCTTTGTTACTTAGAATATGTTCCCCATACTGAAGTGTTACCAAAAACATATAACTTTGTCTTGAATTTGAAAAAAAAAACATTTTATTTTTCACTAAAGAAGGGTTCGGTGAATGCGCATATGAAACTGGTGGGGTTCGGTACCTTCAACAAGGTTAAGAACCACTTCACTACACACAGGGAAACAGCAATAAACTCCAAATAAGTGAACTGAACTGGCTACAAAGTAAACAAAAACAGAATGCTGGACGACAGCAAAGACTTACTGTGGAGCAAAGACGGTGTCCACAAAGTACATCTGAACATGACATGACAATCAACAATGTCCCCACGAAGAAGGATAAAAACAACTGAAATATTCTTGATTGCTAAAACAAAGTAGATGCGGGAAATATTGCTCAAAGGAAGACATGAAACTGCTACAGGAAAATACCAAAAAAAGAGAAAAAGCCACCGAAATAGGAGCGCAAGACAAGAAGTAAAACACTACACACAGGAAAACAGCAAAAAAGTCCAAATAAGTCAGGGTGTGATGTGACAGGTGTTGACAGTACACCTACTTTGAGACAAGAGCTATAGTGATGCATGCTTAGTTATGCTTTAAAGTCATATTTAACAATTGCGACAACAACTTTTTGAGTTTCGTTTTTTAATGATTTCTGCTGGTGGTGTGCCTCCGCATTTTTTCAACGCAAAAAATGTGCCTTGGCTCAAAAAAGGTTGAAAAACACTGCATTACTCTCACCCAGCCCCGATGTGTGGCCAATAAAGAGCAGTGAGCGTGTTTAGGTCCCCACGCATTTGTTGACGTATTTACTAATAGTACACAGCTGCTAAGTTGAGTGTTTGTTGACAGAGCTATTAACTGGGGGACAATGGACGTGGTTAGCTGAGAATGTGTGCTGGTGGAGGCTTTTCAACGACACCACAGCTGATTCAGCATCCTCTGCATGCAGCCTTTTTCATGCTCCACATGTTTGTCCTTGCAGGTGGAAGATGCCTTGTCATACCTGGACCAGGTCAAGATCCGCTTCGCCAACGACCCCGGCATATACAACAAGTTCCTCGACATCATGAAGGAGTTCAAGTCACAGAGGTATTTCTTTACGTGCTAACTGTGTTGCAGATGCTTGAGCTAAAAACACGCGATTGCACCTCGCTTAACATTACTGGGGGCTTCCACACAAAAATTACGCAACCCTTTTTATGATAGCGTGCCCTTTCAAGAGACACTAATACGGGTTTGAACAACGACGCGATGTGAATCATAATTGAAGTTTTAGATCCCAAAATAATTCAGTGATTTGAAATCGATTCAGTTCCTTTTTTTGTTTTAGCAAAAAAAAGTGAAAAATACTGGATACTGAACAGTCCAGTCACCAACATTTTAACAGTACGTATTTTTCGGATTCTAAGTCGCTCCAGAGTATACGTCGCACAGGCCGAAAATGCGTAATAAAGAAGGAAACAACATATACAGGTAAAAGCCAGTAAATTAGAATATTTTGAAAAACTTGATTTATTTCAGTAATTGCATTCAAAAGGTGTAACTTGTACATTATATTTATTCATTGCACACAGACTGATGCATTCAAATGTTTATTTCATTTAATTTTGATGATTTGAAGTGGCAACAAATGAAAATCCAAAATTCCGTGTGTCACAAAATTAGAATATTACTTAAGGCTAATACAAAAAAGGGATTTTTAGAAATGTTGGCCAACTGAAAAGTATGAAAATGAAAAATATGAGCATGTACAATACTCAATACTTGGTTGGAGCTACTTTTGCCTCAATTACTGCGTTAATGCGGCGTGGCATGGAGTCAATGAGTTTCTGGCACTGCTCAGGTGTTATGAGAGCCCAGGTTGCTCTGATAGTGGCCTTCAACTCTTCTGCGTTTTTGGGTCTGGCATTCTGCATCTTCCTTTTCACAATACCCCACAGATTTTCTATGGGGCTAAGGTCAGGGGAGTTGGCGGGCCAATTTAGAACAGAAATACCATGGTCCGTAAACCAGGCACGGGTAGATTTTGCGCTGTGTGCAGGCGCCAAGTCCTGTTGGAACTTGAAATCTCCATCTCCATAGAGCAGGTCAGCAGCAGGAAGCATGAAGTGCTCTAAAACTTGCTGGTAGACGGCTGCGTTGACCCTGGATCTCAGGAAACAGAGTGGACCGACACCAGCAGATGACATGGCACCCCAAACCATCACTGATGGTGGAAACTTTACACTAGACTTCAGGCAACGTGGATCCTGTGCCTCCCCTGTCTTCCTCCAGACTCTGGGACCTCGATTTCCAAAGGAAATGCAACATTTGCATGGTTGGGTGATGGTTTGGGGTGCCATGTCATCTGCTGGTGTCGGTCCACTCTGTTTCCTGAGATCCAGGGTCAACGCAGCCGTCTACCAGCAAGTTTTAGAGCACTTCATGCTTCCTGCTGCTGACCTGCTCTATGGAGATGGAGATTTCAAGTTCCAACAGGACTTGGCGCCTGCACACAGCGCAAAATCTACCCGTGCCTGGTTTACGGACCATGGTATTTCTGTTCTAAATTGGCCCGCCAACTCCCCTGACCTTAGCCCCATAGAAAATCTGTGGGGTATTGTGAAAAGGAAGATGCAGAATGCCAGACCCAAAAACGCAGAAGAGTTGAAGGCCACTATCAGAGCAACCTGGGCTCTCATAACACCTGAGCAGTGCCAGAAACTCATCGACTCCATGCCACGCCGCATAAACGCAGTAATTGAGGCAAAAGGAGCTCCAACCAAGTATTGAGTATTGTACATGCTCATATTTTTCATTTGCATACTTTTCAGTTGACCAACATTTCTAAAAATCCCTTTTTTGTATTAGCCTTAAGTAATATTCTAATTTTGTGACACACGGAATTTTGGATTTTCATTTGTTGCCACTTCAAATCATCAAAATTAAATGAAATAAACATTTGAATGCATCAGTCTGTGTGCAATGAATAAATATAATGTACAAGTTACACCTTTTGAATGCAATTACTGAAATAAATCAAGTTTTTCAAAATATTCTAATTTACTGGCTTTTACCTGTATAAGACGCACTGGAGGAAAAGTCGCATTTTTGGGGGAAATGTATTTGATAAAAGCCAACAGCAAGAATAGACATTTGAAAGATTAATAGATGATCAAATGAACTGGAAATCTCATATACAAAACATACAACATAAGGTGGCAAAAAACATTTCAATAATGAATAAAGCAAAATATGTCCTGGGCCACAAATCACTACATATTCTCTACTGCTCGCTAGTGTTACCATATCTGAGTTATTGTGCAGAAATATGGGGAAATAACTACAAATGTGCGCTACATTCGCTAATCGTGTTACAAAAAAGATCAGTTAGAATAATACATCATGTTGGATATAGAGAACACACAAACCCTTTATTTATTAAGTCAGAAATATTAAAGTTCGGTGATTTGGTAAAATTGCAAACAGCTAAAATGATGTACAAAGCAAACTATAACCTGCTACCAAAGAATGTACAACAATTCTTCTCAACTAAAGAGGAGAAATATAACCTTAGAGGAAAAAATAATTTAAAACATTTATATGCACGTACAACACTTAAAACTTTTAGCATATCAGTATGTGGAATTAAATTATGGAATGGATTAACATACCTGCCAACTACTCCGGTTTTCCCGTAATTAGTACGGTTTTCATCAACCTATTCCGGGTTACGGTTGCAGTGATAAAAAATACGGTTTTTCATTAATTAAGAAAAAAATATTTTTTTAAAGTTTTATTCACGAAATCGCGTAACAACAATGACAATCGACACTGCTTCCCATAACTTCCTATCGAGCCATTCCGAATGCCATGCGCGAGGCTATTTATAGCACCGCTGCCAAGCACGAGGCACCAGTTGACATTGTTTCCAAACGAGCGAACGATCATGGAATCAGCCGGAGAAAAATCGCAAACGAGTCTTAAACCGAAAAGAAAACTGCAGTCATTCCGTGGAGAATATTCAAAAGCCTATCCGGGAATAATTATCCGTTCCAAAAAGGGTGAAAACTACGCGAATTGCACCTTGTGCAGACAAGATTTTTCGATCGGACACGGAGGAATTAGCGATGTAAAAGACCACATTGGGACAAAAAAACACAAGTCTAATGCCGTTGCTAGAGATACAAGTGGAAAACTTTCAACGTTTTTCGTCGCCCAAACAGATTCTTTGGATGTGATAAATGCCAAAGTTTTATTTACGGAGGCAATAATTGAGCATGGACTTCCAATGGCAAACTGATCACATGGGACAGTTATTTCGGAAAATGTTTCCCGACTCGAAAATCGCCAAAAAATATGGATGTGGTCGAACCAAAACATTTGAACCTGTCTGAATGCTAATAATCAGGTGACTAGGTTTTTCTGATTTCAAAAGTTGGCAGGTATGGATTAAGTAAATAAGTTAAAAATTGTACTGATATGATCCAGTTTAAGAGGTTGTTCAAAATAATAGTGCTTACAGAGTACAACAAAGAAGAATTATGAGAAATACTTTCAACCTTATTGAAAATAAGATATTCTTCATCTCAGTATGTTAATAATGACTGAATTAATTAATTAATTACATATTACAAAACTGTTGTATACTAATTCATAGATGTTATTTTATTATATAAAAAGGTCAGTAAATGATTCTATATATTTGTAAACGCTTTGAAGTGGGAAAGGGGTAGGATTATATAAGCTTTGCTTCTTCCTACTCCTTTTTGGGCGTGATGTAAAATGAAATGATATGAAATTGTGTGATGTATTATGATGTAATTGTGTTCATGTTCGAAATAAACTAAAGAAAGAAAGAAAGAAAGGCAATTCAAAATAAATAAAGAATAGTGAACAACAGGGTGAATAAGTGTACGTTATATGAGGCATAAATAACCAACTGGTATGTTAACGTAACATATTATGGTAAGAGTCATTCAAATAACTATAACATATAGAACATGCTATACGTTTACCAAACAATCTGTCGCTCCTAATCGCTAAATCCCATGAAATCTTCTTCCTCGTTGTCGCTCCTGGAATGCGTCCTTTCTTTCTGCTGCTCGATCGCCGTTTTCTGCTGCATATTTCACTACGTCCAGCTTGTAATCTGCAGTATATGATTTCCTTTTCGGTGCCCTTTTTGTTCAGCCCTTCTCCGTTTTTATAAGTTACCGCCAATGTAGAAATGATCCATTTTAATAGCTATGGCAGTAGCATATAGCAGTTAGCATCCCATGACCCACAATGCACTTCTGCCATGACCCTCCCCCGCCAAATTCTTATTGGTTGACGTGTGAGTGACGATTGCTGACATTTTGCTTCGTCTCTTCCGTGAATTAGATAAATAATATTTGATATTTTACGCTCACACATAAGTCGCTCCTGAGTATAAGTCGCACCCCCGGCCAAACTATGAAAAAAAACTGCCACTTATAGTCCGAAAAATACGGTACCGTATTTTCCCGACCATAGGGCGCACCGGATTATAAGGCGCTCTGGCGATGAGTTTTGAAACCCTTCCTCCTGTCCAGCGTTTTCAAAAATGTGCATTTTGTATGCGTTTGCGTGTGGACAAGAGGCCAAAACGCATAGACAAGTATGACTTTGTAAAGGACATCCACTTTCCTTCCGCCTGAGGATACCCCACAGGTGCTCATTCTTGGCCACACCTTCAGCTTCCTCAGCAAGGCACTTGTCTTCTCAAAGGTGTGTTTAGGCTCGTTATTAATGTTGCAGAACAGCCCAATTTCCCAAAAAGAGCTTTAGAATGTCACAAAACGTGTTAAATTTCATATGAACCACAGCTCCGCTGTGCTCGCAGCACTCGTACAGCCCCACACCATGATGCCGCCACCATTATGCTTGTCACGGTTATCTTGGGTTGCTTACAGAGGTGGGTAGTAACGCGCTACATTTACTCCGTTACATCTACTTGAGTAACTTTTGGGATAAATTGTACTTCTAAGAGTAGTTTTAATGCAACATACTTTTACTTTTACTTGAGTATATTTATAGAGAAGAAACGCTACTTTTACTCCGCTACTTTTATCTACATTCAGCTCGCTACTCGCTACAAATTTTTATCGATCTGTTAATGCACGCTTTGTTTGTTTTGGTCTGTCAGACAGACCTTCAAAGTGCCTGCGTTTCAACAAATACAGTCACTGGTGACGTTCACTCCGTTCCACCAATCAGATGCAGTCACCGGTGACGTTGGACCAATCAAACAGAGCCAGGCGGTCACATGACCTGACTTAAACAAGTTGAAAAACTTATTGGGGTGTTACCATTTAGTGGTCAATTGTACGGAATATATACTGTACTGTGCAATCTACTAATAAAAGTTTCAATCAATCAATCAAAAGTGTGAAGGAAAAAAGACCCTTTTTTATTTCAACCGTACATCCCGTCAAAAGCCTAAAGACTGACTGCACAGTTCCTGTCTTCACAATAAAAGTGCCGCTCCATCGCGCCTGCGCTTTCAAAACAAGAGTCTCCGAAAGCCAGCGCAAACAAGCTAGCAAGCTACGGAGTTTGCCGCCAATGTATTTCTTGTAAAGTGTATAAAAACGAATATGGAAGCTGGACAAATAAGATGCCAAAAACCAACCACTTTCATGTGGTATTAGACAGAAAGGAGGAACTTTTTTTCTCCTCCATTTGAAAACGTGGAAGCTATCAGCACTACTGTCTGATTACAATCAATGCAAGTCATCAGAATCAGGTAATACACCAACTTATATTCTTGTCTTCATGAAAGAAAGGAATCTATATGTGTTAAACATGCATGTATATTCATTAAAACACCTTTAACATGTAAACAAAAACGGCAAAATAAATAAATATAAATTATATACTGTATATATATATATGTGTATATATATATATATATATATATATATATATATATATATATGTATATATATATAAATGTGTGTGTATTAGAGATGCACGGTTTGCGGGCACAACCGCGGAGTCCGCGGATTATCCGCGGATCGGGCGGATTAAATAAAAAAAAATTAGATTTTATCCGCGGGTCGGGTCGGGTCGGGTGGTTGAAATAAAAAAAAATTAGATTTTAAATAGATTCAGGCGGGTGGCAGTTAAACCAATTGGGAAATATATATACATAGTTAAATGTTGTTACCCACATACGAAAAACGAGCAGGCACCTGCAGCATATGCCACAACAGAAGAAAAAAAAAAAAGAGATGGACACTTTTACGGAGCGGAGAAGGGACGCCTCGCCGGGGTCCGGGACCGAGGCCCCTTCCCCCGAGAGGGCCCCACCGGGAGCCGTAGCTGAGGCGATCCGCGAGAAGGGCCCGACGCACGTCCAGGGTCACCACCGCGCCCACCGCACCGACACCCCGCCTCGTCCGCCTTCGCCGCGGCTGGCGTCACGCGCAGCAGGTAAGCAGCTTACCTGCCCGCCACCCCCGTGGCCGGGGGCTCGTAACAGGGGTCACTCCGCGCGCTCCGCCCGCGCAGCTTACCTGCCCGCCACCCCCATTGCCGGGGGCGCGTAACAGGGGTCACTCCGCGCGCAGTGCACTCACGAAAGGGCTGGAGCTCACCCTGGTTGATATAGACAGCAGCTAGGACGGTGGCCATGGAAGTAGGAACCCGCTAAGGAGTGTGTAACAACCCACCTGCCGAATCAACTAGCCCTGAAAATGGATGGCGCTGGAGCGTCGGGCCCATATACCCGGCCGTCGCCTGCAGCGAGACGCGCTTGGAGGTGCGCTCAGCGCGGCTCCCATATGATTGCGCACTGGTGTGCGTCTGGGTCGTGACAGCGTGGCACGCGAATGTCTGTGCTGCATTGGATCAGTCTTTTTTCTTTAACATGCAAAAGCTTTATAACCTCACTAATGCCTTGCATCGTCTATATTAGATATATAACAACGGGCGGATGCGGGCGGATGCGGTTCTGATCAAATGTTAGATCGGGTGGATTGCGGATGGTTGACGACTTTCTGATGCGGTTGCGGATGAAATAATTGCCTATCCGCGCATCTCTAATATATATATATATATATATATATATATGTGTGTGTATATATATATACATATATATATATATGTGTGTGTGTGTGTGTGTGTATGTTACTCATCAGTTACTCAGTACTTGAGTAGTTTTTTCACAACATACTTTTTACTTTTACTCAAGTAAATATTTGGGTGACTACTCCTTCCTTTTACTTGAGTAATAAATCTCTAAAGTAACAGTACTCTTACTTGAGTACAATTTCTGGCTACTCTACCCACCTCTGGTTGCTTAGCTATTTAGACCATTTCGCCTTTGTGTTGACTAATTTTCAGTGAGTATTAAATCTATACTGCCATACAAGCTGTACCCTGACCACTCTAAAGTAGTTTAATTTCTGTCGTATTGTCCTTTGAAAAGATTTGCAGAAGGTAAAACGTAATGATGAAGTCGTCAAATTTGCATAATTGGCTAATGACGCATTTGCAAAAAGCTTGCAACAAAGACAAGCTACACAATCATGTTTGTAATTACCATAAACCTTCTTCGGGCGATTGTTTTTCTAGTTCTACAAAATGAAGCTGCTCCTGGGAATACTTCTGGGTGATCGTTAGGAAGAGCGACGCATTCTCTCATGTCCGAGTCGCCAGGGCTCAAAACACTCGCTAAACCGAGTCATGAAGTCGCATATTTGTCAGCACCGATCTCTCTTACTACTAAAGATGTAACCCAATACTAATGATTTAAACAAGTTACTTTAAAAAATACCAGTACTTTCTTTCCATGGACATGATGGCGCACCGTGGTGACATTTTTGGTAATACAAGCAGAGGGACGTGTGAGTCAACACAAACACAGAGCACTTACGAGCGGCAACAGCGTGGAGACAGAAGAGTGAGAATGGACGTATTTTGACTTGTAACTAACGATAAAGGTGAAGCAATACACTGCAGAGTCTTAGCGGCTAACGCCCATCCACAGTGTTTTAGCTACAAATCCTCACCTCCATGGCGTGAAATAAACTACGATTCTTACAAGTATCATCCCTGCAGGACGAGGAATAGCAAAACATGCTTCACTACACACCGAAGGAGGATGCAATAGCTCACTGATAACAAGTTAGCGCTCCTGAATGTAAACAAATAAGTGGATCTATACTAGGGATGTCCCGATCCGATATTTGGATCGGATCGGCTGCCGATATTTGCCAAAAATTGCTTATCGGCAAGGCATGGGAAAATGCCGATCCAGATCCAGTTAAAAAAAAAAACTCCGGTCCGTGTTTTCCAACGCACCGATTTAAATAATACATTCCACTTTTCTGCTGCTCCCTAATTTCCGTTCCGCATTTTCCAGCACACCTTCAACACATCCACAGGTCTGTGGATTCTCACGTAGTTGCTTTTAGCTGCTGGCATTACACGACAGGCTCTTGTGTCTCCCTCTCACAGACAGCAAGTGCACCTTCTTACACACGTCACGTCATACGTCACATACGTATACGTCCTCTCGCAGCAGAGAGGTAGCAGCATGGCTAACGTTAGCTGTGATGCTAGCGCAGCCGTGCGAGCAACGCTCCCTCTAAGGTGCTCGCCTGTGCAATTGCGCACTGTTTAAGCGTCCTCTGCGCATAGCAAATCTATGCCACGCACAAAATCAAATAAAAAAAAATAAGCGCATAACAATTTTCGACACACGGACACGACAGAGAAAACAGTTTTCGTCATCATTGTTCAAATATTATAACGTCTGTCGAGACGCTTATCTCTATTCGGTGCCACACGTCCACACCATCAAAATGCAGAGGCAAAAATTTCCACATCAACACCGTATGAAAGAATTAGTGATTTTTTTAGCTGTGATTTCCTTCTCTGCATGAAAGTTTAAAAGTAGCATATATTAATGCAGTATGAAGAAGAATGTTTTAATGTAGACATGCAAGCCTTGAAAGAACATTTTGAAAATCAAGACTACATTTCCTGCAAATGGGTGCATTTCTACCCTATATTTTAACTTTAGATTTATTCTCATATCAAACTCTTTTGGCTGTCTTTTTGACACTTACCCTCCACACCCTGGATTATAAATAATGTAAATAATTCAATGTGATTATCTTGTGTGATGACTGTATTATGATGATAGTATATATCTGATAGTATATATCTGTATCATGAATCAATTTAAGTGGACCCCGACTTAAACAAGTTGAAAAACTTATTGGGGTGTTACCATTTAGTGGTCAATTGTACGGAATATGTACTTCACTGTGCAACCTACTAATAAAAGTCTCAATCAATCAATCAAAACACATAGAATCATCATACTGCTGTGATTATATGCATCAAGTGTTCATTCAAGGCTAAGGCAAAATATGGAGATATATATTGTGTATCGCAATATGGCCTTAAAATATCGCAATATTAAAAAAAGGCCATATCGCCCAGCCCTAGTTCAATGATGCCATTTCTGTTTGTCATGTATCATTTTGTCTATTTTGTGTTTATCCTGTTAAATGGAACAAACTAATTTCATTTTTTTCCTTGAAAATCAACTTATACCTTGAAAAGCATTTTTTTTCTTGAAAATCTTTTTTTCCCTTGAAAACCAACTTTTACCTTAAAAATCAACTTTTACCTTGAAAATAATTTTTTTTCATGAAAATCAACTTTTACCTTGAAAATCATTTTTTGTCTTGAAAATCAACTTTCACCTTGAAAATTATGTTTTGCCTTGAAAATCAACTTTTACCTTGAAAATTATTTTTTGTCTTGAAAATAATTTTTTGTCTTGAAAATCAACTTTTACCTTAAAAATCAACTTTTACCTTGAAAATCATTTTTTGTCTTGAAAATCAACTTTTACCGTATTTTCCGCACTATAAGGCGCACCGGATTATTAGCCGCACCTTCTATGAATTACATATTTCATAATTTTGTCCACCAATAAGCCGCCCCGGACTAAAAGCCGCGCCTACGCTGCGCTAAAGTGAATGTCAAAAAAACGCTGCGCTAAAGTGAATGTCAAAAAAACAGTCAGATAGTTCAGTCAAACTTTAATAATATATTGAAAACCAGCGTTCTAACAACTCTGTCCCAAAATGTACGCAAATGTGCAATCACAAACATAGTAAAATTCAAAATGGTGTAGAACAATAGCAACATAATGTTGCTCGAACGTTAATGTCACAACACACAAAATAAACATAGCGCTCACCTTCTGAAGTTATTCTTCATTCGTAAATCCTTCGAATTCTTCGTCTTCGGTGTCCGAATTGAAAAGTTGGGCGAATACGGGATCCAAAATGGCCGGTTCCGTCTCGTCGAAGTCACCGGAGTCAGTGTCACTGTTGTCCAGCAGTTCTGTGAATCCTGCCTTCCGGAAAGGTCGGACCACAGTTGTGACCGAAACTATCTGCCCAGGCATTTACGATCCACTGGCAGATGTTGGCGTATGTCGACCGGCGCTATCTGCCCGTCTTAGTGAAGGTGTGTTCGCCTTCGGAGCTGTGTGAAAAAAGCCACCCGGCCTCTTCGCGTAAACTTCCCTTAACCACTCGCTCATCTTTTCTTCATCCATCCATCCCTTCGAGTTAGCTTTTATGATGACGCCGGCTGGAAAGGTCTCTTTTGGATGGGTGGAAGTTAGCATGGCAAGCTAGAACCACAGTGAAGGATGACTTCTCATTCCCTGTGGAGCGAATATTCACCGTACGTGCTCCCGTTCCACAGTGCGGTTCAGTTGCTGTGAAATACGGTAGTAATCCGTGTGCGGATGGAGAGATTGCGTCTTTTTATGAACCGGATCGTTTTGTAGGAGCCATTTTGTGGTCTTTACAGATGTAAACAGGAAATGAAACGTACGGTGATATCCGCGCGTTTTTTCTTCTTCTTCCGGGGGCGGGTGAAGCGCTTCCTGTTCTATGGGGGCGGGTGAAGCGCTTCCTGTTCTATGGGGGCGAGTGCTTTCATTGGCGGTTGCTTGCGTAGAAGAAGAAGCGCTTCCTGTTCTACCGGGAAAAAAGATGGCGGCTGTTTACCGAAGTTGCGAGACCGAAACTTTATGAAAATGAATCGTAATAAAGCGCACCGGGTTATTAGGCGCACTGTCAGCTTTTGAGAAAAATTGTGGTTTTTAGGTGCGCCTTATAGTGCGGAAAATACGGTACCTTAAAAATCAACTTTTACCTTGAAAATATTTTTTTTGTCTTGAAAATCAACTTTTATCTTGAAAATATTTTGTCATGAAAATCAAATTTGACCTTGAAAATAATTTTTTGTCTTGAAAATCAACTTTTACCTTGAAAATCATGTTTTGCCTTGAAAATCAACTTTTACCTTGAAAATTATTTTTTGTCTTGAAAATATTTTTTTGTCTTGAAAATCAACTTTTACCTTAAAAATCAACTTTTACCTTGAAAATCATTTTTTGTCTTGAAAATCAACTTTTACCTTAAAAATCAACTTTTACCTTGAAAATATTTTTTTTGTCTTGAAAATCAACTTTTACCTTGAAAATCATTTTTTGTCATGAATTTTTTTTTTCTTCAAAACCAACTTTTACCTTGAAAATAAATTTCTGTCTTGAAAATCAACTTATACCTTGAAAAGCATTTTTTTTCTTGAAAATCTTTTTTTCCCTTGAAAACCAACTTTTACCTTAAAAATCAACTTTTACCTTGAAAATCAATTTTTGTCTTGAAAATCAACTTTTACCTTGAAAATCAATTTTTTTGCATGAAAATCAACTTTTACCTTGAAAATCATTTTTTTTGCATGAAAATCAACTTTTATCTTGAAAATCATTTTTTGTCTTGAAAATCATTTTTTGTCTTGAAAATCATTTTTTGTCTTGAAAATCAACTTTTACCTTGAAAATCATGTTTTGCCTTGAAAATCAACTTTTACCTTGAAAATTATTTTTTGTCTTGAAAATCATTTTTTGTCTTGAAAATCAACTTTTACCTTAAAAATCAACTTTTACCTTGAAAATCATTTTTTGTCTTGAAAATCAACTTTTACCTTAAAAATCAACTTTTACCTTGAAAATATTTTTTTTGTCTTGAAAATCAACTTTTACCTTGAAAATCATTTTTTGTCATGAATTTTTTTTTTTTCTTCAAAACCAACTTTTACCTTGAAAATAAATTTTTGTCTTGAAAATCAACTTATACCTTGAAAAGCTTTTTTTTTCTTGAAAATCTTTTTTTCCCTTGAAAACCAACTTTTACCTTAAAAATCAACTTTTACCTTGAAAATAATTTTTTTGCATGAAAATCAACTTTTATCTTGAAAATCATTTTTTGTCTTGAAAATCATTTTTTGTCTTGAAAATCAACTTTTACATTAAAAATAAACTTTTACCTTGAAAATCAATTTTTGTCTTGAAAATCAACTTTTACCTTGAAAATCAATTTTTGTCTAGAAAATCAACTTTTACCTTGAAAATCGTCTGCAAATTATTATGTCATGTAGGGGGGGGTCTTCCGGTCACATTTTAATGAGGGCCCCAAATAAGCCAGGGGGCGGCCCTGCCTGTGTTTTCTCTTTAAACTTCTGACCACGCCATGGCATCAGTATATCATTGTACGGAATATGTACTTCACTGTGCAACCTACTAATAAAAGTCTCAATCAATCAATCAAAACACATAGAATCATCATACTGCTGTGATTATATGCATCAAGTGTTCATTCAAGGCTAAGGCAAAATATCCAGATATATATTGTGTATCGCAATATGGCCTTAAAATATGGCAATATTAAAAAAAGGCCATATCGCCCAGCCCTAGTTCAATGATGCCATTTCTGTTTGTCATGTATCATTTTGTCTATTTTGTGTTTATCCTTGAATAAACAGGTCAGTTTCTTGTTACCAACCATTGTGTATTATTCAAACTCCCCTAATTCAGCTGGCTAGTTGTTATCAAGAGTACTAAAACCCTTTTCAACATGATTCTGACAACTAAGTAGGCTAAATAACATTAATACATGCTCGGATAGGTCAGTATCGGTATCGGTCAGTTTCGGTATCGGATCGGAAATGCAAAAACAATATCGGTATCGGATCGAAAGTGCAAAAACCTGGATCGGGACATCCCTAATCTATACAGACATCGGCAGTAACGATACCAAGTACAAGAGCCGTATATAGTCGATTCTGCAATGGTTACTATTTTTTACAATCACAAAATATTTTGTCATTTGTGTTTTTGTTGTTAAACCCATGAAATATGTCCCTGGACCAGATCTGGGCAAATTAAGGCCCGTTAAGCTTTTCAATCTGGCCCGCCGGACATTCCCAAATCATTTTTTTTAGATCTTTAAGATGTAAAGTGTAGCTGCCATTATGATGTGCTGTGATGTTTTCTAACGACCGTAAGTCTTCAACTATACTAAGTTTTTCAATGGTTGGAATCTGCGCTTATGGATGTTATACCAGTGACTATGGTCATCTAATTAGTTACTATGGTCATCTAATTAGTTACTATGGTAATCTACGTCACAGCAGCTCAGACGAAGCACCCAGCAGTGTGGGCAGGGAGCGTTTCCACAGGCGCGGAAGGAGATTTTCACAACAAAGTTCTAAAGCTTAGTGATATATCAGATATATCAGATTGTAGGTGGGTTTATTTTGTACCCTTCACGTTCATATTTCACTGTTTGTTGCGTTTCACTTCATTATAAAATGTGTCGATCGAAAGGGGGTGTGACGTTCATATTTTGTCAATATTCAGTGTTTTATCCTTCATAGAAAAATTTAAAATTCCATTACATTTTTTTAAGGCGGTCTGTCATAACGTTTTTAGCATTCAATCAGACATTATTGTGAGGTTTTGTATTAGTGTTCCTAAAAATAGATATGCCGGCCCCTAAACACATTTTTTGCTTTAAATGTGGCCCCCGAGTCAAAATAATTGCCCAGCCCTGCCCTGGACACATGAGGACTTTGAGTATGACCAATGTATGATCCTGTAACTACTTGGTATCGGATCCACGCTGTCGGAGGCAGATATTTGAGCTGTTGAGGGGCTTGCTGAACAACCTGGGTTTGCTATGTCACTGAAGGGGGTCAGGCAAAGTGGTGACTTTCGAGAAATGCTAGTTTCCTTCCCTGTATGAGTGACGACATTGACATAGATTCCATCCGTTTATCTCCCATGTAACTATGCTTTTCATTTTTTACTAGCTTGCTCAAAGAGGGGCGTATTTTAGAAGTGTTGTACTAGTGATAAAGATCTTTTTAGAAGATCTGAAGGGGGAATTGTCGGAGGCAGATATTTACATATATCCGAATTTAAGTTGTACTTCTTTCATTTCTTAGTCATACTTGAAAACAGCTCGTGTTTTCCATTTCTTCTCTTGATGCTCTGTCAGCAAATATACTGTGTGTGTTAACCTTGAGTTCTTTGGAATGTGTTTTGACTAGCATTTGTTTTGTCTATAGAGATGGGACGAGAGAGAGGGTGGTGGGATCGGGAAGACAGACCATTTTGGGAGGCGCAATAGAATGTTCTAGGGTTAGACTGGTCTCAATCAATGTATATTGGCAAAGCTTTGAGAATATACAACAAAATACCTATTCTGTCTCTGGTGGTTTTTCAACTCAGCTTTAAGTGTCGGAAAGAACTTGGGAGCGAATTGTGACTTGAATTCCCTGGGAGGAACAACTGGTCCAAAACGCAACAACGCCCAAATTTGTAGTATCACTCAAAACTAATGTAAAGTATCCAAACAACAGAAGAATACGTGTTTAATACATTTGAACAGAAGTGTAGATAGAACATGTTAAAACAGAACGTACCGTATTTTCCGCACCATAAGCCGCCCTGGGTTATAAGCCGCGCCTTCAATGAACGGCATATTTCAAAACTTTGTCCACCTATAAGCCGCCCCGTGTTATAAGCCGCATCTAACTGCGCTAAAGGAATGTCAAAAAAACAGTCGGATAGGTCAGTCAAACTTTAATAATATATTAAAAACCAGCGTGATGTGGGCGCGCATGGAGTCGTATATCAACATGGACGGAGCTGCGTGAAAAAAGCCACCCGGCCTCTTCGCGTGAACTTACCTTAACCACTCGCTCATCTTTTCTTCATCCATCCATCCCTTCGAGTTAGCTTTTATGATGACACCGGCTGGAAAGGTCTCTTTTGGCAAGGTCTTCCTTTTGAATATCACCATGGGTGGAAGTTTCTGGCCATTAGCATGGCAAGCTAGAACCACAGTGAAGGATGACTTCTCATTCCCTGTGGTGCGAATATTCACCGTACGTGCTCCCGTTGTATCCACAGTGCGGTTCACAGGAATATCAAAAGTCAGTGGAACCTCGTCCATGTTGATAATGTTCTCTGGCCGGATCTTTTTTTCAGCTATCTTGTTTTTACAATATGCACGGAAAGTAGCCAGCTTTTCTTGAAAGTCTTTAGGCAGTTGCTGTGAAATAGTAGTCCGTGTGCGGATGGAGAGATTGCGTCTTTTCATGAACCGGAAACCTGTCGCTTAGTAGGAGCCATTTTGTGGTCTTTACAGATGTAAACACACAAAGGAAATGAAACGTAATATCCGCGCGCTTCTTCTTCTTCTACGCGGGCGGGTGGTTGCTTACAGTAGAAGAAGAAGCGCTTCCTGTTCTATGGGGGCGGGTGCTTACCTTGGCGGTTGCTTGCGTAGAAGAAGAAGCACTTCCTCTTCTACGGGGAAAAAAGATGGCGGCTGTTTACCGTAGTTGCGAGACCGAAACTTTATGAAAATGAATCTTAATATTAATCCATATATAAAGCGCACCGGGTTATAAGCCGCACTGTCAGCTTTTGAGTAAATTTGTGGTTTTTAGGTGCGGCTAATAGTGCGGAAAATACGGTAACCAGATATTAACATTAAATGAACAAGTGGATTAATAATCCTTCCGTCAATTTTCTACTGCTTGTCCCTCATAATTTTGACAAAATAATAGAAGACAATGTGTTACTGCATAATGTGTTCGCAGCCAAATTAGTCACCCGTATGCTTACTCACTACTAAAAGAGAAGTTGTCCAGTGTGCTGTTATTTAATGCCAAAATAGTTTTTTAATTGCAATAAGAAACATTAAATTAGATTTTCTGTTAAAGCAATTAATTTTTTTGTGTTCCCCTTTTTTTTTGAAAAGTATCAAAATACATTTTGGTGCCGGGAAACAATACCGAAATATTGGGATCGAGACAACACTACTTGCTACGTCTTCTTATTCTCTGGCAGACCAGGTGCGCTATGATGTGTTTATGAGCGAGGGCGAACAAGTGGCTGTCCAAATGTATTTGTGATTAATGTATGGGAAACACTGCTGCAGTTTGTTAGTGGTGTGCTTAACCATATCCTCTTTTTTTTGTCTGATTTCTTTTGTAGCATTGACACTCCGGGAGTAATAAACAGAGTGTCACAACTTTTCCACGGGCACCCCGACCTCGTCTTGGGCTTCAATGCCTTCCTACCACCCGGCTATCGGATAGAAGTCCCAAAGAATGGAATAGCCTTCCTCCAGTCGCCATTTTCCACACAGGTAAGTCACAGTCTGGCAGACCAAATAGACCTTCCCTCATTATCAGAGGTGGGTAGTAACGCGCTACATTTACTCCGTTACATCTACTTGAGTAACTTTTGGGATAAATTGTACTTCTAAGAGTAGTTTTAATGCAACATACTTTTACTTTTACTTGAGTATATTTATAGAGAAGAAACGCTACTTTTACTCCGCTACTTTAATCTACATTCAGCTCGCTACTCGCTACTAATTTTTATCGATCTGTTAATGCACGCTTTGTTTGTTTTGGTCTGTCAGACAGACCTTCATAGTGCCTGCGTTTCAACAAATACAGTCACTGGTGACGTTCACTCCGTTCCACCAATCAGATGCAGTCACTGGTGACGTTGGACCAATCAAACAGAGCCAGGGGTCACATGACCTGACTTAAACAAGTTGAAAAACTTATTGGGGTGTTACCATTTAGTGGTCAATTGTACGGAATATGTACTGTACTGTGCAATCTACTAATAAAAGTTCCAATCAATCAATCAAAAGTGTGAAGGAAAAAAGACCCATTTTTATTTCAACCGTACATCCCGTCAAAAGCCTAAAGACTGACTGCACAGTTCCTGTCTTCACAATAAAAGGGCCGCTCCATCGCACCTGCGCTTTCAAAATAAGAGTCTCCGAAAGCCAGCGCAAACAAGCTAGCAAGCCACGGAGTTTGCCGCCAATGTATTTCTTGTAAAGTGTATAAAAAGGAATATGGAAGCTGGACAAATAAGATGCCAAAAAACAACCACTTTCATGTGGTATTAGACAGAAAGGAGGAACTTTTTTTCTCCTCCATTTGACGTTATCATCACTACTGTCTGATTACAATCAATGCAAGTCATCAGAATCAGGTAATACACCAACTTATATTCTTGTCTTCATGAAAGAAAGGAATCTATATGTGTTAAACATGCATGTATATTCATTAAAACACATTTAACATGTAAACAAAAACGGCAAAATAAATAAATATAAATTATATACTGTATATATCAATGTATGTATGTATATATACCGTATATATATATATATATATATATATGATATGTGTGTGTATGTTACTCATCAGTTACTCAGTACTTGAGTAGTTTTTTCACAACATACTTTTTACTTTTACTCAAGTAAATATTTGGGTGACTACTCCTTACTTTTACTTGAGTAATAAATCTCTAAAGTAACAGTACTCTTACTTGAGTACAATTTCTGGCTACTCTACCCACCTCTGCTCATTATATGTCTGTATTTCCCTCACATTCAGGATTTTTTTTAATTTTACATAAGCAGGATCGGTTGTTTCTGCCTCCCTTTTCCCCTATGTTTCGCTTATTTTGAACTATTTGAAATGGAAGAAATGTGGGTCATGTAAACACACCTACTAAAATATTAAGCTCGTTGGGAAAAAATGTTGCCACCCAAGTTAAAGATTAAAGCTTCAGCATGCGTCAAGACTTATTTTCAATGTAGACAATATTTCTTCAAATAGTTTCTCACGTTACTACTACTACTTATCTAATATACTGTATTTTCTGGACCATAGAGCGCACCAGGATATAAGCCGCACCCACAAAATTTTAGAAGAAAAAAATATTTTCCCTTATATTAGCCACACCGCAGATATATACGTTGCAACATGAGTTATTTACACAGTAAGATTCTTTAAATGTTTATTTACATACCTTAATTGTTTCCAAGTGGTGTCTGTAACATGGCAGTAAAACGGCTGATCAAACAAAACAGAAGTCATTGTCATGGACCCTTTAGCTGCGGAAGCTAGCTCTCCAGTCAGCTAAACAGACTCCAAAACTCCACGGTGATGTCTTGGGTGACGTCTTGGTGAATTTACTAAGGAATTTGGGAAACTGAAACAATACAAAAATAATGCCTTTGTTAGTTAATAATAATAATAACAAAGACACCCATAAACTTGTTCGCATATTAGCTAATGCTAACGAAGCTGGCGTCATTACATTACGATAGCACGTACAAATATGCATGAAAACACTTCTACAGACATCACACATGGGGCAGTTTAGTAAGTATAAACCGTTTTAGTTATATTGTAAAACTTACAAACATTGCTTGGAGTGATGAATGAACAATACGAGTAGAAACGCTATGGACGGCTAGAAGACTGAACAGCACTTTGGTTTTAAAAAAAAGAAAGAAAGAAGAAAAAAAAAGCACGACCGATCAATAGAAGGACACTGCAGCACCTGAAGTGAGGGAATTCGTCCAAAAGATGGCGCCAAAGTACAAACAATAAAACAATAAACAATAAAACACCCTGTCAGGTAATACACCAACTTATATTCTTGTCTTCATGAAAGAAAGGAATCTATATGTGTTAAACATGCATGTATATTCATTAAAACACCTTTAACATGTAAACAAAAACGGCAAAATAAATAAATATAAATTATATACTGTATATATCAATGTGTGTATATATATATATATATATATATATATATATATATATATATATATATATATATGTGTGTATGTTACTCATCAGTTACTCAGTACTTGAGTATTTTTTTCACAACATACTTTTTACTTTTACTCAAGTAAATATTTGGGTGACTACTCCTTACTTTTACTTGAGTAATAAATCTCTAAAGTAACAGTACTCTTACTTGAGTACAATTTCTGGCTACTCTACCCACCTCTGATCATAACTAAAGGCCACCCTCTAATAGACACCCGCTGCTCTTTGCAGTCGAGTAAACAATACTCCTGCCAACAACAAGAGGAAGCTTCCTTTAGTCTTGTTCATTCTTCTACTGATTTGGTTGTAATTCACATCAGATTTGTTCTTTCCAAAGGTAAATAATTCAAATGCGCTTTGTGGAAGCAGTGCAAACACACACGCCCACGCACGCACGAACACACACACACACACAGACATGCACACGCGTTGATTTGTCCATTTGTTTGAGCAAATATTTGCTTTTACACTCGCCAGAAAGTTCTGCAGCTACTCGTCATATAGCCTTTTTCTCTCTCTCTATCTCTCTCTCTCTCACTCCCTCGCAGTTCTTTGTGGTCTCTATCAACTCGTGAAGGACTTCCGCGGCTCCTTAGCGGCTTAGTGTTCACCAGCTAGTGGCTAACTGTGGCTTTTGGTGCTGCAAAGTGGCTTTTTGGCGATAATGGCGCCAAAACAAAATCGCAAGGCTCAAATGTAACACTCAAAAACGCATGAGTGCAGATTTGCAGCCTTAGTTACGGTACATCGCTTGTTTGAGTCCTTCTAATGATTACACAGTGGGTCTAGGGTTAGTGTTTGCCTTATCTCCCACATCAAGCGTGAGTGCAGAATGCACTACCAACTAGGGGTGTAACGGTACACAAAAAGTTTGGTTCGGTACGTACCTTTGGTTCATTTTCGGTACAGTAAGAAAACAACAAAATATAAATTTTTTTGGTTATTTATTTACCAAATTTGTAAGCAATTGCTTTATCCTTTTAACATTGGGAACACTATAATAATTCTGCCCACGTTAATCAACATTAAACTGCCTCAAGTTGTTGCTCAGATTAAATAAAATGACACAACTTTTCTTCTACATATAAAAAGTGCAACAATAAATAGTTTCAAGTCAACTCATCATGCTTAATTTATTACAGCATTTTGGAAGCCTGTAGTTAATTTTTATAATGTAAATGTTATATTTTTATCAACATGGCAGGGACCCTGCCATTCAAAACTAGGCTGCTACATTACCATACCTGCCAACTACTCCGGTTTTCCCGTAATTAGTACGGTTTTCATCAACCTATTCCGGGTTACGGTTGCAGTGATAAAAAATACGTTTTTTCATTAATTAAAAAAAAAATTTTTTTTAAAGTTTTATTCACGAAATCGCGTAACAACAATGACAATCGACACTGCTTCCCGTAACTTCCTATCGAGCCATTCCGAATGCCATGCGCGAGGCTATTTATAGCACCGCTGCCAAGCACGAGGCACCTGTTGCCCATTGTTTCCAAACGAGCGAACGATCATGGAATCAGCCGGAGAAAAATCGCAAACGAGTCTTAAACCGAAAAGAAAACTGCAGTCATTCCGTGAAGAATATTCAAAAGCCTATCCGGGAATAATTATCCGTTCCAAAAAGGGTGAAAACTACGCGAATTGCACCTTGTGCAGACAAGATTTTTCGATCGGACACGGAGGAATTAGCGATGTAAAAGACCACGTTGGGACAAAAAAACACAAGTCTAATGCCGTTGCTAGCGATACAAGTGGAAAACTTTGGATTTTAGCCACAAAAAGGTAATGACACCAATGTTATCTATTGGAATTGTTTAGTACTGTTATACTGTTAAAAGTGTTTATACTATTTATGCTTTCAAGTCCAAGTTGAAGAAATCTTGTTAAATGTTGACAGCATAACTACCAAAATACAGAAGTATGTCCTTAATATTTTTGCAGTGCTATTTCTGTTGAAAAGTTAAAATGATTACATTAGAGATGTGATGTGCCACTTTCCAAGTGTCTGATGGCTTAAATTCATTTTCATTCATTTTTCATATTTTGAATTCTTTTGAAAGGCTTACAAAAAAACGACATTTGAATTGTAATTCCATGCTATTGACAGGACTATTAATTTTAATGAAGTTAGCTTACCATGTTTACAGTATGATAATTGTGATAAAAATGTGAATTTTAGGCACAGAATATTTTTTACAATTGAACAAGGCAGTAGATTATACAAGCTTGGACAGAAAGTTAATAATGACACCAATTTTTTTTTTAATGGAATTGTTTAGTACTGTTTTACCATTTGTTTACTGTAAAAAGTGTTTATACTGTTTATACTTTCAATTAACAAATTGAAGTCTTGTGAAAGGTTGACAGGATAACTGGCATTAACTGTCAAAATAATTTCAAACTATTGAAGTTAGCTTACAGAATAAACATGTCAATCAACCCATATGATTTTTGCTGTAATATTTTTGTTTTGAAAAGTCACTGTGACTGATAGAAAAGTGATGGTTTTAGCAACATTTTAACCTGTCTGAATGCTAATAATCATTTTGCGTCGGGGGGACTTTGTCCTGGACCTACCGGGGCCTGTGGCCCCTGGACCCTGGCTACTAGGTTTTTCTGATTTCAAAAGTTGGCAGGTATGCATTACTAATGATTAATGTAACTATAGCTGAAAAAATAGTACAATAGCAATAGGAGAGACTATTCATCCCTGAACACCATGGAGTTCATGTAGGCTTAATGATGCACTTACATTATTATATCAACTATCAGAGACAGAAACTCTTCATTTAACATTATGTCCTTTTTTGCTGCTTCAGCACAGCTCAATCAACACAGAAAAAGGTCAAGTGAAATAACAGACAGACAGGGCTTTGCTGTCCGTAACACACACACACACTGCCTCCCGCTGTTCCCGACATCTACAAAGCAATTAGCTACCGGCTGCCACCTACTGATATGGAAGAGTATTACATGGTTACTCTGCCGAGCGCTAGACAGCACAGACACTCAACAACAACACATAATTGGCAGACTATAAATACTGGTTTGCAAAAAATATTTTTTAGAGCTTGGTCCGCATTGCCGGCAGTAAGTCGGACACGTTTCCAGTGAGGGTTGGACTCCGCCAAGGCTGCCCTTTGTCACCCATTCTGTTCATAACCTTTATGGACAGAATTTCTAGGCGCAGTCAAGGCGTTGAGGGGATCTGGTTTGATGGCTGCAGGATTAGGTCTCTGCTTTTTGCAGATGATGTGGTCCTGATGGATTCTTCTGGCCAGGATCTTCAGCTCTCACTGGATCGGTTCGCAGCCAAGTGTGAAGCGACTGGGATGAGAATCAGCACCTCCAAGTCCGAGTCCATGGTTCTCGCTCGGAAAAGGGTGGAGTGCCATCTCCGGGTTGGGGAGGAGATCTTGCCCCAAGTGGAGGAGTTCAAGTACCTCGGAGTCTTGTCACGAGTGAGGGAAGAGTGGATCGTGAGATCGACAGGCGGATCGGTGCGGCGTCTTCAGTAATGCGGACGCTGTATCGATCCGTTGTGGTGAAGAAGGAGCTGAGCCGGAAGGCAAAGCTCTCGATTTACCGGGCGATCTACGTTCCCATCCTCACCTATGGTCATGAGCTTTGGGTTATGACCGAAAGGACAAGATCACGGGTACAAGCGGCCGAAATGAGTTTCCTCCGCCGGGTGGCGGGGCTCTCCCTTAGAGATAGGGTGAGAAGCTCTGCCATCCGGGGGGAGCTCAAAGTAAAGCCGCTGCTCCTCCACATGGAGAGGAGCCAGATGAGGTGGTTCGGGCATCTGGTCAGGATGCCACCCGAACGCCTCCCTAGGGAGGTGTTTAGGGCACGTCCGACCGGTAGGAGGCCACGGGGAAGACCCAGGACACGTTGGGAAGACTATGTCTCCCGGCTGGCCTGGGAACGCCTCGGGGTCCCACAGGAAGAGCTGGATGAAGTGGCTGGGGAGAAGGAAGTCTGGGCTTCCCTGCTTAGGCTGCTGCCCACGCGACCCGTCCTCTGATAAGCGGAAGAAGATGGATGGATGGATGGATTTTTTACCCAAATAGCTGAAATTAGATAATCTCCCACAGCACACCAGTTTGTATCTCAGTGGTTGAAAAACACTGATCTATGTATATGAATCTAATCCATCCTTCTTCTTTAGGTGTCACCCGCCCAACAGGGAAAGAGCGTCACCCCCTCCTCCGCGGTGACATCGACCTCGGGTAGTGCGTCCGCCACCAACTCCGAAGCTGGACCTGCCCAAACAAGTGACGTCAAGGCGGCCTCCTCGGAGTCCTTATCGTCCTCAACCTCTTCTTCCGTCGGACCGCCGGAAAATCCCAGCAGACTGTCCCTTCCCTTGGCGAGCAGAGAGAGTCAGAATCCGGCCGCCACCTCATCCGTGTCCCCGCCCGCCTCAGAGACCAGCCCGGTGGAGTTTGACAGTGCCATCAGCTACGTGAACAAGATCAAAAACCGCTTCCTGGACCACCCGGAGATCTACAGAGCCTTCCTGGAAATTCTTCATACATATCAGGTATTGCTCCGCTAAAGAGCTGTCATTTATGGTCAGGCCTTGGCCGTGACTCATGTTCCCGCCTCGCAGAAGGAGCAGCTGGAGGTGAAGGAGAGCCGAGGTAGTCGAGGTACCAGCGGGATGACTGAAGATGAGGTCTTTTCAAAAGTTGCCAGTCTTTTCAAGGGACAAGAGGACCTGCTGGCCGAGTTTGGCCAATTCTTGCCGGACGCAAAGAGATCGCTGGTCAGTAAAACTATAACGACTTTCTCTCTCTGCTGTAAAATGTCATACTGATAACGTTCAAAACGTGTTGCAATTGTTTGAATCTTTCCACGTTAATTGAAATGCGTTATCAATAGTTCACCGGGAACTCGCTAACGGGGGCGAAAGACCAACTGAAAAGACCAGACGACGATGACGTGATTAGCAAGCAGAACAAAAAGAGGCCCAGACCCATACTACTGCCCCACATGTCCCCACTACTCAAGGTACTGCAAGGTCTTTAGTGATGTACCAATGTACTTTACACGAAGTCAACATGTTTGCTGTCTTCTCCCGGAAGAAAAAGATGAAGTATTCCTGTACCAAAGATCAGTCCATCGCGTCAGTCGGCAAACACGGAGTCTTACGAGAATTCTCCTTCTTTGACAAGGTGAGCAGTCTTGGAACTTCCCAGCAATGATATTGTACTTGTTTTTTTATGTTTAAGTGGGGATGTGATTTGTCATTCAGGTTCGCCGCCTGTTTAAAAGCCAGGAAGTGTACGAGAACTTCTTGCGCTGCATTGCCTTGTTCAACCAGGAGGTGGTGTCAGGAGCTGAGCTGCTCCAGCTGGTCACGCCTTTCCTGGGGTAAGTCGCAATTGGCAAATTATTAGGGCCCGCATGGCCCATTGTATAAGGACTCCCAAAGGGAGTCCTTATACAATGGGACATAAGGACCTATTGAATTTGTAAGGTTTTATTATTATTCTTTATTCTTTATTCTTCCGCCGCCACTTTAAACTGTAATTTGACCCACTTAACATGCTTCAAAATTCACCATATTTGACCCACACATCAGGACCTGCGAAAATTGCCTTTTTTAAAAAAAAAAACCGAACCACACAACTCAAAATTGCACTCTAGCGCCCCCTACGAAAAAAAAAAACTAGACTGCCTGTAACTCCCACTAGGAAGGTCGGAGAGATATGAAACAAAAACCTTTATGTAGGTGTGACTTAGACCTAGATTTCATAATAGTATATTCTCGGGCAAAAATCAACAGGAAGTTGGCAATTCCCCCTTCAAGACAAAAAAAGTACTAAAAACAGTCACTTTTGCGTCTTTGAGCTGTAATTTGACCCCCTTAACATGCTTCAAAACTCACCGAACTGAACACACACATCAGGACTGGCAAAAATTGCGATCTAATAAAAAAACCTAACCCCAAATCTCAAAATTGTGCTCTAGCGCAATTTTTTAATGAAACGCACAAAAAACTGCTCCTCGGATGAAAAAACCGACAAAACTGCTTGTAACTCTCCCTGGGAAGGTCGGAGAGACATGAAACAAAAACCTCTATGTAGGGCTCACTTAGACCTACATTTCATAAATTGACAACCCCCAGCAAAAATCAACAGGAAGTTTGCTATTCCCCCTTCAAAACAAATTTTTTGTAAAAACCGGTCACCTTCCTTCAAAAACTATCTCCTCTGAGCGCGTTTGTCGTTTCGGCTTCAAACTAACACAGGAGAGAGATTAAACCCTTGTGTATAAAATAACAGAACAGCGTTTCAATATCTGCTCCGGTTTTGATTTTATGACCCTTCAAAGACCCGCTGCACTGATGCTGCTGTTTTTTTAAGATGGCTGCTTAAAAGCAGGAAGCACCAACATGCCCACACAATGCAGACAAGGTAGGTACACTACACAAAAGTCTTGGGACACTTCAGACTAAAAGTAGACAAAAGTATTGGGACACTTAGGACTAGCACCTGCCAAATACGCGGGCCCGACCAATGCTACTTGCAGCTTTAATTGTTGTTGTTTTTATGTGTTGCTCGTTGACATACTCCTCCAGAAAACAGAATTTAGCTAGCATCCACTCTGATTTTTATTATCTAAGGGTGTCACGGTAAATGTATTTTCATTGACATTTTTCAGTCCGGTACGCATTCCCCAGGCGATACACATTTGAAGGGGAACTTGACTTTTTTTCTTTTTTTTTTCGTCTATCATTCACAATCCATATGAGAGACAAGCACACATCTTTCCTATTTTTAATGCATTCAAGCTCGTAAATCAGTGTTTTTCAACCACTGCCGCGGCACACTAGTGTGCCTTGGGATACAGTCTGGAGATGATCTAATTTCACCTATTTGGGTTAAAAATATTTTTTGAAAACCAGTAATTATAGTCTGCAAATGATGTGTTGTTGTTGAGTGTCGGTGCTGTCTAGAGCTCGGCAGAGTAACCGTGTAATACTCTTCCATATCAGTAGGTGGCAGCCGGTAGCTAATTGCTTTGTAGATGTCGGAAACAGTGGGAGGCAGCGTGCAAGTAAGAAGGGTGTCAAATGCTTAAACCAAAAATAAACAAAAGGTGAGTGCCCCTAAGAAAAGGCATTGAAGCTTAGGGAAGGCTATGCAGAACAAAGCTAAAACTGAACTGGCTACAAAGTAAACAAAAACAGAATGCTGGACGACAGCAAAGACTTATTGTGGAGCAAAGACGGTGTCCACAAAGTACATCCGAACATGACATGACAATCAACAATGTCCCCACAAAGAAGGATGAAAACAACTGAAATATTCTTGATTGCTAAAACAAAGTAGATGCGGGAAATATTGCTCAAAGGAAGACATGAAACTGCTACAGGAAAGTACCAAAAAAAGAGAAAAAGCCACCGAAATAGGAGCGCAAGACAAGAACTAAAACACTACACACAGGAAAACAGCAAAAAACTCAAAATAAGTCAGGGTGTGATGCGACAGGTGGTGACAGTACACCTACTTTGAGACAAGAGCTATAGTGATGCATGCTTGGTTATGGTTTGAATTCATATTCAACAATTTTGAGAATGACTTTTTACTGTCAATATCGGCTGCCGAGTTAAAATTTTTTATGTTTTCTGCTCGCGGTGTGCCTCCGGATTTTTGAATGAAAAAAATGTGCCTTGGCTCACAAAAGGTTGAAAAACACTGATGTAGACGATCATGTCTGCTGTACACATTTACTTTAGAAAAGAGAAAAGTTGGATACTTACTTCGCTTGTTCCCTTATTTGTATTTGACTTCATCAAATGTTTGGGTAGAATTTTATTTAAGTAAAATAGAAATTCATCAGAGCAGTTTATCAGTTTTAAGGAGGAACATAGTTAAATCATAGAACTGGCACCCAATGTTATTGAAAAAGGATTTTAAATTTAGAATAGTTTTGAATGGAGAATCGATTCTGAATCAAATCGTTACCCCCAGAGGTGGGTAGTAACGCGCTACATTTACTCCGTTACATCTACTTGAGTAACTTTTGGGATAAATTGTACTTCTAAGAGTAGTTTTAATGCAACATACTTTTACTTTTACTTGAGTATATTTATAGAGAAGGAACGCTACTTTTACTCCGCTACTTTTATCTACATTCAACTTGCTACTCGCTACTAATTTTGATCGATCTGTTAATGCACGCTTTGTTTGTTTTGGTCTGTCAGACAGACCTCCATAGTGCCTGCCTTACTGGTAACGTTCACTTCGTTCCACCAATCAGATGCAGTCACTGGTGACGTTGGACCAATCAAACAGAGCCAGGTGGTCACATGACCTGACTTAAACAAGTTGAAAAACTTATTGGGGTGCTACCATTTAGTGGTCAATTGTACGGAATGTGTACTGTACTGTGCAATATAATAATAAAAGTTCCAATCAATCAATCAAAAGTGTGAAGGAAAAAAGATACTTTTTTATTTCAACCGTACATCCCGTCAAAAGCCTAAAGACTGACCGCACATGAGGACGTTCCTGTCTTCACAATAAAAGTGCCGCTCCATCGCGCCTGCTCTTTCAAAACAAGAGTCTCCGAAAGCCAGCGCAAACAAGCTAGCAAGCTACGGAGTTTGCCGCCAATATATTTCTTGTAAAGTGTATAACAACGAATATGGAAGCTGGACAAATAAGATGCCAAAAACCCACCACTTTCATGTGGTATTAGACAGAAAGGAGGAACTTTTCTTCTCCTCCATTTGAAAATGTGGACGTTATCATCACTACTGTCTGATTACAATCAATGCAAGTCATCAGAATCAGGTAATACACCAACTTATATTCTTGTCTTCATGAAAGAAAGGAATCTATATGTGTTAAACATGCATGTATATTCATTAAAACACCTTTAACATGTAAACAAAAGCGGCAAAATAAATAAATATAAATTATATACTGTATATATCAATGTATGTGTATGTGTATATATATATATATATATATATATATATATATATGATATGTGTGTGTATGTTACTCATCAGTTACTCAGTACTTGAGTAGTTTTTTCACAACATACTTTTTACTTTTACTCAAGTAAATATTTGGGTGACTACTCCTTACTTTTACTTGAGTAATACATCTCTAAAGTAACAGTACTCTTACTTGAGTACAATTTCTGGCTACTCTACCCACCTCTGGTTACCCCCAAGAATTGAATGATGTAAGGTTCACAGCTCGAGTTACTTACATTTGTCAGTTCTTGTCAAACCTGCTGTGTTGAATTCCTGGATGTTATTGGTGACTGTTTTACTAGCTTACAGTAGAAAGCAATACATCACACTAATTTGTAGCGTGCTTCATTGATAGAATTAGGAAAACATGCCTGTAAATAAAAAATCAAACAGTCTCTTCAGGGGTAACGATTCTGTCACTCATGATTGAATGCAAATTCCTTCCAGAAAGTTTCCTGAAGTGTACACGCAGTTCAAGTCCTTTCTGGGAGACAAAGAGCTCTCTCATGCCATGTCGGGGCTGTCGGATCGCTACATGGAGGGAGGCGGAGGCAGAGAGGTGGACTACGCCTCCTGCAAACGCTTGGGCTCCAGCTACAGAGCGCTCCCAAAGACCTACCAGCAGCCCAAATGCAGTGGCCGCACCGCCTTGTGCAAGGAGGTGTGTCTACTTACGACTAATTAGTTCAAAGAAGCAACTCTCTGTCAACTGTCACCAATGATTTGCATTGATTAGGTGTTAAATGACACATGGGTGTCGTTCCCGTCCTGGTCGGAGGACTCCACCTTTGTCAGTTCCAAGAAGACTCCCTATGAGGAGCAGCTGCACCGCTGCGAGGATGAGAGATTTGAGGTACCGATCACTGCAGTTTGTTGTCTAAAGCTGTCGTGTTAAAGTCTGTGAGCATCCAGTCCACTTGCAATAGATTCAATGACCTGGATGTTGTTTTAAGAGCTTTGTCCATCACCGTCTGCCTCCTAGTTGGACGTGGTCTTGGAGACCAACCTCGCCACCATCCGAGTGCTGGAGAGCGTCCAGAAGAAGCTGTCGCGTCTTTCGCCCGAGGACCAGGATCGCTTCCGATTGGACGATTGCCTGGGCGGCACCTCCGAGGTCATCCAGCGTCGCGCCGTCTACCGGATCTACGGAGACAAGGCCCCCGAGATCATTGAGGGGCTGAAGAGGAGTCCTGCCACGGCGGTGCCTGTGGTCCTCAAGAGGTTGGAGCGCTTTAGTCTTCACTGGTTAAAGATGGCATCATCTGATTTGCATAATTGGCCATGACGCAAGTAGACACGAGAGGGTGAAAAAAGTAAGCAAAAAAACATGAAATGTTGGGAACTGCAAATGAACTTTTTTATGCCACTGAGATGAATGGGGCCAGCATTAGAGATGTGACATTTGCCGACGAATCAAGTCTTTGGAATGGCTTTTAAGCAGGCCCGGCCCTAACCAATCTGGCGCCCTAGGCAAGATTTTAGGTGGCACCCCCCCCCCCCCCCCCCCCCCCCCCCCCACATCGGCAGTGAAGTGTTTATACTAGAGATGCGCGGATAGGCAATTATTTCATCCGCAACCGCATCAGAAAGTCGTCAACCATCCGCCATCCACCCGATGTAACATTTGATCAGAACCGCACCCGCCCGCACCCGCCCGTTGTTATATATCTAATATAGACGATGCAAGGCATTAGTGAGGTTATAAAGCTTTTGCCTGTTAAAGAAAGGAGACTGATCCAATGCAGCACAGACATTCGCGTGCCACGCTGTCACGACCCAGACGCACACCAGTGCGCAATCATATGGGAGCCGCGCTGAGCGCACCTCCAAGCGCGTCTCGCTGCCGGCGACGGCCGGGTATGGGCCCGACGCTCCAGCGCCATCCATTTTCAGGGCTAGTTGATTCGGCAGGTGGGTTGTTACACACTCCTTAGCGGGTTCTGACTTCCATGGCCACCATCCTGCTGTCTATATCAACCAGGGTGAGCCCCACCCCTTTCGTGAGCGCACTGCGCGCGGAGTGACCCCTGTTACGCGCCCCCGGCAACAGGGGTGGCGGGCAGGTAAGCTGCGCGGGCGGAGCGCGCAGAGTGACCCCTGTTACGAGCCCCCGGCCACGGGGTTGGCGGGCAGGTAAGCTGCTTACCTGCTGCGCGTGACGCCGGCCGCGGCGAAGGCGGACGAGGCGGGGTGTCGGTGCGGTGGGCGCGGTGGTGACCCTGGACGTGCGTCGGGCCCTTCTCACGGATCGCCTCAGCTACGGCTCCCGGTGGGGCCCTCTCGGGGGAAGGGGCCTCGGTCCCGGACCCCGCGAGGCGTCGGGGGCCTTCTCCGCTCCGTAAAAGTGTCCATCTCTTTTTTTTTTTTTCTTCTGTTGTGGCATATGCTGCAGGTGCCTGCTCGTTTTTCGTATGTGGGTAACAACATTTAACTATGTATATATATTTCCCAATTGGTTTAACTGCCACCCGCCTGAATCTATTTAAAATCTAATTTTTTTTAATTTCAACCGCCCGACCCGACCCGACCCGCGGATAAAATCTAATTTTTTTAAATTTCATTTGCCCGATCCGCGGATAATCCGCGGACTCCGCGGTTGTGCCCGCAAACCGCGCATCTCTAGTATATACTCACAAGAAACCGAATAGCTTTGTCTTTGACCTTTTTTTTTTTACTTACAATTATACCTAATATATAAAGGGGTGGACAAGTGACTATTACCTGCAGGGCAAACATTAGCTAACCAGAAGGCAATAACAATGTAAACAAAAAACACCTGCTTAAAAGATCTAATACAAATGTCCCTGAGGAATGTAAGGTGGGAGTACTGTAATTACCTAACGTTACATTATTATTTTCCATAACAATTTAGCCCCCTCCACAATATTAACCCGACGTTAAAACAGAACTAGCTATTTATTGATTAGCAATTGCCGAATCATGTAACATTAGCTTAATGCTAAAAAGCCAGGTTACTATCACATTCTGTAACAGACAAATAATTTCATGTAGCCTCCTCAGCCTTCCCGGTAAGGTCTATTCAGGTGTACTGGAGAGGAGGCTACGCCGGATAGTCGAACCTCGGATTCAGGAGGAACAGTGTGGTTTTCGCCCTGGTCGTGGAACTGTGGACCAGCTCTATACTCTCGGCAGGGTCCTTGAGGGTGCATGGGAGTTTGCCCAACCAGTCTACATGTGCTTTGTGGACTTGGAGAAGGCATTCGACCGTGTACCCCGGGAAGTCCTGTGGGGATTGCTCAGAGAGTATGGGGTAACGGACTGTCTGATTGTGGCAGTCCGCTCCCTGTATGATCAGTGTCAGAGCTTGGTCCGCATTGCCGGCAGTAAGTCGGACACGTTTCCAGTGAGGGTTGGACTCCGCCAAGGCTGCCCTTTGTCACCCATTCTGTTCATAACCTTTATGGACAGAATTTCTAGACGCAGTCAGGGCGTTGAGGGGATCTGGTTTGGTGGCTGCAGGATTAGGTCTCTGCTATTTGCAGATGATGTGGTCCTGATGGCTTCCTCTGGCCAAGATCTTCAGCTCTCGCTGGATCGGTTCGCAGCCGAGTGTGAAGCGACTGGGATGGGAATCAGCACCTCCAAGTCCGAGTCCATGGTTCTCTCCCGGAAAAGGGTGGAGTGCCATCCCCGGGTTGGGGAGGAGATTTTGCCCCAAGTGGAGGAGTTCAAGTACCTCGGAGTCTTGTTCACGAGTGGGGGAAGAGTGGATCGTGAGATCGACAGGCGGATCGGTGCAGCGTCTTCAGTAATGCGGACGCTGTATCGATCCGTTGTGGTGAAGAAGGAGCTGAGCCGGAAGGCAAAGCTCTCAATTTACCGGTCGATCTACGTTCCCATCCTCACCTATGGTCATGAGCTTTGGGTCATGACCGAAAGGACAAGATCACGGGTACAAGCGGCCGAAATGAGTTTCCTCCGCCGAGTGGCGGGGCTCTCCCTTAAAGATAGGGTGAGAAGCTCTGTCATGTCATTCGGGGGGAGCTCAAAGTAAAGCCGCTGCTCCTCCACATGGAGAGGAGCCAGATGAGGTGGTTCGGGCATCTGGTCAGGATGCCACCCGAACGCCTCCCTAGGAAGGTGTTTCGGGCACGTCCGACAGGTAGGAGGCCACAGGGAAGACCCAGGACACGCTGGGAAGACTATCTCTCCCGGCTGGCCTGGGAACGCCTCGGGATCCCCCGGGAGGAGCTGGACGAAGTGGCTGGGGAGAGGGAAGTCTGGGCTTCCCTGCTTAAGCTGCTGCCCCCGCGACCCGACCTCGGATAAGCGGAAGAAGATGGATGGATGGATGGATATAAATGGGTGGACAAGTGACTATTACCTGCAGGTCAAACATTAGCTAACCAGAAGGCAATAACAATGTAAACAAAAAACACCTGCTTAAAAGATCTAATACAAATGTCCCTGAGGAATGTAAGGTGGGAGTACTGTAATGACCTAACGTTACATTATTATTTTCCATAACAATTTAGCCCCCTCCACAATATTAACCCGACGTTAAAACAGAACTAGCTATTTATTGATTAGCAATTGCCGAATCATGTAACATTAGCTTAATGCTAAAAAGCCAGGTTACTATCACATTCTGTAACAGACAAATAATTTCATGTAGGCTAACGTTACCTACCTGCTACCTCTGTCTTTTCTTGTTTCTCCTCCTCTTCTTTTCTCTTTTTTTCTTCCCTGGGCACCTGACAGTTTTGGCCGTTTTGACATCTTGTGTTGATTTTTTGATGTGGTGACGTCCAAAAAGAGTCATGATACGGGAAGGGAGGGGGCGCACCGTATAAATAATATTTATATTAAATAGGCTTTACTTTGCATTTTAATTAACGTGGGATTATTTTTTGTATTTAGAAATAATAGTACCAACTTTTTTTTTCTTTCTTTTTTTTTTCTCCAACATTTGTGGCACTGGCGTGGCGCCCCCTGATGGACGGCGCCCTTAGCATTTGCCTATACGGCCTATGCCACGGGCCGGCCCTGCTTTTAAGTGAAGGATGAGAACCGATTCACGCTTGTTTGGGAGTGTTGTTTTATTTATTTTACACATGCAGATGCAGCGTTGACAGTTAAAATCAATATTAGTGAAAGGTAACCGCAGCATTTGTCATTTGTATTTACTTTTTTTAAATGTGTGTGTGTATATACAGTACAGGCCAAAAGTTTGGACACACCTTCTCATTTCAATGCATTTTCTATATTTTCATGACTATTCACATTGTAGATTGTCACTGAAGGCATCAAAACTATGACACCTGTGAAGTGAAAACCATTTCAGCTCATGGAGAGAATGCCAAGAGTGTGCAACGCAGTAATCAGAGCAAAGGGTGGCTATTTTGAAGAAACTAGAATATAAAACATATTTTCAGTTATTTCACCTTTTTTTTGTGAAGTACATAACTTCTCATGTGTTCATTCATAGTTTTGATAGGACAATCTACAATGTAAATAGTCATGAAAGTAAAGAAAACGCATTGAATGAGAAGGTGAACCAAACTTTTGGCCTGTACTGTGTGTGTGTGTATGCACACACACACACACACACACACACACACACACACACACACACACACACACACGCACACGCACACAACAGCAACAGTATAGCAAATATTTCAGAAAAGAGTAATTCCCATCAATAGTGTAATATATGTGTAAATCCACATCTTATCTTATACTTCCTACCTTTCCTTCCTTGATGAAAAGAACTATAATTAAAGCTGCAAGCAGCATTGGTCGGGCCCGCGTATTTGGCAGGTGCTAGTCCTAAGTGTCCCAATACTTTTGTCTACTTTTAGTCTGAAGTGTCCCAAGACTTTTGTCTAGTGTACCTACCTTGTCTGCATTGTGTGGGCACGTTGGTGCTTCCTGCTTTTAAGCAGCCATCTTAAAAAAACAGCAGCGCAGCAGCATCAGCGCAGCGGGTCTTTGAAGGGTCATAAAATCAAAACCAGAGCAGGTATTAAAACGCTGTTCTGTTATTTTATACACAAGGGTTTAATCTCTCTCCTGTGTTAGTTTGAAGCCGAAACGACAAACGCGCTCAGAGGAGATCGTTTTTGAAGGAAGGTGACCGGTTTTTACAAAAAATTTGTTTTGAAGGGGGAATAGCAAACTTCCTGTTGATTTTTGCTGGGGGGTTGTGAATTTATGAAATGTAGGTCTAAGTGAGACCTACATAGAGGTTTTTGTTTCATGTCTCTCCGACCTTCCCAGGGAGAGTTACAGGCAGTTTTGTCAGTTTTTTCATCGGAGGAGCAGTTTTTTGTGCGTTTCATTAAAAAATTGCGCTAGAGCACAATTTTGAGATTTGGGGTTAGGTTTTTTTATTAGATCACAATTTTTGCCAGTCCTGATGTGTGTGTTCAGTTTGGTGAGTTTTGAAGCAAGTTAAGGGGGTCAAATTACAGCTCAAAGACGCAAAAGTGACTGTTTTTAGTACTTTTTTGTCTTGAAGGGGGAATTGCCAACTTCCTGTTGATTTTAGTATGTACTATTATGAAATCTAGATCTGAGTCAGACCTACATAGAGGTTTTTGTTTCATGTCTCTCCGACCTTCCTAGTGGGAGTTACAGGCAGTCTAGTTTTTTTTTCCCTAGGGGGCACTAGAGCGCAATTTTGAGTTTTGAGGTTTGGTTTTTTGATAAAAAGTTTTGCCGTATATTACTGATGTGTGTGTAAAATTTGGTGAGTTTTGAAGTATGTTAAGGGGGTCAAATTACAGCGCAAAGTTGCGGAAGAATAATAAAACCTTAGAAATTCAATAGGTCCTTATGTCCCATTGCATAAGGACTCCCGGTTTTGCAATGGGCCATGCGGGCCCTAATAACAAGCCAGTTTTTTTAACGGCTCTTTCGAAGGAACTGCTCCTCTAAAGTAGCATCCAGTGCTCATTAAATGACGAGACGAGAAAAGGTTTGTTGCTCGTCGCTTCTTTGAAAAAGAGAACATAGAGGGGTCTGAATACTTGTTAAATATCGTTAACTTGCCAACACTGATCTTCCCTGCTACCTCTTTTTATTCTCTGGCAGACCTGGTGCATATGAGGAGTCAGTGACGTGCAGTCACTAGAGGCAGGTGAGGCGGCGCCTCACCTGCCATCATGGAAAGAAAAAAAATGTAAAAAGAAAAAAAAATTTAAATTGTTATATGTATCCAGTGATTATACTATAAAGTTATTTTCCATTTAACTTCACCAGTTTTAGATTATTTTTATTCAAAATCGCTGAATTTTCACATTTGCCGTTCAAATACTGAGAAGAGACGGTGCGGTGAACAGCAGCCAGTTGAGGCACGTCACTCAGTGCCTCAACATGGATTGCGCAATGACTCGGCTAACTGCTGGCCTGCTGTGCAGTGAGACCGTATTGCTATATGAATTATATTATACATTTCCATAGTTTAGTTAGCTGAGGTATATAATGTACAGTGTATTTTGTCAACAACTGTATGTGTGTAAAGTATTTCTTGTGCTGAGCGATCATAAAACGGCTGCAAAAGACGCACTGGCTGAGGCTCGCCTCCTGCACCCCGCCGTAGAATTGTTATATCAACTAAAGCCCACACTTAAACTTTCCACGTGCAAGATTGAATCTATTTAAAAAAATTATTTCATAAGAAGCCAAAAAGTGCAAAAACAATAATGTTGGTGTTGGAGGAGTTGTGAATGACTGCAGGGACACAACATTGTGTACCTAATTCACAACTCCTCCAACACGAACATTATTGTTTTTGCACTTTTTGGCTTCTTATTAAATAACTTTTGTAAGCTATTTTCATGGGCTTTTCCTCTTTGTGATGTTAAGTTCCTGTTATGCGCTGTTATACAGTATATGCCTTGAGCTCTTATTTTGAAGGCGCTAAGAGCGGAAGTGATGTCACGTTGCGGAGGTTTTTGAAAGAAGGTAAATAAAGTGGTCCTCGTGTAAACTGGAGCCTCCGTGTTTATTTTGTAGTTTCATACAGTATAGGCCACATTTATAAACCCTCGGTTACACTTTTTTAAATAGATTCAATCTTGCACGTGGAAAGTTGAAGTGAGGGCTTTAGTTGCGGCGCATGGACTTCATTTATAAGTAAAGGTAAGACCATAATAACGTTTTTTTTTATTAAATGTGCTTTTTTGTGTGCTACAGTTTGTATGTGTAAAGTTAAAGTTAAGTTAAAGTAGCAATGATTGTCACACACACACTAGGTGTAATGAAATTTGTCCTCTGCATTTGACCCATCCCCTTGATCACCCCCTGGGAGGTGAGGGGAGCAGTGGGCAGCAGCGGCGCCGCGCCTGGGAATCATTTTTGGTGATTTAACCCCCAATTCCAAGCCTTGATGCTGAGTGCCAAGCAGGGAAGAATGCTGGTATGAGCTTTTAAACATAACCCGTTAACTGCTGCCAATCAAATGGTGAATAAGATACTCTTTAGGGTTCATATGTTTGTAAATCTGACTGTGATGAAGTCAGTGCCTCACCAGCCATCAACCTCACCGCACGTCACTGTGAGGAGTGTTAAGAAGTATAGTTATCTACTGTTTGGAGTTGTATCCACCAGCTACAGCAACAGACTTAGTCTCATTATGTTATCCATCCACCCATCGATTTTCTACCGCTTATTCCCTTCGAGGTCGCGGGGGGGTGCTGGAGCCTATCTCAGCTACAATCGGGCGGAAGGCGGGGTACACCCTGGACAAGTCGCCACCTCATCCACAGGGCCAACACAGATAGACAACATTCACACTCACATTCACACACTAGGGCCAATTTAGTGTTGCCAATGTTATATTGTATTACCGTATTTTCCGCACCATAAGGCGCCCTGGGTTATAAGCCGCGCCTTCAATGAACGGCATATTTCAAAACTTTGTCCACCTATAAGCCGCCCCGTGTTGTAAGCCGCATCTAACTGCGCTAAAGGGAATGTCAAAAAAACAGTCAGATAGGTCAGTCAAACTTTAATAATATATTAAAAACCAGCGTGATGTGGGCGCGCATGGAGTCGTATATCAACATGGACGGAGCTGCGTGAAAAAAGCCACCCGGCCTCTTCGCGTAAACTTACCTTAACCACTCGCTCATCTTTTCTTCATCCATCCATCCCTTCGAGTTAGCTTTTATGATGACGCCGGCTGGAAAGGTCTCTTTTGGCAAGGTCTTCCTTTTGAATATCACCATGGGTGGAAGTTTCTGGCCATTAGCATGGCAAGCTAGAACCACAGTGAAGGATGACTTCTCATTCCCTGTGGTGCGAATATTCACCGTACGTGCTCCCGTTGTATCCACAGTGCGGTTCACAGGAATATCAAAAGTCAGTGGAACCTCGTCCATGTTGATAATGTTCTCTGGCCGGATCTTTTTTTCAGCTATCTTGTTTTTACAATATGCACGGAAAGTAGCCAGCTTTTCTTGAAAGTCTTTAGGCAGTTGCTGTGAAATAGTAGTCCGTGTGCGGATGGAGAGATTGCGTCTTTTCATGAACCGGAAACCTGTCGCTTAGTAGGAGCCATTTTGCGGTCTTTACAGATGTAAACACACAAAGGAAATGAAACGTAATATCCGCGCGCTTCTTCTTCTTCTACGGGGGCGGGTGGTTGCTTACAGTAGAAGAAGAAGCGCTTCCTCTTCTATGGGGGCGGGTGCTTACCTTGGCGGTTGCTTGGCGTAGAAGAAGAAGCACTTCCTCTTCTACGGGGAAAAAAGATGGCGGCTGTTTACCGTAGTTGCGAGACCTAAACTTTATGAAAATGAATCTTAATATTAATCCATATATAAAGCGCACCGGGTTATAAGCCGCACTGTCAGCTTTTGAGTAAATGTGTGGTTTTGTAGGTGCGGCTAATAGTGCGGAAAATACGGTATAATGATAATTAGAATGTATATAATGTACAATGTGTCTGTGAGCTTGGGCATACAGGATGCGCTTAATCTATTTGTGGTAGGCCACCACAAATGAATGTACAGGAAACACTGCCATTAACAACACCCACAATATATTGTTCAATTAATAACTCTCCGATTGTCACACTCAAAACACCTTTTTGAGTCTACATTGCCGCTGAAACTGTGAGTCACTCTCCTCCGCTGTGGTTGAATCCTGAAAGTGAACGCTGTTGTTAACTGGCAGGTTGAAGGCCAAGGAAGAGGAGTGGAGAGAGGCCCAGCAGGGCTTCAACAAGATCTGGAGGGAGCAGTATGAGAAGGCCTACCTCAAGTCCCTGGACCACCAAGGAGTCAACTTCAAACAGAACGACATGAAGGCCCTGCGCTCCAAAAGCCTCCTCAACGAGATCGAGAGTGTCTACGATGAGGTACACGCCGCTCACCTTCTCGCGGGCTTTTCTTGCGATTGTCGCTGCTTAAAATGTCTGAATTTGTGACAGCTTTTTCAGCAAGTTGCAGCAAACGTTGCCAATTTTTTGGCAACATTGAAGGACCTTGTAAATTTTTCAATTCGCTATCATTTTGTTAAGTACTAGCCTTAAAGTCAAAAAGCACAATTGGAAAACAAATTCTGTATTGACGTTTTACTTGTTTAAAACCGCACAGACTTACAAGTAGACACTAGATCAGAGGTGTCAAACGTACGGCCCTTCAATCAATCAATCAATCAATCAATGTTTACTTATATAGCCCTAAATCACGAGTGTCTCAAAGGGCTGCACAAGCCACCACGACATCCTCGGCTCAGATCCCACATCAGGGCAAGGAAAAACTCAACCCAATGGGAGTTTGAGAAACCTTGAAGGGGACCGCAGTTGTGGGGACCCCCCCCTGGGTGACCGGTGCAATGGACGTCGAGTGGATCTAGCATAATATTGTGAGAGTCCAGTCCATAGTGGATCTAACATATTTTGAGAGTCCAGTCCATAGTGGATCTAACATAATAGTGAGAGTCCAGTCCATAGTGGATCTAACATAATAGTGAGAGTCCAGTCCATAATGGATCTAACATGATAGTGTGAGAGTCCAGTCCATAGTGGAGCGAACATAATAGTGAGAGTCCAGTCCATAGTGGATCTAACATGATAGTGTGAGAGTCCAGTCCATAGTGGATCTAACATATTTTGAGAGTCCAGTCCATAGTGGATCTAACATAATAGTGAGAGTCCAGTCCATAGTGGATCTAACATGATAGTGTGAGAGTCCAGTCCATAGTGGATCTAACATGATAGTGTGAGAGTCCAGTCCATAGTGGAGCGAACATAATAGTGAGAGTCCAGTCCATTGTGGATCTAACATAATAGTGAGAGTCCAGTCCATAGTGGATCTAACATAATAGTGCGAGTCCAGTCCATAGTGGATCTAACATAATAGTGTGAGAGTCCAGTCCATAGTGGATCTAACATATTTTGAGAGTCCAGTTCATAGTGGATCTAACATAATAGTGTGAGTCCAGTCCATAGTGGATCTAACATGATAGTGTGAGAGTCCAGTCCATAGTGGATCTAACATGATAGTGTGAGAATCCAGTCCATAGTGGAGCGAACATAATAGTGAGAGTCCAGTCCATAGTGGATCTAACATAATAGTGTGAGAGTCCAGTCCATAGTGGATCTAACATAATAGTGTGAGAGTCCAGTCCATAGTGGATCTAACATATTTTGAGAGTCCAGTCCATAGTGGATCTAACATGATAGTGTGAGAGTCCAGTCCATAGTGGATCTAACATATTTTGAGAGTCCAGTCCATAGTGGATCTAACATAATAGTGAGAGTCCAGTCCATAGTGGATCTAACATAATAGTGAGAGTCCAGTCCATAGTGGATCTAACATAATAGTGAGAGCCCAGTCCATAGTGGATCTAACATAATAGTGAGAGTCCAGTCCATAGTTGGGCCAGCAGGAGATCATCTTGAGTGGAGACAGGTCAGCAGCCCAGAGACGTCCCCAACTGATGCACAGACGAGCGGTCCACTCTGGGTCTCGACTCTGGACAGCCAGTGCATCATCCGTGGCCACCAAACCTGTGCCCCTCCCACCACGAAGGAGAGGGGGGCAGAGCAGAAAAGAAACGGCAGATCAACTGGTCTAAAAGGGGGGTCTATTTAAAGGCTAGAGTATACAAATGAGTTTTAAGATGGGACTTAAATGTTTCTACTGAGGTAGCATCTCTAATTGTTACTGCTAGAACATTCCATAGTACTGGAGCCCCAATAGAAAAAGCACTATAGCCCGCAGACTTTTTTTGGGCTCTGGGAATCACTAATAAGCCGGAGTTCTTTGAATGCAGATTTTTTGCCGGGACATATGGTACAATGCAATCGACAAGATAGGACGGAGCTAGACCGTGTAGTATTTTATACCTAAGTAGTAAAACCTTAAAGTCACATCTTAAGTGCACAGGAAGCCAGTGCAGGTGAGCCAGTATATCAATCAATCAATCAATCAATGTTTATTTATATAGCCCTAAATCACAAGTGTCTCAAAGGGCTGCACAAGCCACAACGACATCCTCGGTACAAAGCCCACATACGGGCAAGGAAAACTCACCCCAGTGGGACGTCGATGTGAATGACTATGAGAAACCTTGGAGAGGACCGCATATGTGGGTAACCCCCCCATCCTCTAGGGGAGACCGAAAGCAATGGATGTCGAGTGGGTCTGACATAATATTGTGAGAGTCCAGTCCATAGTGGATCCAACATAATAGTAAGAGTCCAGTCCATAGTGGGGCCAGCAGGACACCATCCCGAGCGGAGACGGGTCAGCAGCGCAGAGATGTTCCCAGCCGATGCACAGGCGAGTGGTCCACCCCGGGTCCCGACTCTGGACAGCACTGGTCTAACAGAGGGGCTATTTAAAGGCTAGAGTATACAAATGAGTTTTAAGATGGGACTTAAATGCTTCTACTGAGGTAGCATCTCTAATTGTTACCGGAAGGGCATTCCATAGTACTGGAGCCCCAATAGAAAACGCTCTATAGCCCGCAGACTTTTTTTGGGCTCTGGGAATCACTAATAAGCCGGAGTTCTTTGAAGGCAGATTTCTTGCCGGGACATATGGTACAATGCAATCGACAAGATAGGACGGAGCTAGACCGTGTAGTATTTTATACGTAAGTAGTAAAACCTTAAAGTCACATCTTAAGTGCACAGGAAGCCAGTGCAGGTGAGCCAGTATAGGTATATATATATGTATATATGTATATAAAGGTATATACAGTATAGGCGTAATATGATCAAACTTTCTTGTTCTTGTCAAAAGTCTAGCAGCCGCATTTTGTACCAACTGTAATCTTTTAATGCTAGACATAGGGAGACCCCAATATAATACGTTACAGTAGTCGAGACGAGACGTAACGAACGCATGAATAATGATCTCAGCGTCGCTAGTGGATAAAATAGAACGAATTTTAGCGATATTACGGAGATGAAAGAAGGCCGTTTTAGTAACACTCTTAATGTGTGACTCAAAGGAGAGAGTTGGGTGGAAGATAATACCCAGATTCTTTACTGATTCGCCTTGTGTAATTGTTTGGTTGTCAAATGTTAAGGTGGTATTATTAAATAAATGTCGGTGTTTAGCAGGACCGATAATCAGCATTTCCGTTTTCTTGGCGTTGAGTTGCAAGAAGTTAGCGGACATCCATTGTTTAATTTCATTAAGACACGCCTCCAGCTGACTACAATCCGGCGTGTTGGTCAGCTTTAGGGGCATGTAGAGTTGGCTGTCATCAGCATAACAATGAAAGCTAACACCGTATTTGCGTATGATGTCGCCTAGCGGCAGCATGTAAATACTAAAGAGTGCAGGGCCAAGAACCGAACCCTGAGGGACTCCGCACGTTACCTTAACATAGTCCGAGGTCACATTATTATGGGAGACGCATTGCATCCTGTCAGTAAGATAAGAGTTAAACCACGACAAAGCTAAGTCTGACATACCAATACGTGTTTTGATACGCTCTAATAAAATATTATGATCGACGGTATGGAAAGCAGCGCTAAGATCAAGAAGCAGCAACATAGATGACGCATCAGAATCCATCGTTAGCAGTAGATCATTAGTCATTTTTGCGAGACATGGCAAATTCCTGTAAGTACTGAAAATAACGAGCACTCATTGGATGAAACCAGCAGTGTAACCATATGCTACAGTAGGTATTCTTTCATGCAGCATCACAGACACTCACAGAGGGTATTTAAGAATGCAGGTATAGCTTTTAACTTCCTTTTTATACAAATGGTCTCGTCTTGATGACCTTTTTTCCACTTTTTGTTAGCTGTTGCCTGACACAACTAGTGCGAATGGCGAATACATGTATTTTTAAATCTACATGTTTGTTTAACTCTGCCATTCTGCATCAATGTGCTTCCTTCTTCCTCATCTTCTTGGAGGCAGACAGAATCAATTCTTTAAAGTCATTTTTAATGTTTTTTTTGTTTTTTTATGAATGAAGGTGTGTAAACAAACTGAGGCATCTGTTGTGTGTTTGAGCAACCTGGAATGTTTCTCTCTGGAGACCCTATATATAGACAGAGGTGGGTAGAGTAGCCAGAAATTGTACTCAAGTAAGAGTACTGTTACTTTAGAGATTTATTACTCAAGTAAAAGTAAGGAGTAGTCACCCAAATATTTACTTGAGTAAAAGTAAAAAGTATTTTGGGAAAAAACTACTCAAGTACTGAGTAACTGATGAGTAACATACACACACATATCACATATATATATATATATACATACACATACATTGATATATACAGTATATCATTTATATTTATTTATTTTGCCGTTTTTGTTTACATGTTAAAGGTGTTTTAATGAATATACATGCATGTTTAACACATATAGATTATTTTCTTTCATGAAGGCAAGAATATAAGTTGGTGTATTACCTGATTCTGAGGACTTGCATTGATTGTAATCAGACAGTAGTGATGATAACGTCCACATTTTCAAATGCAGGAGAAAAAAAGTTCCTCCTTTCTGTCTAATACCACATGAAAGTGGTTGGTTTTTGGCATCTTATTTGTCCAGCTTCCATATTCGTTTTCACACACTTTACAAGAAATACATTGGCGGCAAATTCCGTAGTTTGCTAGCTTGTTTGCGCTGGCTTTCGGAGACTCTTATTTTGAAAGCGCAGGCGCGATGGAGCGGCACTTTTATTGTGAAGACAGGAACTGTGCAGTCAGTCTTTAGGCTTGTGACGGGATGTACGGTTGAAATAAAAAAGTGTCTTTTTTCCTTCACACTTTTGATTGATTGATTGAAACTTGTATTAGTAGATTGCACAGTACAGTACATATTCCGTACAATTGACCACTAAATGGTAACACCCCAATAAGTTTTTCAACTTGTTTAAGTCAGGTCATGTGACCGCCTGGCTCTGTTTGATTGGTCCAACGTCACCAGTGACTGCATCTGATTGGTGGAACGGAGTCAAACGTCACCAGTAACGCAGGCACTTTGAAGGTCTGTCTGACAGACCAAAACAAACAAAGCGTGCATTAACAGATCGATAAAAATTAGTAGCGAGTAGCGAGCTGAATGTAGATAAAAGTAGCGGAGTAAAAGTAGCGTTTCTTCTCTATAAATATACTCAAGTAAAAGTAAAAGTATGTTGCATTAAAACTACTCTTAGAAGTACAATTTATCCCAAAAGTTACTCAAGTAGATGTAACGGAGTAAATGTAGCGCGTTACTACCCACCTCTGTATATAGAATACATATAAAACAGATGATCTGTGTTAACTTTTAACAAAAAAACAAGACTGCGTCGCCTTCAAAACATATCTTGTACTTGATGCTCATTGAGTGTATTTGTTTGGCAAACAGCTCATCATCTTGTCGTCTGTTTCAGCGACAGGAGCAGAGCACGGAAGAAGGCGGCGTGAGCCAGCAGGGCCGCAACGGTTCCAGTGTGGCCACCACCAGCGAGCCGCACATGGTCTTCACATACGAGGACAAACAAATCTTGGAGGACGCCGCTTCGCTCATCATCTACCACGTCAAACGCCAGCCCACCATCCACAAAGACGACAAGGACCACATCAAGCGCATCATCCAGCACTTTGTTCCCGACCTGTTCTTCTCACGCCGCGGAGAGCTCAGCGACACCGAAGAATGGACGGACGAGGAGGCCGAGCCGGAGGAGGGAGGAGAACGAGCGGCGGCAGCTGTAACATCAGCAGTAGCGACGGCGGCGACGACGACGTCGACGACGACAACATCAGGAGGAAATGCTAACACTTCTAACGCATCAGCAGCCACCAGTAGTCAGCCCCAACCACAACCAGCCCAAGTCCAGCCCCAAAGCCAGCAGCAAATAAACAGCGAGTCCCGACGGAGACGCGGCAGCCCATCCCAACCAGCAGACACAGAATCCTCCAGCACCCCAGGCAGCACGGTCCAAACTGCAACCACCCCCAGCTCCGCCCCGGCATCCACGCCTGTAGAGAGTAGTTCGGGTGCAACCGTGGAGAAGGTGGACCTGCGTGACCCCGAAGCAGAGCACCAGAAGGAGCTGGACGGCGTCTATAATTTGTTCTTTGTCAACAACAACTGGTATTTCTTCCTGCGACTGCACCAGACTCTGTGCTCGCGCCTGCTGCGGGTTTACCGGCAGGCCGAGCGACAGCTGCTGGATCACCGAGCCGAGCAGAGCAGGGAGCGGCTGCTGGTGGCCGAAGGGAGACGGGAAAAGGCATGTGACCTCGCCATGGAGCTGCGCCTCAAACAGCCCAGTAAGTTCAATTCCCTGCTTTTATGTTAACCTTTTAATTGGAGAGATGTATGTGACGGCGTCGCGAAGTTGGTAGAGTGGCCATGCCAGCAATCGGAGGGTTGCTGGTTACTGGGGTTCAATCCCCACCTTCTACCATCCTAGTCACGTCCATTGTGTCCTTGGCAGTGTTGGGTTGGTTACTGAAAACCAGTAACTAGTTACAGTTACTAGTTACTTTATTTCAAAAGTAACTCAGTTACTAACTCAGTTACTTAAACCAAAAAGTAATGCGTTACTGTGAAAAGTAACTATTTAGTTACTTATATACAGGTAAAAGCCAGTAAATTAGAATATTTTGGAAAAACTTGATTTATTTCAGTAATTGCATTCAAAAGGTGTAACTTGTACATTATATTTATTCTTTGCACACAGACTGATGCATTCAAATGTTTATTTCATTTAATGTTGATGATTTGAAGTGGCAACAAATGAAAATCCAAAATTCCGTGTGTCACAAAATTAGAATATTACCTAAGGCTAATACAAAAAAGGGATTTTTAGAAATGTTGGCCAACTGAAAAGTATGAAAATGAAAAATATGAGCATGTACAATACTCAATACTTGGTTGGAGCTCCTTTTGCCTCAATTACTGCGTTAATGCGGCGTGGCATGGAGTCGATGAGTTTCTGGCACTGCTCAGGTGTTATGAGAGCCCAGGTTGCTCTGATAGTGGCCTTCAACTCTTCTGCGTTTTTGGGTCTGGCATTCTGCATCTTCCTTTTCACAATACCCCACAGATTTTCTATGGGGCTAAGGTCAGGGGAGTTGGCGGGCCAATTTAGAACAGAAATACCATGGTCCGTAAACCAGGCATGGGTAGATTTTGCTCTGTGTGCAGGCGCCAAGTCCTGTTGGAACTTGAAATCTCCATCTCCATAGAGCAGGTCAGCAGCAGGAAGCATGAAGTGCTCTAAAACTTGCTGGTAGACGGCTGCGTTGACCCTGGATCTCAGGAAACAGAGTGGACCGACACCAGCAGATGACATGGCACCCCAAACCATCACTGATGGTGGAAACTTTACACTAGACTTCAGGCAACGTGGATCCTGTGCCTCTCCTGTCTTCCTCCAGACTCTGGGACCTCGATTTCCAAAGGAAATGCAAAATTTGCATGGTTGGGTGATGGTTTGGGGTGCCATGTCATCTGCTGGTGTCGGTCCACTCTGTTTCCTGATAATATATAATATTCTAATTTTGTGACACACGGAATTTTGGATTTTCATTTGTTGCCACTTCAAATCATCAAAATTAAATGAAATAAACATTTGAATGCATCAGTCTGTGTGCAATGAATAAATATAATGTACAAGTTACACCTTTTGAATGCAATTACTGAAATAAATCAAGTTTTTCAAAATATTCTAATTTACTGGCTTTTACCTGTATATACTTTCACAGTCCACAACTTCATTTGAGCTCTTTATGACCACATGGTCATTTATTGACAAGTATACATGTACATTGTACAGCACAGCAGCAGAACCAATGTTCTAATGCCTCTGTCAGCATCAATAGTTCTTTTTTAAACATGGTGTACAGCCATTTGTTCTTCAACTGTGGTTGTTTTTAAAGGGCTTTATTAATAAAGTTGGTATGGTATGGTATGTTAAACAACACTATGACAATCAGTCATTTGGAACACTTGAAAAAATCCACACGTTTTTGCTTATTTAATAAATAGCAACTAGAGCTGTCTGATAATATCGGCCTGCCGATATTATCGGCCGATAAATGCTTTAAAATGTAATATCGGAAATTATTGGTATCGTTTTTTATTTTATTTTTTTATTTTTTTATTAAATCAACATAAAAAACACAAGATACACTTACAATTAGTGCACCAACCCAAAAAAACCTCCCTCCCCCATTTACACTCATTCACACAAAAGGGTTGTTTCTTTCTGTTATTAATATTGTGGTTCCTACATTATATATCAATATATATCAATACAGTCTGCAAGGGATACAGTCCGTATGCACACATGGTTGTGCGTGCTGCTGGTCCACTAATAGTACTAACCTTTAACAGTTAATTTGACTCATTTTCATTAATTACTAGTTTCTATGTAACTGTTTTTATATTGTTTTACTTTCTTTTTTTATTCAAGAAAATGTTTTTAATTTATTCATTTTATTTTCTTAATTTTTAAAAAAAGGACCTTATCTTCACCATACTTGGTTGTCCAAATTAGGCATAATAATGTGTTAATTCCACGACTGTATATATCGGTATCGGTTGATATCGGTATCGGTAATTAAGAGTTGGACAATATCGGCAAATAAGCCCCTATCTGACATCCCTAATAATAATAGATTTTATTTGTAAAAAGCACTTTACATTGAGCAAACAACCTCAAAAGTGCTACAGTGTATTAAAAAAAACAAAAAAAAAAGAATAAAAAAACCCCCAAAAAACTAGAACTAGCACGTATAAATATAAAAAAGGCTTTTTTAAAAGCATCCACAGTCTGTGGCGCCCACAGGTGGTCAGGGAGAGCGTTCCACAGACTGGGAGCGGCGGAGCAGAAAGCCCGGTCTCCCATTGTTCGTAGCTTTGTCCTCGGAGGTTGGAGGAGGTTAGCCTGTCGTGTGGAGGATTTTGGGGTGAGCAGTTCTTTGAGGTAGAGGGGGTCATTTCCATGGAGGCACTGGTGGGTTAGTAGGGAGACTTTGTATTCAAACCTGAGTGGAACAGGAAGCCGGTGAAGGGATTTGAGAACTGGTGTGATGTGGTCGTATTTCCGCACTCTCATCAGCATCCTAGCAGCACTATTAGATACCACACGCTGACCACTAATGATACTACAAATGCAGCTACTGACATCTTTTTGAGTTGATTAAAACAACAACAAAAGTATTAATATACAGGTAAAAGCCAGTAAATTAGAATATTTGGAAAAACTTGATTTATTTCAGTAATTGCATTCAAAAGGTGTAACTTGTACATTATATTTATTCATTGCACACAGACTGATGCATTCAAATGTTTATTTCATTTAATTTTGATGATTTGAAGTGGCAACAAATGAAAATCCAAAATTCCGTGTGTCACAAAATTAGAATATTACTTAAGGCTAATACAAAAAAGGGATTTTTAGAAATGTTGGCCAACTGAAAAGTATGAAAATGAAAAATATGAGCATGTACAATACTCAATACTTGGTTGGAGCTCCTTTTGCCTCAATTACTGCGTTAATGCGGCGTGGCATGGAGTCGATGAGTTTCTGGCACTGCTCAGGTGTTATGAGAGCCCAGGTTGCTCTGATAGTGGCCTTCAACTCTTCTGCGTTTTTGGGTCTGGCATTCTGCATCTTCCTTTTCACAATACCCCACAGATTTTCTATGGGGCTAAGGTCAGGGGAGTTGGCGGGCCAATTTAGAACAGAAATACCATGGTCCGTAAACCATGCACGGGTAGATTTTGCGCTGTGTGCAGGCGCCAAGTCCTGTTGGAACTGGAAATCTCCATCTCCATAGAGCAGGTCAGCAGCAGGAAGCATGAAGTGCTCTAAAACTTGCTGGTAGACGGCTGCGTTGACCCTGGATCTCAGGAAACAGAGTGGACCGACACCAGCAGATGACATGGCACCCCAAACCATCACTGATGGTGGAAACTTTACACTAGACTTCAGGCAACGTGGATCCTGTGCCTCTCCTGTCTTCCTCCAGACTCTGGGACCTCGATTTCCAAAGGAAATGCAAAATTTGCTTTCGTCAGAAAACATGACTTTGGACCACTCAGCAGCAGTCCAGCTCTTTTTTTCCTTAGCCCAGGTGAGACGCTTTGCGCCCTGCTTCTTGGTCAACAGTGGCTTGACACGAGGTATGCGGCAGTTGAAACCCATGTCTTTCAAGCGTCTCTTGGTGGTGGATCTTGAAGCACTGACTCCAGCAGCTGTCCACTCCTTCTGAATCTCCCCCACATTTTTGAATGGTTTTTTTTTTCACAATCTTGACCAGGGCGCAGTGATCCCTATTGCTTGTACACTTTTTCTGACCACAGTTTTTCCTTCCCTTTGCCTCTCCATTAATGTGTTTGGACACAGAGCTCTGAGAACAGCCAGCCTCTTCAGCAATAACCTTTTGTGTCTTTCCCTCCTTGTGCAATGTGTCGATGGTTGCCTTTTGGACAGCTGTCAAATCTGAAGTCTTCCCCATGTTTGTGTAGGCTTCAGAACTGGACTGAGAGACCATTTAAAGCCCTTTGCAGGTGTTTTGAGTTAATCAGCTGATTAGTTTGTGGCACCAGGTGTCTTCAAAATTTAACCCTTACACAATATTCTAATTTTGTGACACACGGAATTTTGGATTTTCATTTGTTGCCACTTCAAATCATCAAAATTAAATGAAATAAACATTTGAATGCATCAGTCTGTGTGCAATGAATAAATATAATGTACAAGTTACACCTTTTGAATGCAATTACTGAAATAAATCAAGTTTTTCAAAATATTCTAATTTACTGGCTTTTACCTGTACAGTAAGTATCGTAGGTTGCCAGTGATGCTAATTAGGGACACTGGTGGTTATTTGCTTTTCGTACAGCACACGCCCAGTGACTGCAGACATGGACAAAAATAGTCTTCCCAAAGTGTACATGCTAAATTTTTATATTTGCAAAACCCTACTTATGAACAAATGTGATGAGAGAACATGTCTTCCTTTTTGAGAGTTTATTTTTTTTCTCCCAACAAATAATGCAAGGATGCCCCGATCCGATATTGGATGTTATCGGACCGATATCGGCATACAATAGAATAGATGTTTGTTGCCATTTGCACAGGTACAAGACAGTACAAGTATATTGACATTATTGTGTGTTCCTCCCTGAGTCACCTTCTACACAAAAACAGTTGCTAAATAGAATGGCAGGTGAAAAAATAGAATGGCATGTAAAATGTCTGATACAAGCAATCCTTCAGCATGTTTTACATCTAAATGTCCTCCAATAAACACTCAAAGTTGGACTTTTCTTCCATTTTAGTCAAGTCAGTTGCAAAACATGGAAGGCTGAAGGCTACTACTTCTTTGGCTACTTTTAAGCAGAGGTGGGTAGAGTAGCCAGAAATTGTACTCAAGTAAGAGTACTGTTACTTTAGAGATTTATTACTCAAGTAAAAGTAAGGAGTAGTCACCCAAATATTTACTTGAGTAAAAGTAAAAAGTATGTTGTGAAAAAACTACTCAAGTACTGAGTAACTGATGAGTAACATACACACACATATCATATATATATATATATATATATATATATATATATATATATATATAGTATATAATTTATATTTATTTATTTTGCCGTTTTTGTTTACATGTTAAAGGTGTTTTAATGAATATACATGCATGTTTAACATATAGATTCCTTTCTTTCATGAAGACAAGAATATAAGTTGGTGTATTACCTGATTCTGATGACTTGCATTGATTGTAATCAGACAGTAGTGATGATAACGTCCACGTTTTCAAATGGAGGAGAAAAAAAGTTCCTCCTTTCTGTCTAATACCACATGAAAGTGGATGGTTTTTGGCATCTTATTTGTCTAGCTTCCATATTCGTTTTTATACACTTTACAAGAAATACATTGGCGGCAAACTCCGTAACTTGCTAGCTTGTTTGCGCTGGCTTTCGGAGACTCTTGTTATGAAAGCGCAGGCGCGATGGAGCGGCACTTTTATTGTGAAGACAGGAACTGTGCAGTCAGTCTTTAGGCTTTTGACGGGATGTACGGTTGAAATAAAAAAGGGTCTTTTTTCCTTCACACTTTTGATTGATTGATTGAAACTTTTATTAGTAGATTGCACAGTACAGTACATATTCCGTACAATTGACCACTAAATGGTAACACCCCAATAAGTTTTTCAACTTGTTTAAGTCAGGTCATGTGACCACCTGGCTCTGTTTGATTGGTCCAACGTCACCAGTGACTGCATCTGATTGGTGGAACGGAGTGAACGTCACCAGTGACTGTATTTGTTGAAACGCAGGCACTATGAAGGTCTGTCTGACAGACCAAAACAAACAAAACGTGCATTAACAGATCGATAAAAATTAGTAGCGAGTAGCGAGCTGAATGTAGATAAAAGTAGCGGAGTAAAAGTAGCGTTTCTTCTCTATAAATATACTCAAGTAAAAGTAAAAGTATGTTGCATTAAAACTACTCTAAGAAGTACAATTTATCCCAAAAGTTACTCAAGTAGATGTAACGGAGTAAATGTAGCGCGTTACTACCCACCTCTGAGCATAAGTTAGTGTTTTTTCACACCTACTCTGACTAATTTCACCTTTTCGATATGGGCCAATACTCAAAGGCTATCGGAAGTGATAAAATTGTATCGAGACAGTCCTAAAAAAGTTGTCACTTGATAACATTCAAATATGTTTGGGACTCCAACAGCACTATGTTTCCATATAACGTGTGTAAGTAACACATGTGACGTGCGTGCAGGTGAGGTGGAGCTGGAGGAGTACTATCCTGCCTTCCTGGACATGGTGCGCAGCCTGCTGGACGGAAATCTGGATTCCACTCAGTACGAGGACACCCTGCGTGAGATGTTCACCATCCACGCCTACATCGGCTTCACCATCGACAAGGTCATCCACAACATCATCAGACAGGTGAGCGCCACGCGAAACCCAGCCCCTGCCGCCCACGCGCAGGCCTTAACTCCGCCCACTTTCCTCTGCCACTCCAGCTGCAGCACCTGGTGAGCGACGAGGTGTGTCTGCAGGTGGTGGAGCTCTATCTGGCCGAGAGGAAGAAGGGGGCCGCCGGGGGGAACCTCTCATCGCAGTGTGTACGCGCCGCCTGGGAGACCAGCTACCAGTGGAAGGCTGAGAGAGCCATGGCTGAAGAGAACTGCTTCAAGGTCGGTGCAAAGTCTGGCCTTTTATACACACTAGGACAGTGTTTTCCAACCACTTATATCCCGTGAGATACAGTCTGGTGTGCCGTGGGAGATGATCTAATTTCACCTATTTGGGATAAAAAAAATTTTTTTGCAAACCAGTAATTATAGTCTGCAAATGATGTGTTTTTGAGTGTCGCTGCTGTCTAGAGCTCGGCAGAGTACCGTATTTTCCGCACCATAAGCCGCCCTGGGTTATAAGCCGCGCCTTCAATGAACGGCATATTTCAAAACTTTGTCCACCTATAAGCCGCCCCGTGTTATAAGCCGCATCTAACTGCGCTAAAGGAATGTCAAAAAAACAGTCAGATAGGTCAGTCAAACTTTAATAATATATTAAAAACCAGCGTGATGTGGGCGCGCATGGAGTCGTATATCAACATGGACGGAGCTGCGTGAAAAAAGCCACCCGGCCTCTTCGCGTAAACTTCCCTTAACCACTCGCTCATCTTTTCTTCATCCATCCATCCCTTCGAGTTAGCTTTTATGATGACGCCGGCTGGAAAGGTCTCTTTTGGCAAGGTCTTCCTTTTGAATATCACCATGGGTGGAAGTTTCTGGCCATTAGCATGGCAAGCTAGAACCACAGTGAAGGACGACTTCTCATTCCCTGTGGTGCGAATATTCACCGTACGTGCTCCCGTTGTATCCACAGTGCGGTTCACAGGAATATCAAAAGTCAGTGGAACCTCGTCCATGTTGATAATGTTCTCTGGCCGGATCTTTTTTTCAGCTATCTTGTTTTTACAATATGCACGGAAAGTAGCCAGCTTTTCTTGAAAGTCTTTAGGCAGTTGCTGTGAAATAGTAGTCCGTGTGCGGATGGAGAGATTGCGTCTTTTCATGAACCGGAAACCTGTCGCTTAGTAGGAGCCATTTTGTGGTCTTTACAGATGTAAACACACAAAGGAAATGAAACGCAATATCCGGGGGCTTCTTCTTCTACGGGGGCGGGTGGTTGCTTACAGTAGAAGAAGAAGCGCTTCCTCTTCTATGGGGGCGGGTGCTTACCTTGGCGGTTGCTTACCATAGAAGAAGAAGCGCTTCCTCTTCTACGGGGAAAAAAGATGGCGGCTGTTTACCGTAGTTGCGAGACCTAAACTTTATGAAAATGAATATTAATATTAATCCATATATAAGGCGCACCGGGTTATAAGCCGCACTGTCAGCTTTTGAGAAAATTTGTGGTTTTTAGGCGCGGCTTATAGTGCGGAAAATACGGTAACCGTGTAATACCCTTCCATATCAGTAGGTGGCAGCCGGTAGCTAATTGCTTTGTAGATGTCGGAAACAGCGGGAGCATACCTGCCAACTACTCCGGTTTTCCCGTAATTAGTACGGTTTTCATCAACCTATTCCGGGTTACGGTTGCAGTGATAAAAAATACGGTTTTTCATTAATGAAAAAAAAAAAAGGGTGAAAACTACGCGAATTGCACCTTGTGCAGACAAGATTTGTCGATCGGACACGGAGGAATTAGCGATGTAAAAGACCACGTTGGGACAAAAAAACACAAGTCTAATGCCTTTGCTAGCGATACAAGTGGAAAACTTTCAACGTTTTTCGTCGCCCAAACAGATTCTTTGGATGTGATAAATGCCGAAGTTTTATTTACGGAGGCAATAATTGAGCATGGACTTCCAATCGCACTGGCTGATCACATGGGACAGTTACATGTTTGTAATGCAACCTTTAAAAATCATTACGCGGTCCCAAAAATAAACTTTTCTTGCATGATAATGTCCAGAAAAACTCACTTTATATTACTATAGAGTCCTTTTAACGAATGAGTTTGATGGTTTATCACAAACCTTAAATGAAAGAAGTCCTTTGTTCTCCTGCACCATGCATGCGCTTTGGCCTTGCTTCGTGTTTGGTGCGCAATCCTGTCGGCTGTATTTCACAGCACGTCTTTGACAACTTGAAGTGGCATAAAACATTTAAAACAAAGGGGTTATAGGAACAATCACTTTCAGTGTTTTATGCCACTTCAAGTTGTCAAAGACGGTATGCTGGTGCCCGACTGCCACAAGTGGAACAAACATTTGAAACAAAGGGGTTATAGGAACAATCACTTTCAGTGTTTTATGCCACTTCAAGTAAACTTATCATAAAGTTACCATATCATTTTTGCAGTATGATCAATCTGATAGAATAAATTTGGATTTTAGCCACAAAAAGGTAATGACACCAATGTTATCTATTGGAATTGTTTAGTACTGTTATACTGTTAAAAGTGTTTATACTATTTATGCTTTCAAGTCCAAGTTGAAGAAATCTTGTTAAATGTTGACAGCATAACTACCAAAATACAGAAGTATGTCCTTAATATTTTTGCAGTGCTATTTCTGTTGAAAAGTTCAAATGATTACATTAGAGATGTGATGTGCCACTTTTCAAGTGTCTGATGGCTTAAATTAATTTTCATTAATTTTTCATATTTTGAATTCTTTTGAAAGGCTTACAAAAAAACTACATTTGAATTGTAATTCCATGCTATTGACAGGACTATTAATTTTAATGAAGTTAGCTTACCATGTTTACAGTATGATAATTGTGATAGAAATGTGAATTTTAGGCACAGAATATTTTTTACAATTGAACAAGGCAGTAGATTATACAAGCTTGGACAGAAAGTTAATAATGACACCAATTTTTTTTTTAATGGAATTGTTTAGTACTGTTTTACCATTTGTTTACTGTAAAAAGTGTTTATACTGTTTATACTTTCAATTAACAAATTGAAGTCTTGTGAAAGGTTGACAGGATAACTGGCATTAACTGTCAAAATAATTTCAAACTATTGAAGTTAGCTTACAGAATAAACATGTCAATCAACCCATATGATTTTTGCTGTAATATTTTTGTTTTGAAAAGTCACTGTGACTGATAGAAAAGTGATGGTTTTAGCAACATTTTAACCTGTCTGAATGCTAATAATCATTTTGCGTCGGGGGGCGAAGCCCTGAACCCCCCACCAGGACTTTGTCCTGGACCTACCGGGGCCTGCGGCCCTTGGACCCTGGCTACTAGGTTTTTCTGATTTCAAAAGTTGGCAGGTATGCGGGAGGCAGTGTGCAGGTAAAAAGTTATTTAATGCTTAAACAAAAAATAAACAAAAGGTGAGTGCCCCTAAGAAAAGGCATTGAAGCTTAGGGAAGGCTATGCAGAACGAAACTAAAACTGAACTGGCTGCAAAGTCAACAAAAACAGAATTCTGGACGACAGCAAAGACTTACTGTGGAGCAAAGACGGCGTCCACAAAGTACATCCGAACATGTCATGGCATTCAACAACGTCCCCTCAAAGAAGGATAAAAACAACTGAAATATTCTTGATTGCTAAAACAAAGTAGATGCGGGAAATATCGCTCAAAGGAAAACATGAAACTGCGCCAGGAAAACACCAACAAAACAGGAAAAGCCACTAAAATAGGAGCACAAGACAAGAAGTAAAACACTACACACAGGAAAACAGCCAAAAAGTCCAAATAAGTCAGGGTGTGATGTGACAGGTGGTGACAGTACACCTACTTTGAGACAAGAGCTATATTGATGCATGCTTGGTTATGCTTTAAAGTCATATCCAACAATTTTGACAACGACTTTTTACTGTCAACTGAGTTTCCTTTTTTAGTGATTTCTGCTGGTGGTGTGCCTCCGCATTTTTTCGACGCAGAAAATGTGCCTTGGCTCAAAAAAGGTTGAAAAACACTGCCCTATGGGACACATTGTTGTCATCTACCATTGTATTTTGTGGTGAAAGTGAATGGCTTCACACTGAGACGTTTCTGACATTTTGGTTGTCTTATTTCTCTCAATAACACAATTCAAACCACTACTGTTAGCACTCCTGCAAAGTATAAGCATATTAAAAGAAATACTGGCATAAAGGCAACAATATGACAAAGTGACTTACATCTGTCTGGTTTCTCTCAGGTGATGTTTCTTCAAAACAAGGGCGACGTGACGATGACCGTGGAGCTGTTGGACACCGAGGAGGCCCAGGCTGACGACCCTTTAGATGTTCAGGTGACGCACGGTGAACACCATCAGTCACGTGATCGGTGGTGCAGGGGAGTAACGCTGTGTTTCATGTTTGATGTTTCAGTGCTTGTCCAGCTACATGGAACAGTTTGTTGGAACCGAGTCCAGTCTGTGTTCGCAGGCAGAGGGCTACTTTTTCAAACCTGTCTTTCTTCCCAGGTGAGACATGACATCATCGTTTGTTATATTAAGTCTGAGCAGCAGCAGTCAATGTGTTTGGGATTTATTAGAACTCGTCTCTGCTCGGGTTTGGTATCATTTATATGTGCTCCCAAATTGGTACTTTTGAAACGGTGAGGATAACGTTTTAAAAACAAAAATAATGTATGGAGGTTAATGTGTGTCTTTATTAGGAAAGGTTTTTTTTAACACTGTGTTAATGTAACTAGATACAAATGAAGTACATTTTTTACACCAAATTATGCTGACATTTTCATTAGGGGGAAAAAATGGTGAGCAAAATGTGCAGTTTTTTAAATACCGTGTTTTAAAATTCAGTGTGTAAAAATTCTGTAAGAAATATCACTGTGAAAAAATTAGTGTAAGAAAAATCAGTGAAAAATAATTCAATGTGAGAAAAATCAGTAAAAAAATTATATGTAAAAAATTCAATGTAGGAAAAATCAGTGTAAAAAAAGAAAACAGTAAGAAAAATATGTGTATAAAAATTCAGTGCAAAACAAATTGTGTAAGAAAAATGTTGTATAAGAAAAACATTGTAATGAAAATCAGTAAGAAAATTCAATGTAAGAAAAATCAGTGCACAAAAATTCAATGTAAGAAAAATTCTGTGTAAAAAAAATAATTGTAAAAAAAGGTGTGTAAAATTCAGTGTATAAAAAAGTCAGTGTAAGAAAAATCAGTGAAAAATAATTAAATGTAAGAAAAATCAGTAAAAAAATTATATGTAAAAAAAATAAATGTAGGAAAAATCAGTGTAAACAAATCAGTGAAAGAAAATTCAGTGTGAGATAATCAGTGTATAAAAATTATGTTAAATAAAACAGTAAGAAAAATCTGTGTATAAACATTCAATGTAGGAAAAATCAGTGTAAACAAATCAGTGAAAGAAAATTCAGTGTAAGAAAATCAGTGTATAAAAATTCAGTGTAAAAAAAGAAAACAGTAAGAAAAATATGTGTATACAAATTCAGTGCAAAACAAATTTAGTGTAAGAAAAATGTTGTATAAGAAAAACATTGTAATGAAAATCTGTAAGAAAATTCAATGTAAGAAAAATCAGTGCACAAAAATTAAATGTAAGAAAAATTCTGTGTAAAAAAAGGTGTGTAAAATTCAGTGTGTAAAAAAGTCAGTGTAAGAAAAATCAGTGAAAAATAATTCAATGTGAGAAAAATCAGTAAAAAAATTATATGTAAAAAAATTCAATGTAGGAAAAATCAGTGTAAACAAATCAGTGAAAGAAAATTCAGTGTAAGAAAATCAGTGTATAAGAATTCAGTGTAAAAAAAGAAAACCGTAAGAAAAATATGTGTATAAAAATTCAGTGCAAAACAAAGTTAGTGTAAGAAAAATGTTGTATAAGAAAAACATTGTAATGAAAATCAGTAAGAAAATTGAATGTAAGAAAAATCAGTGCACAAAAATTCAATGTAAGAAAAATTCTGTGTAAAAAAATAATTGTAAAAAAAGGCGTGTAAAATTCAGTGTATAAAAAAGTCAGTGTAAGAAAAATCAGTGAAAAATAATTAAATGTAAGAAAAATCTGTAAAAAAATTATGTGTAATAAAAATAAATGTAGGAAAAATCAGTGTAAACTAATCAGTGAAAGAAAATTCAGTGTGAGAAAATCAGTGTATAAAAATTGTTAAAAAAACAGTAAGAAAAATCTGTGTATAAAAATTCAATGTAGGAAAAATGAGTGTAAACAAATCAGTGAAAGAAAATTCAGTGTAAGAAAATCAGTGTATAAAAATTCAGTGTAAAAAAAGAAAACAGTAAGAAAAATATGTGTATACAAATTCAGTGCAAAACAAATTTAGTGTAAGAAAAATGTTGTATAAGAAAAACATTGTAATGAAAACCAGTAAGAAAATTCAATGTAAGAAAAATCAGTGCACAAAAATTCAATGTAAGAAAAATTCTGTGTAAAAAAATAATTGTAAAAAAAGGTGTGTAAAATTCAGTGTATAAAAAAGTCAGTGTAAGAAAAATCAGTGAAAAATAATTCAATGTAAAAAAAATCTGTAAAAAAAATTATATGTAAAAAAAATAAATGTAGGAAAAATCAGTGTAAACAAATCAGTGAAAGAAAATTCAGTGTGAGAAAATCAGTGTATAAAAATTCTGTTAAAAAAAAACAGTAAGAAAAATCTGTGTATAAAAATTCAGTGCTAAAAAAACAGTGTAAGAAAAATGTTCTATAAGAAAAACATTGTAATTAAAATCAGTAAGAAAATTAAATGTAAGAAAAATTCAGTGTAAATCATTGTAAAAAAAAAAAAAAAAAAAAAAGGTGTAAAATTCAGTGTATAAAAAGTCAGTGTAAGAAAAATTGCTGTAAAAAAAATCAGTGTAAGAAAAAGATGTTGCTTCAACACTGACTTCAGGTAAATGAAGACTGAAGCAACAGATCCTATCTTAGAAGCAGCCAAGGAGGTGTTTCACTTGTCATTCACCTGAAGTAAGTCTGGCATAATAAAGCAACAAATATTTCACTATGAATATTTCTACACTGGTTTTGTTATACACACACTTATTACACTCATTTTTTACACCCTGAATTTTAAAACACACAATTTTGCTCGCAGATTTTTATTCAATAAAATTGTCAGCATAATTTTAAAAAATGTACGCAAAAATTCAGCAACACAAATGAATTGTCCGAAAAAAGCTTTGTTAATAAAGGCACAAAATAACCTCCATTCAATGCCCTTTAGTTCTCATGGAATGATGTCACTTGCAAGGTAAACACAAAAGTGATTTCAATGATTGGTTGTCCTGGTCTGACTTTGAATATAACTGTTTGTATCAAAAATCTCAGCTATAATCGCTCCGATACGAGCAGTCCTGCAGCGTGTTTACTTGTGCAAAGCCAGAGAACATCTAAATGTCCTCCGATAAACACACTATTTTTTCCATTTCACTAAAGTCGTTTACAAAAGGTAAACAGGAGCTAGCAGCTACACAACAACTAAGCACACAATAGCACACTAGACATACGTAATAATTGAACAATATTGCAGTGTAAAACTCCACATATGTCAATATAAACAAGTATCAAATAATTATAGTTCTGAATAACAGAGGATTCATGTATTCAGTAACAGAAGTGTCCGCATCATGAACTATTGTGCCCACTCAGCGGCACCAAAAAACAACTTCACCTTTAAAGACAGCATAGGTTAGTGTTTTTTCACACCTACCATGCAAATAATTACAGTTGCATATCACTTACACATACCAAGTCTCCGAGGCAGAAGCGTATTAGAAAGTATCCAGTAACAAACGTGTCCGCATCATTCAACTTACCGCATCATGGGCTTGACGTCGTGAATTATTGTGGCCTCTCGGTGCAAAGAAAAACAACAATTCCTACTCCACTTCAACTTAAAGACAGCATAAGTCCATTATGTTATGTGCTTAGTGACAACACATGTCAACATAAGTCGACGTAAACGGGAGCTTTTCAGCAATAAGAAAGAAGGACTTGGTGAGTCATAAGCGGGTCGTGCGCCTCGACGTGTCCATAGTTGTGTTACGTCCGTGACTCCCGACGATGAACCTTATCGTACGCTTGCAGGAACCTGCGTCGATTCCGCCGCTGGCAGGTGCGCCAGGTGGAGGCCATGCGCTGCAGGCGAGAATGGCAACGGCAGCTGGGCGTGGAAAACGCCGGCAGCCTGGACTGTCGCTTCAAACTCAACACTCACAAGATGGTGTTCGTCATGAACTCTGAGGACTACATGTACCGCAGGGGGGCGCTGGTCAAGGCCAGGAAGGTAGGCGGGTCACACCGGGGGGGGGGGGCAAAGTGCGCACATTCCAAAATACTATTAAATAAGAACACCAACAAGTGGAATAAAAGAGCAAACGGGTGAAATGTAACGAGAACAAGTTGACAACAATGTTGACTCTAATAACACAAAGTTGCCATGCAGGATGATTTTTTTTTCTTAAACTGTCATGGCTTAAAAAATAATAATGAATCAAAATCAACTTTGTTATGAGTTTTTTATCCAATTACTGCACATGAAATATTACAATATTGCAGTTATGTGTTTGTCATATACAAAACTAGGTTTTATTTAACACAAAAGGGCGTAAAAAAAAAAAAAAACTCATAGAAATGTTAAAAATTTGGCAAATTATGCATTTTTTAATTCAATACATAATGGGGAACCGCACTTTGTTTGGAATTTTGCCTATTGTTCACAATCATTATTTTGTGTGTTTTTTAAGCATTCTAAATATTAAATAAATGCCATCAAAAGTCAGCTTACAATGGAGCTTGTGGAAGCTGTTCAATTCTGCCTATAGAGCCCCTTAAAAAAATATCCAAACACCTCCATTAGGGTTTTATATACATGATGTAAGTATATGTCACGTAGTAACATTCATTATAACATGTAATACATACATGATGTAAGTATATATGTCATGTAGTAACATTCATAATAACATGTAATATATACATGATGTAAGTATATATGTCATGTAGTAACATTCATAATAACATGTAATATATACATGATGTAAGTATATATGTCATGTAGTAACATTCATAATAACATGTAATATATACATGATGTAAGTATATATGTCATGTAGTAACATTCATAATAACATGTACCGTATTTTCCGCACCATAAGGCGCCCTGGGTTATAAGCCGCGCCTTCAATGAACGGCATATTTCAAAACTTTGTCCACCTATAAGCCGCCCCGTGTTGTAAGCCGCATCTAACTGCGCTAAAGGAATGTCAAAAAAACAGTCAAATAGGTCAGTCAAACTTTAATAATATATTAAAACCAGCGTGATGTGGGCGTGCATGGAATCGTATATCAACATGGACGAAGCTGCGTGAAAAAAGCCACCCGGCCTCTTCGCGTAAACTTAAACTTACCTTAACCACTCGCTCATCTTTTCTTCATCCATCCCTTCGAGTTAGCTTTTATGATGACGCCGGCTGGAAAGGTCTCTTTTGGCAAGGTCTTCCTTTTGAATATCACCATGGGTGGAAGTTTCTGGCCATTAGCATGGCAAGCTAGAACCACAGTGAAGGATGACTTCTCATTCCCTGTGGTGCGAATATTCACCGTACGTGCTCCCGTTGTATCCACAGTGCGGTTCACAGGAATATCAGTTGCTGTGAAATAGTAATCCGTGTGCGGATGGAGAGATTGCGTCTTTTCATGAACCGGATCCCTGACGCTTAGTAGGAGCCATTTTGTGGTCTTTACAGATGTAAACACACAAAGGAAATGAAACGTACGGTGATATCCGCGCGCTTTTTCTTCTTCTACGCGGGCGGGTGGTTGCTTACAGTAGAAGAAGAAGCGCTTCCTGTTCTATGGGGGCGGGTGCTTACCTTGGCGGTTGCTTGCGTAGAAGAAGAAGCGCTTCCTGTTCTACCGGGAAAAAAGATGGCGGCTGTTTACCGAAGTTGCGAGACCGAAACTTTATGAAAATGAATCTTAATATTAATCCATATATAAAGCGCACCGGGTTATAAGCCGCACTGTCAGCTTTTGAGAAAATTTGTGGTTTTTGGGTGCGCCTTATAGTGCGGAAAATACGGTAGTCAACATTGCAACTTTTGATCGTTACATTTCTTTTATTCCACTTTTTAATGTTCTTTTTATTTTTTTTATTTTATAGTATTTTAAAAATGAGCTGCAAATGGCCCCTGTAAAAAATGAATACAGAAGTGTTTTTGTTTATTGTTAAATCACAGCTTTTATTTGGAGAAAGCACAACAATGAGAAAGTAGAAATGTACTAACATTAATATGAACGAATAATCCTGATGATGACCTCGGTCCGCAGTCCCAGAACCGCGTGGCGGCGAGCCAACACGAGCGCTTCGACAAGTGGCACCGGGGCTGGCGGGCCGAGCACGTGGCGGCCTCGGCCGAGCGCGGCGTGCAGAAGTGGCTGATGGGCGAGGAGGACGAGGACATGATCCCCTGCAAGACCACCTGCCTGTCCGCCGAGGTCAAAGGGCAGACGGTCAACAGATACCAAGTTCATTACAGCGGTAGCAAAGCGCCCGCCTCGCCTTAGGAACACACCCACACCCACACACACACCCGCCCAGGTAAATGCATGGACATCCATCCAGTAAACAGTGCAGTACTTGTATACGTTGTGTATACTTCCTGTATACTTCTTGTATACTTCCTGTATACTTCCTGTATACGTGGGCCCGCATCTTCACTCTCTCTGCAGTGAGTCTGTGATCATGTCGGACAGAACGGACCACCAGGACAGACAAAGTAATAAACTTTTGTGGCCCCGCCTCCTCCTCCTGGCGCTCAAAGTCAAGATTGATCACCATTGATCAGGTGACATCATGGAAATGCTTTCAGAAATGTGAATGTCTGTTTTTTTTTTTGTTTGTTTTTTTAAATAATTCTTATTCTCATCAAGTGTAGTTTTTAGCTGGTAAAGCCAGAGAGCCTTCTGCTTGTTGGCTTGCTTCCATGCGTCTTTCTACCAGGAGATGTGAGTACGTACCTTTTTCTTTCTGTATTCTCCCTTTTGTCACTCAGTACTGCATATATACATATATTTCTATTTTATATATGCATTTACATCCATCTGAAGATCATGTCTTTTTTTTAGTGTTTGCTGTTGTCGCCCCCCCCACTCTTTATATTGTAGCTAAACGTGTGTGATAAACATGTTTATCGCCAAGGCAACCAGGAGTCCTTCCATGAGATTGGTTTAATACTGATGAGGAATTATGTATCATAATCTTGATTTCACTGAATGTGTTTTTTTTTGTTTGTTTTTTGGCATACTGACATTGAAAATAAAAGGCAAAAATATCAGTGTTAAAATAGAATGTATAACATTTATCCTGTATCAGTTATCATGGAATAAACAACCTAGTTGTCACTTTCTTAGATGTTGATGGACACGTCTTGTCGTTGGAAAGTATCCGCATTTTAGTTGGGTGTTAGTGCTGATGTGACAGAGCAGGTTAAAAGGGGTGCCAGTACCATTTTTCACCAGGAGAGGGCGTGCAAGATGTTCCTCTCACTGGACACAACATTAGGTACACCATAATTCGATTTTGTATTTTCTTTAAGGGATCAGGAGGTGTGTAAAATCTTTTTTGTTTAGATTTTATACATTATATATATATATATATATATACATATGTATGTATGTGTGGGGAAAAAAATCACAAGACTACTTCATCTCTACAGGCCTGTTTCATGAGGGGTTCCCTCAATCATCAGGAGATTTTAATGGGAGCATTCACATACCATGGTTTATATAGGGCACAGAGTGGGTGGGTACAGGCTGGCGTAGGGGCGTGGCGTGGCGTGATACAATTTCACCCTCACCTATGAACCCACGCCAGGAAACCAACCAAAAAAAGAACAGAAAACGAAACAACATCATCTGGTACAACCCCCTCATACAGCAAAAAACGTCTCAACTAACATTGGCCACAAATTCCTCACTCTGATTGACAAACACTTCCCCAAAGGCAACACCCTAAGAAAAGTATTCAACAAGAACAACATTAAATTGAGCTACAGCTGTATGAACAATATACGACAAATTATCTCAAACCACAACAAAACAATTGCAAATGAGCCGTCGGCCCCCGGACAGAGCGACCCCAAAACCAACAAAGGCTGCAACTGCCGCAAGAAACCTGATTGCCCCCTCAACGGGGGGGTGCTTACAAACATCAGTTGTTTACCAATCTAAGGTAACACGCAAGGACATTAACACATCCGACACATATGTAGGATTAACCGAGGGAGAATTCAAAACCAGATGGAACAATCACAAGGCTTCTTTCAGGAACCAAAACCTGCGGAATACCACAGAACTCAGCAAACACATTTGGGACCTCAAAGACAATAATGTTGAATATTCAATAACATGGCAAATTCTTGCATCCAGCACACCTTACAATAGTGGTAATAAAAGATGCAACCTATGCTTGAAAGAGAAACTGTTTATTATTTACCGTCCAGACCTGTCATCCCTCAACAAGCGCAGCGAAATTGTATCAGCATGCCGCCACAGACGGAAACACCTCCTAGGTAACACATGAGCCAATCACCACGCCCCTACGCCAGCCTGTACCCACCCACTCTGTGCCCTATATAAACCATGGTATGTGAATGCTCCCATTAAAATCTCCTGATGATTGAGGGAACCCCTCATGAAACAGGCCTGTAGAGATGAAGTAGTCTTGTGATTTTTTTTCCCCACACATACATATATTGCGCTCTACTACGGTATCGAGCACTATTTTTTGGATAACCTTATTAAGACATACATATATATATATATATATGTATATTTAATTTTTTATTCTTGTAAAAAGATAGTATTAACATGTGAGTCCCTAGTGTGTGAATGTTGTCTCTCTATCTGTGTTGGCCCTGTGATGAGGTGGCGACTTGTCCAGGGTGTACCCCGCCTTCCGCTCGAATGCAGCTGAAATAGGCTCCAGCACCCCCCCCGCCATCCCGAAAGAGACAAGCGGTAGAAAATGGATGGATGGATAGTTCAGCACTACCTCATTGCTCAAGTACGTGATAAAATAATGTGACTTTGAAAAGATTATTTACATACTAATTTAAGGACTAGATGATTGATGATGTATGACACTGGGGTTTGTACATTTTTGTATGTTTTTTTTCATGCCAATTAATACAATGACTTAATTTGGTGTAATAACAAATATATGCCACCAGAGGGAAACAATACTGTTAAAGCTTTCATTGTAGCATTCATTTACTAAATAGAATGTGGTTTGAGTAGATTAATAATCTGAATTCCCTGCAGAAAACAACACTTTTAATAGCGAATTCAAGCCATTAGGCGGCAATATGTGTTAATTTTAAATATATTTGTATTAATCTATATGGTGTAATAACAAATCTATGCCACCAGAAGATGATACCATGTTAAAGCTGTATGTCATTGTATCTTCTTAAATTAGAATGTGGTTTGAGTAAATTAATCATCTGAATTCCCTGCAGAGAACACGTTTAATAACAAATTCAATATGTATTAATTAGGGCCCGCATGGCCCATTGCATAATGCAATGGGACATAAGGACCTATTGAATTTCTAAGGTTTTATTCTTTATTCTTCCGCCGCCACATTAAACTGTAATTTGACCCACTTAACATGCTTCAAAACTCACCATATTTGACCCACACATCAGGACCTGCGAAAATTACCTTTTTTTTAAAAAAAACCAAACCTCAAAACTCAAAATTGCGCTCTAGCGCCCCCTAGGAAAGAATAAAAACTAGACTGCCTATATCTCCCACTAGGAAGATCGGAGAGACATGAAACAAAAACCTGTATGTAGGTCTGACTTAGACCTAGTTTTCATAATTGTATATCATCGGGCAAAAATCAACAGGAAGTTGGCAATTCCCCCTTCAAGACAAAAAAGTACTAAAAACAGTCACTTTTGCCTCTTTGAGCTGTAATTTGACCCCCTTAACTTACTTCAAAACTCACCGAACTGAACACACACATAAGGACTGGCAAAAATTGCGATCTAATAAAAAAAAACCTAACCCCAAATCTCAAAATTGTGCTCTAGCGCAATTTTTTAATGAAACGCACAAAAAACTGCTCCTCGGATGAAAAAACTGACAAAACTGCCTGTAACTCCCACTGGGAAGGTCGGAGAGACATGAAACAAAAACCTCTATGTAGGTCTCACTTAGACCTACATTTCATAAATTGACAACCCCCAGCAAAAATCAACAGGAAGTTTGCTATTCCCCCTTCAAAACAAATTTTTTTGTAAAAACCGGTCACCTTCCTTCAAAAACTATCTCCTCTGAGCGCGTTTGTCGTTTCGGCTTCAAACTAACACAGGAGAGAGATTAAACCCTTGTGTATAAAATAACAGAACAGCGTTTTAATACCTGCTCCGGTTTTGATTTTATGACCCTTCAAAGACCCGCTGCGCTGATGCTGCTGTTTTTTTTAAGATGGCTGCTTAAAAGCAGGAAGCACCAACGTGCCCACACAATGCAGACAAGGTAGGTACACTAGACAAAAGTCTTGGGACACTTCAGACTAAAAGTAGACAAAAGTATTGGGACACTTAGGACTAGCACCTGCCAAATACGCGGGCCCGACCAATGCTGCTTGCAGCTTAAATTTTAAATATATTTGTATTAATCTATATGGTGTAATAACAAATCTATGCCACCAGAAGATGATACCATGTTAAAGCTGTATGTCATTGTATCTTCTTAAATTAGAATGTGGTTTGAGTAAATTAATCATCTGAATTCCCTGCAGAGAACACGTTTAATAACAAATTCAATATGTATTAATTAGGGCCCGCATGGCCCATTGCATAAGGACTCCCAAAGGGAGTCCTTATGCAATGGGACATAAGGACCTATTGAATTTCTAAGGTTTTATTCTTTATTCTTCCGCCGCCACATTAAACTGTAATTTGACCCACTTAACATGCTTCAAAACTCACCATATTTGACCCACACATCAGGACCTGCGAAAATTACCTTTTTTAAAAAAAAACCAAACCTCAAAATTGCGCTCTAGCGCCCCCTAGGGAAAAAAACAACTAGACTGCCTATATCTCCCACTAGGAAGATCGGAGGGACATGAAACAAAAACCTGTATGTAGGTCTGACTTAGACCTAGTTTTCATAATTGTATATCATCGGGCAAAAATCAACAGGAAGTTGGCAATTCCCCCTTCAAGACAAAAAAGTACTAAAAACAGTCACTTTTGCCTCTTTGAGCTGTAATTTGACCCCCTTAACTTGCTTCAAAACTCACCGAACTGAACACACACATCAGGACTGTCAAAAATTGCGATCTAATAAAAGAACCTAACCCCAAATCTCAAAATTGTGCTCTAGCGCAATTTTTTAATGAAACGCACAAAAAACTGCTCCTCGGAAGAAAAAAATGACAAAACTGCCTGTAACTCCCACTGGGAAGGTCGGAGAGACATGAAACAAAAACCTCTATGTAGGTCTCACTTAGACCTACATTTCATAAATTGACAACCCCCAGCAAAATTCAACAGGAAGTTTGCTATTCCCCCTTCAAAACAACATTTTTGTAAAAACCGGTCACCTTCCTTCAAAAACTATCTCCTCTGAGCGCGTTTGTCGTTTCGGCTTCAAACTAACACAGGAGAGAGATTAAACCCTTGTGTATAAAATAACAGAACCGCGTTTTAATACCTGCTCCGGTTTTGATTTTATGACCCTTCAAAGACCCGCTGCGCTGCTGTTTTTTTTAAGATGGCTGCTTAAAAGCAGGAAGCACCAACGTGCCCACACAATGCAGACAAGGTAGGTACACTACACAAAAGTCTTGGGACACTTCAGACTACCACCGGACAAAAGTATTGGGACACTTAGGCCGAAAACTGGACAAAAGTATTGGGACACTTAGGCCGAAAACTGGACAAAAGTATTGGGACACTTGGGACTACAACTTGACAAAAGTATTGGGACACTTGGGACTAAAACTGGACAAAAGTATTGGGACACTTCAGACTACCACCGGACAAAAGTATTGGGACACTTAGGCCGAAAACTGGACAAAAGTATTGGGACACTTAGGCCGAAAACTGGACAAAAGTATTGGGACACTTGGGACTACAACTTGACAAAAGTATTGGGACACTTAGGACTACAACTTGCCAAAAGTATTGGGACACTTAGGACTACAACTTGCCAAAAGTATTAGGACACTTGGGACTAAAACTGGACAAAAGTATTGGGACCTTAGGACTAGCACCTGCCAAATACGCGGGCCCGACCAACGCTGCTTGCAGCTTTAATTTTACATATATTTTTAAATTAATCTATATGGTGTAATAACAAATATTTGCCACCAGAGGGAGACAAACTCCTAGTAGTTTAACCTATCGGAAGCACTGTTGAAGCATTCAACTTCTTAAATTAGAAAATGTGATTTAATTGTGCAATCCATTTTAACTCCCTACAGAATACTAAAATACCAAATATTACATATTTGTGTATTGCTTTCTATTAAGTATTTTGAGGCACTTGAGAGAGACAGAACATCGTAACTGTGTATTATGTTCCTAACTTTGTCAATAATAATTGATACGTGAGTGTGAATGTTGTCTGTCTATCTGTGTTGGCCCTGCGATGAGGTGGCGACTTGTCCAGGGTGTACCCCGCCTTCTGCCCGATTGTAGCTGAGATAGGCTCCAGCGACCCCGAAGGGAATAAGAGGTAGAAAATGGATGGATATGTTTGGTTTGAAAGCATTGTGCCAACAAAAGTGAGTGAACTCAGCATGTGTTGGTGACATTTGTCAGCTGTGCTGCCTCAACTGATTAGTTAACGGTTGGGACTTCAACTGATTAGTTCATGCTTGTTGTGTGTAGCAGCAGCCACGCTGTAAAACAACAAAAACATCACATCACGCAGTAAATTGTCAGATTTTATTTTGTTCACGGAAGAAAAATATTTACAGTTTGACACAAAGATGGACAGATAAAGATAAAACATGAAAAAGTACACAAACAAAACACTTTCTAATGTTAAAAATGTACAACTTAAGCTTCATGTTGGGCTATGGGGTCTTGCGGGCGGCACTTTGGACGCCCGTGGCAAACATCCAACACACTTTTTGTTCATTTCTGTGCCAATGAAAGGAATTTGAAAGAAACAATAACCCTTTTTGACAAAAGCTTGTGTGTAGACGGTCAGATGACAAAGTGGTGGAACAGATCAGTCTTTTGAGAGCGGCCTTCTGAAGAGCAGGATGTGGGGCTCTGCAAATAAACATGTTTTGTTAGAAATCATCTTTTCTTCATTTCTGTTGCAGCGCCCTCTATGGAGGACTTCAAAGATCACAGCTAGCATACATGAAATACAGATATCTTCAAGATTTTATTATCATTAGACATGCAAAAAAAAATTATTTTCAAGGTAAAAGTTGATTTTCATGCAAAAAAAAATTATTTTCAAGGTAAAAGTAGATTTTCAAGACAAAAAATTATTTTCAAGATAAAAGTTGATTTTCATGCAAAAAAAATTATTTTCAAGACAAAAAATGATTTTTAAGGTAAAAGTAGATTTTCAAGGTAAAAGTTGATTTTCAAGACAAAAAATGATTTTCAAGACAAAAAGTGATTTTCAAGATAAAAGTTGATTTTCATGCAAAAAAAATTATTTTCAAGACAAAAAATGATTTTTAAGGTAAAAGTAGATTTTCAAGACAAAAAATTATTTTCAAGACAAAAAATTATTTTCAAGATAAAAGTTGATTTTCATGCAAAAAAAATGATTTTCAAGACAAAAAATGATTTTTAAGGTAAAAGTTGATTTTCAAGGTAAAAGTTGATTTTCAAGGTAAAAGTTGATTTTCAAGACAAAAAAATGATTTTCAAGATAAAAGTTGATTTTCATGCAAAAAAAATGATTTTCAAGACAAAAAATGATTTTTAAGGTAAAAGTAGATTTTCAAGGTAAAAGTAGATTTTCAAGGTAAAAGTAGATTTTCAAGGTAAAAGTTGATTTAAGACAAAAAATTATTTTCAAGACAAAAAATTATTTTCAAGATAAAAGTTGATTTTCAAGACAAAAAATGATTTTTAAGGTAAAAGTTGATTTTCATGCAAAAAAAATGATTTTCAAGACAAAAAATGATTTTTAAGGTAAAAGTAGATTTTCAAGGTAAAAGTTGATTTTCAAGACAAAAAATTATTTTCAAGACAAAAAATTATTTTCAAGATAAAAGTTGATTTTCATGCAAAAAAAAAGATTTTCAAGACAAAAAATGATTTTTAAGGTAAAAGTAGATTTTCAAGGTAAAAGTTGATTTTCAAGACAAAAAAATGATTTTCAAGATAAAAGTTGATTTTCATGCAAAAAAAATGATTTTCAAGACAAAAAATGATTTTCAAGGTAAAAGTAGATTTTCAAGGTAAAAGTTGATTTTCAAGACAAAAAATTATTTTCAAGACAAAAAATTATTTTCAAGATAAAAGTTGATTTTCAAGCAAAAAAATTATTTTCAAGACAAAAAATTATTTTTAAGGTAAAAGTAGATTTTCAAGGTAAAAGTAGATTTTTTTTGTCTGTCTATCTGTGTTGGCCCTGCGATGAGGTGGTGACTTGTCCAGGGTGTACCCCGCCTTCCGCCCGATTGTAGCTGAGATAGGCTCCAGCGACCCCAAAAAGGGAATAAGCGGTAGAAAATGGATGGATGGATGGATAGACATATGGACTTATTGACCAATGCTTGCCTAGTCCCGACAAAGACTTGATGTTTTTCAACCAGCCTTGCACAAACATGCTTGTCAGTCCCATAAATGTGTGTGAAATGTCAGTGATTAGACTAAATGTTACGGAGGTTCCAAGTGGACCTCACTGACACCTCAAGACTGAACACTCACTTTTTGATGCTGCATAAATCACTTTTTACACACACACAAACCCACAATCTTGACTCACATTACAAGGAATTAGGGATTGTAACTAGAGATGTCCGATAATATTGGCCTGCTGATATTATCGCATACCTGCCAACTTTTGAAATCAGAAAAACCTAGTAGCCAGGGTCCAGGGGCCGCAGGCCCCGGTAGGTCCAGGACAAAGTCCTGGTGGGGGGTTCACGTTCGCCCCCCGACGCAAAATGATTACGGTATTAGCATTCAGACAGGTTAAAATGTTGCTAAAACCATCACTTTTCTATCAGTCACAGTGACTTTTCAAAACAAAAATATTACAGCAAAAATCATATGGGTTGATTGACATGTTTATTCTGTAAGCTAACTTCAATAGTTTGAAATTATTTTGACAGTTAATGCCAGTTATCCTGTCAACCTTTCACAAGACTTCAATTTGTTCATTGACAGTATAAACACTTTTTACAGTAAACAAATGGTAAAACAGTACTAAACAATTCCATTAAAAAAAAAATTGGTGTCATTATTAACTTTCTGTCCAAGCTTGTATAATCTACTGCCTTGTTCAATTGTAAAACATATTCTGTGCCTAAAATTCACATTTCTATCACAATTATCATACTGTAAACATGGTAAGCTAACTTCATTAAAATTAATAGTCCTGTCAATAGCATGGAATTACAATTCAAATGTCGTTTTTTTGTAAGCCTTTCAAAAGAATTCAAAATATGAAAAATGAATGAAAATTAATTGAAGCCATCAGACACTTGAAAAGTGGCACATCACATCTCTAATGTAATCATTTGAACTTTTCAACAGAAATAGCACTGCAAAAATATTAAGGACATACTTCTGTATTTTGGTAGTTATGCTGTCAACATTTAACAAGATTTCTTCAACTTGGACTTGAAAGCATAAATAGTATAAACACTTTTAACAGTATAACAGTACTAAACAATTCCAATAGATAACATTGGTGTCATTACCTTATTGTGGCTAAAATCCAAATGTATTCTATCAGATTGATCATACTGCAAAAATGATATGGTAACTTTATGATAAGTTTACTTGAAGTGGCATAAAACACTGAAAGTGATTGTTCCTATAACCCCTTTGTTTCAAATGTTTGTTCCACTTGTGGCAGTCGGGCACCAGCATACCGTCTTTGACAACTTGAAGTGGCATAAAACACTGAAAGTGATTGTTCCTATAACCCCTTTGTTTTAAATGTTTTATGCCACTTCAAGCTGTCAAAGACGTGCTGTGAAATACAGCCGACAGGATTGCGCACCAAACACGAAGCAAGGCCAAAGCGCATGCATGGTGCAGGAGAACAAAGGACTTCTTTCATTTAAGGTTTGTGATAAACCATCAAACTCATTCGTTAAAAGGACTCTATAGTAATATAAAGCGAGTTTTTCTGGACATTATCATGCAAGAAAAGTTTATTTTTGGGACCGCGATCACCGCGTAATGATTTTTAAAGGTTGCATTACAAACATTTAACTGTCCCATGTGATCAGCCAGTGCGATTGGAAGTCCATGCTCAATTATTGCCTCCGTAAATAAAACTTCGGCATTTATCACATCCAAGGAATCTGTTTGGGCGACGAAAAACGTTGAAAGTTTTCCACTTGTATCGCTAGCAACGGCATTAGACTTGTGTTTTTTTGTCCCAACGTGGTCTTTTACATGGCTAATTCCTCCGTGTCCGATCGAAAAATCTTGTCTGCACAAGGTGCAATTCGCGTAGTTTTCACCCTTTTTTTTTTAATTAATGAAAAACCGTATTTTTTATCACTGCAACCGTAACCCGGAATAGGTTGATGAAAACCGTACTAATTACGGGAAAACCGGAGTAGTTGGCAGGTATGATATCGGTTAATAAATGCTTTAAAATGTAATATCGGAAATTATCGGTATCGTTTTTTTTTTATTAAATCAACATAAAAAACACAAGATACATTTACAATTAGTGCACCAACCCAAAAAAGCTCCCCCCCCATTTACACTCATTCACACAAAAGGCTTGTTTCTTTCTGTTATTAATATTGTGGTTCCTACATTATATATCAATATATATCAATACAGTCTGTCAGTGTTTGTGCATGCTGCTGGTCCACTAATACTACTAACCTTTAATTTGACTCATTTTCATTCATTACTAGTTTCTATGTAACTGTTTTACTTTCTTTTTTATTCAATAAAATGTTTCTAATTTATTTATCTTATTATTATTTTTTTTTTAAAAAGGACCTTACCTTCACCATACCTGGTTGTCCAAATTAGGCATAATAATGTGTTAATTCCACGACTGTATATATCGGTATCGGTAATTAAGAGTTGGGCAATATCGGAATATCGGCAAAAAAGCCATTATCGGACATCCCTAATTGTAACCTTCACATTTGAACCGAATTTTCAATATGCGTGTGTTAATAATCATTTAAACCAATAATATAACCTAAATAATTTCATATATAACAGTGAACTGACAAAGAAAAATGTGCTGAATGCATTAATTAGGGCCCGCATGGCCCATTGTATAAGGACTCCCAAAGGGAGTCCTTATACAATGGAACATAAGGACCTATTGAATTTGTAAGGTTTTATTCTTTATTATTATTCTTCCGCACTTAGCAGCTTTGCGCTGTAATTTGACCCCCTTAACTTACTTCAAAACTTACCAAATTTAACACACACATCAGGACCTCCAAAAATTGCCTTTTAATGAAAAAACCGAACCCCAAAATTCAAAATTGCGCTCTAGCGCCCCTAGAAAGAAAACTGCCTCTAACTCCCAGTAGGAATGTCATAGAGACATGAAACAAAAACCTATATGTAGGTCTCACTTAGACCTACTTTTCCTTAATTAATTTCCTCAGGCAAAAATCTACAGGAAGTTGGCAATTCCCCCTTCAAGACAAAAAAGTACTAAAAACAGTCACTTTTGCCTCTTTGAGCTGTAATTTGACCCCCTTAACATGCTTCAAAACTCACCAAACTGAACGCACACATCAGGACTGGCAAACATTGCGATCTAAAAAAAAAACCTAACCCCAAATCTCAAAATTGCGCTCTACTGCAATTTTTTAATAAAACGCAAAAAAAACTGCACCTCGGAAGAAAAAAATGACAAAACTGCCTGTAACTCCCACTGGGAAGGTCGGAGAGACATGAAACAAAAACCTCTATGTAGGTCTCACTTAGACCTACATTTCATAAAGTGACAACCCCCAGCAAAAATCAACAGGAAGTTTGCTATTCCCCCTTCAAAACAAATTTTTTTGTAAAAACCGGTCACCTTCCTTCAAAAACTAACTCCTCTGAGCGCGTTTGTCGTTTCGCCTTCAAACTAACACAGGAGAGAGATTGAACCCTTGTGATTAAAACTACAGAAGCGCGTTTTTCTAACTGCTCCGGTTTTGATTTTATGACCCTTCAAAGACCCGCTGCGCTGATGCTGCTGCGCTGCTGTTTTTTTAAGATGGCTGCTTAAAAGCAGGAAGCACCAACGTGCCCACACAATGCAGACAAGGTAGGTACACTAGACTAAAGTCTTGGGACACTTCAGACTACAAGTAGACAAAAGTATTGGGACACTTAGGACTAGCACCTGCCAAATACGCGGGCCCGACCAATGCTGCTTGCAGCTTTAATTTATTTTTGTCTTGGGTGTGTTGCCGTAATCAGGAAGTAGTCTTTGCCATGAAACAGGTTTTTTTTTTAATCAGTCTTGTCTTTTGTTGAGTCCTACAAACTGTTTGTATTGCACTTATTACACAGCAGTTGTTTGTTAGTTTTGATTGCTAAATGTGGGTTAGCTAATGCTAATCAGTAGCTTGTATATGGCAGATCCAATGTAAATTAGCACCAAGCTAGCGCATTTTGGAAAGTGTTTTTATTTATTTACATTATTTAACCACTGAAAATGTTGATAATTTTCAAAACCATTATGGGCTCCCCTCAATTTAGGTGAGTGTTAAATGCCCTGGGAAGCCAAAAGGGTCTCAGTGATTAAAATGTTAAAAATAAGTCATGATTTTTTTTTTTAAACTTTCAACATTTAAATATTTAAATATCAACTTCTAGTGATGGGTCCGGCAACACCGATGCATCGGCGCATGCGTCGAGCTCATAGAGCGAAACCCTGTGTCGGTGCGCGTACCGCTTTTAGAAAGTCACGTGACCGATCATGAGCTGTTTTGGTCACGTGACCGATACGCCAACTGTGTCGCCTCCTCTGTGCCCTGTGAGCGGCTCTTTTCTACAGCCGGAGAAATAATAACTAAGAAGAGAAATCGTCTAAAATGTAATACGTCGGAAAAACTTTTCTTTTTTTTTTTTAATAAAAATGTATAAAAAAAATAAAATTAAAACAATTCCCAGTCCACAATCATCCACAACACGTTCTCTTAGATTTCCATGTTATGATACATGTTCACATTATTTATTGACTGTATCTAAAAAAGATACAAATATATTTTTATTTAAATGAAGATATGAAATAATCCTAAATGACTTGGTTTATATTATTGTATATACTAGGGCAGGGGTCACCAACGCGGTGCCCGCGGTCACCAGGTAGCCCGTAAGGACCAGATCAGTCGCCCGCTGGCCTGTTCTAAAAATAGCTCAAAGAGCAGCACTTACCAGTGAGCTGCCTCTATTTTTTAAATTGTATTTATTTACTAGCAAGCTGGTCTCGCTTTGCTCCACATTTTTAATTCTAAAAGAGACAAAACTCAAATAGAATTTGAAAATACAAGAAAATATTTTAAAGACTTGGTCTTCACTTGGAATAAGCGGTAGAAAATGGATGGATGGATGGGTCTTCACTTGTTTAAATAAATTCATATATTTTTTTACTTTGCTTCTTATTACTTTTAGAAATACAATTTTAGAGAAAAAAATACAACCTTAAAAATGATTTTAGGATTTTTAAACAAATATACCTTTTTACCTTTTAAATTTCTTCCTCTTCTTTCCTGACAATTTAAATCAATGTTCAAGTAATTTTTTTTTTTATTATTGTAAAGAATAATAAATATTTTAGCTTCTGTTTTTTCGACGAAGAATATTTGTGAAATATTTCTTCAAACTTACTATGATTAAAATTCAAAAAAATTATTCTGGCAAATCTAGAAAATCTGTAAAATCAAATTTAAATCTTATTTCAAAGTATTTTGAATTTCTTTTAAAATTTTTGTTCTGGAAAATCTAGAAGAAATACTGATTTGTCTTTGTTAGAAATATAGCTTGGTCCAATTTGTTAAATATTCTAACAAAGTGCAGATTGGATTTGAACCAATTTAAAACATGTCATCAAAATTCTAAAATGTATCTTAATCAGGAAAAATTACTAATGATGTTCCATAAAAAGTTTTTTTTTAATTTTTTCAAAAAGATTCAAATTAGCTAGTTTTTCTCTTCTTTTTGTCGGTTGAATTTTGAATTTTAAAGAGTCAAAATTGAAGATAAACTATGTTTCAAAATTTTATTTTAATTTTTTTCGTGTTTTCTCCTCTTTTAAACCGTTCAATTACCGTATTTTCCGCACCATAAGCCGCCCTGGGTTATAAGCCGCGCCTTCAATGAACGGCATATTTCAAAACTTTGTCCACCTATAAGCCGCCCCGTGTTATAAGCCGCATCTAACTGCGCTAAAGGAATGTCAAAAAAACAGTCAGATAGGTCAGTCAAACTTTAATAATATATTAAAAACCAGCGTGATGTGGGCGCGCATGGAGTCGTATATCAACATGGACAGAGCTGCGTGAAAAAAGCCACCCGGCCTCTTCGCGTAAACTTAAACTTACCTTAACCACTCGCTCATCTTTTCTTCATCCATCCCTTCGAGTTAGCTTTTATGATGACGCCGGCTGGAAAGGTCTCTTTTGGCAAGGTCTTCCTTTTGAATATCACCATGGGTGGAAGTTTCTGGCCATTAGCATGGCAAGCTAGAACCACAGTGAAGGATGACTTCTCATTCCCTGTGGTGCGAATATTCACCGTACGTGCTCCCGTTGTATCCACAGTGCGGTTCACAGGAATATCAGTTGCTGTGAAATAGTAGTCCGTGTGCGGATGGAGAGATTGCGTCTTTTCATGAACCGGATCCCTGACGCTTAGTAGGAGCCATTTTGTGGTCTTTACAGATGTAAACACACAAAGGAAATGAAACGTACCGGTACGGTAATATCCGTGCGCTTTTTCTTCTTCTACGCGGGCGGGTGGTTGCTTACAGTAGAAGAAGAAGCGCTTCCTGTTCTATGGGGGCGGGTGCTTACCTTGGCGGTTGCTTGCGTAGAAGAAGAAGCGCTTCCTGTTCTACCGGGAAAAAAGATGGCGGCTGTTTACCGTAGTTGCGAGATCGAAACTTTATGAAAATGAATCGTAATATTAATCCATATATAAAGCGCACCGGGTTAAAAGCCGCACTGTCAGCTTTTGAGTAAATTTGTGGTTTTTAGGTGCGGCTAATAGTGCGGAAAATACGGTAAGTGTTTTTTTCATCATTTATTCTCTACAAAAAACCTTCCGTAAAAGGAAAAAAAAAAAGTACGACGGAACGACAGACAGAAATACCCATTTTTTTTATATACATAAATTTATTTATTTAGCTATTCTTGTTTAAATCACACTTACAAATGACAATATATTGATTTATTTAAGTGTGTATCAAACTGGTAGCCCTTCGCATTAATCAGTACCCAAGAAGTAGTTTTTGGTTTCAAAAAGGTTGGTGACCCCTGTACTAGGGCATCAAATCAGTGTCAGTTGAGTCGGTCCATAGGTTGCCTGTAGGGATTTTTAATGTCCAGCAGATGTCAGTATTTAGTGACACAGTATCGACGCAGTATCAATACAGTTTTGCAATGTGTCGAAACGCTTCATGACGCCTCATCAACCCATCACTAGTCCCTAGTGTGTGAATGTTGTCTATCTGTGATGAGGTGGGCGACTTGTCCAGGGTGTACGCCGCCTTCCGCCCGAATGCAGCTGAGATAGGCGTGTCTCGTGTGTGTGGGCGTGGCTACTTCCGGTCACTCACCTGGCTTGTGGATCATGTAATGAATCCATCCTTGGCTCTGCTGGACGCCGATGCCTCGCCACTCGTCTTCGGACATGAGCTGAGACCCGGGCACCAGCTTGGACAGCTGCTTCGGTAACACCACGTGCCTGTCGGGGGGAGACGACGGTAGAACTTTCTAGAAGGGTTGTTTATTTTTAAGGGGCGGGGCTTAACAATGTTTGTGTCCCGAAGAAAAGATTTAGCAATTATTAGTCGTGCTGCGACAGGACACGCCATTAAGTCGCCGAATTAATTAAAAAAAAAAGGCTTGAAATGACATTTAGTTGAGGAAAAAAACCGAAAAGTATTTACCAGTTCAAAATAGTCAAGAGCAGCTAGCTAGCTTAGCAACCTTTACCTGTACTCGAAGGCGTCGTCGGTGTACTTGTCCGAGTAGTAAATCTCCTTCTTCGACATTTTTTTTACAGTTGAATGTCTTAGAAGAATAAAGTTGTGTCCGGAGGAAAAGAGCTAAGTTGACAGACTGACGCCCAACTGCAGTGTTTCCGAGGCGGAGTATTCGAAATCCTAACGGCTTCCCGCCTTCTCCTGATTGGTCGAGGCAAAAAAGTAACAACTTCTTATCCAATCAGAATGGTCCAAATTCGCTGACGCACTCCTTTCTTCTTCGGTGGATTGAGTCTTTACAGCCGCATGGCCGCCACCTACTGGTTTGTTACGCAAATGTAAACAATTTACACAACCCCGATATTTATTTTTTTATCACTCGATTCCTATTTTCTGTTTACATAGTATCACTAACTTTTATTCGTATACTGGTTCTACTCTCAACACTATTACATTAGTTTGATATAAACATAAATAAAATATAAAACCATTAATTAAAAAAACAGTATGTATAATAACAAAACTAATAATACATAAATGACACAATGCAGCAATCACAAACATTTAAACCTTTTTTTTTTTTTTTACCAAATTGTATTTAAATATTACATAAATATTTTAATCTGAAAATACAAATAAACATGTATTTTATACATTTTCTAAATAAGTTCATAGAAATTATTTTTGATAGAATCTTCAAACAGGAAGTAGCAATCTAAAGAAAAGATCGCAGACTGACCTGTAGGGAAAATAAATAAATAAATATATAGTGTTGTTTTATCCTGCGTTTACATGTAAAACAATATTTTGATCCTTGATTTTTCTTAGGAACTATAACTGTTTTTTTTCTTCATGCAATCCGGTCCGTGGTCTCGTCCCTAACTATCAACTTCCGGTTCCGGTGTCGAGGGAAAAAAAAAAAACATCTACTCTTGATCCGCTTTTCCTTTTCCGCTCATTTTCATTTTTGTCTCATGAAATACGAAATGAAAACAAATAATGGAAAAAGAATGATTTGATTAAAAAAAAAAAAAAAGTTTTGTCTCAAAATAGAATTTAAACAAACCAAAAGTCCCCCCCAATTACTATTCATGAAAAGAAAGCCAATGAGCAAAATACACTCGCCATAGAGGAATAACTAGGAATAAACTAGGAATAACTAGGTTTAAAACCCTTTTCATTTCCATTTAACATTACTCCAGCAGCCCCCGCCACCCCAAAAGAGACAAGCGGCAGTAAATGGATGGATGGATTTCATATTCCAAAAATTAAAACCACCAGAACACAAAAACGGACCAAATACGGATTTTAATGACATAACAGTGAGTTATTCCATATGTTACTAGAAGTTATTTCATGTGTTACTAACAGTTATTCTATATGTTGCTAACAGTTATTTCATATGTAGATAACAGTTATTCCATATGCTGCTAGAAGTTATTCCATATATTACTAGCAGTTATTTATTATGTTAGCCACAGTTATTCCATATGCTACTAGCAGTTATTCCACATGTTGTTAACTGTTATTCCATATGTTACTAGCATGTAACACCTCTTTCTTGACTGTCAGGTGAGTACATGACAATGAATGACCACTTTCTTGACTGTCAGGTGAGTACATGAACATGAATCACCTCTTTCTTGACTGTCAGGTGAGTACATGACAATGAATGACCACTTTCTTGACTGTCAGGTGAGTACATGACAATGAAAGACCACTTTCTTGACTGTCAGGTGAGTACATTAACATGTAACACCTCTTTCTTGACTGTCAGGTGAGTACATGACAATGAATGACCACTTTCTTGACTGTCAGGTGAGTACATGAACATGTATCACCTCTTTCTTGACTGTCAGGTGAGTACATCAATCAATCAATCAATCTTTATTTATATAGCCCTAAATCACAAGTGTCTCAAAGTGCTGCACAAGCCACAACGACATCCTCGGTACAAAGCCCACATACGGGCAAGGAAAAACTCACCCCAGTGAACATGAATCACCTCTTTCTTGACTGTCAGGTGAGTACATGACAATGAATGACCACTTTCTTGACTGTCAGGTGAGTACATGACAATGAAAGACCACTTTCTTGACTGTCAGGTGAGTACATTAACATGTAACACCTCTTTCTTGACTGTCAGGTGAGTACATGACAATGAATGACCACTTTCTTGACTGTCAGGTGAGTACATGACAATGAATGACCACTTTCTTGACTGCCAGGTGAGTACATGAACATGTAACACCTCTTTCTTGACTGTCAGGTGAGTACATGAACATGTAACACCTCTTTCTTGACTGTCAGGTGAGTACATGACAATGAATGACCACTTTCTTGACTGTCAGGTGAGTACATGACAATGAAAGACCTCTTTCTTGACTGTCAGGTGAGTACATTAACATGTAACACCTCTTTCTTGACTGTCAGGTGAGCACATGACAATGAATGACCACTTTCTTGACTGTCAGGTGAGTACATGAACATGTAGTTCCATTGTGCTTGTTAGCGTGTCAACAATGGCCCCTAATGAGCACCTTAGTATTCCCAGCATGATGTCTGCAGGCAGGAGGTGACTTATTAACTCCTCACCTTCTACTTTCACTATAATAACCCTACATGTTGTGTATGTTGACTTGTGAATGCATGAGGCCCACTGCCAGCATCTATTGATCACATTGGGTGTATTAGTAACTTCCACAGCAAACAAAGAGGTGATTGGGTGATTTAAAAAGGGGCGGGACATCACTTTTTAGTTATTTGTTGCAACTAATGTGACTTTGTTGTCCTCCAAGCTCCTCTTGGATCAAAGTTACCAGAACTCCTTTTTTTTGCTGCCCTGAAAGGTAAGTTTTGAATGCAATTATTGTTGCAATGTACAATATTTGTTTTGCTGACTTGTTGTCACGGACTTTGACTATTTGGCACAACTTATTGTAGGATAAATATTTACAGTGTTGACTTCAATTTGAATGGAGGAGTCATCATCTACAACAACACTGCTCATTTTTAAAGTCTTCTTTAATTTCACCTTTATTTTTTTGCTCAGTCAACAATTTAAATGTGTATGTGTGTGTGTGTGTGTATGTATGTATGTATATATATATATATATATATATATTTTTTTTTTTTCTAAAATAGTTTGCCTTTTAAAAAATATAAACGCATATTTTTTTCGAGCTTCTGCAAAATGCAAAGAAAACAACAGTTTCATCCAAATAATTTGGGTAGGTTAAATAATATATACATGAAATATATTATAAATATAAATATATATATATATATATATATATATATATATATATATATATATATATATATATATATATATATATGTATGTGTGGGAAAAAAATCACAAGACTACTTCATCTCTACAGGCCTGTTTCATGAGGGGTTCCCTCAATCATCAGGAGAGCTCCTGATGATTGAGGGAACCCCTCATGAAACAGGCCTGTAGAGATGAAGTAGTCTTGTGATTTTTTTCCCACACATACATATATTGCGCTCTACTACGGTATCGAGCACTATTTTTTGGATAACCTTATTAAGATATATATATATATATATATATATATATATATATATATATATATATATATATATATATATATATATATATATATATATAAATGAATATATTTTAAATATGTTTTAAACCCTAAAAAAAAAAATCTAAGAGAAAGAAATGAATTCATAAGATAATACAAATATGCAAACATCTTTACAGAGAAATATTTTCCAACAAAGTCCATTCATTTGTTTATATAATTGAATTATTATTTTTTTAATTCTAAAAGTGTCAAAAATACACTTAATATGAAATAGTCTACACAAAATAAATCCATTTATATCATAAAATATTTTATATATATATATATATATATATATATATATATATATATATATATTTTCTAAAATAGTTTGCCTTTTAAAAAATATAAATGCATATTTTTTTTGAGTTTCTGCAAAATGCAAAAAAAACAGTTTCATCCAAATAATTTGGCTAGGTTAAATAATATAAACATGAAAGTACAATGTATTTTAAATATGTTTTAAACCCTAAAAAAAAAAAATCTAAGACAAAGAAATGAATTCATAAGATAATACAAATATGCAAACATCTTTACAGAGAAATATTTTCCAACAAAGTCCATTCATTTGTTTATATAATTAAATTATTATTTTTTTAATTCTAAAAGTGTCAAAAATACACTTAATAGGAAATAGTCTACACAAAAAAAATCCATTTATATCATAAAATATTATATATATATATATATATATATATATATATTCTAAAATAGTTTGCCTTTTAAAAAATATAAACGCATATTTTTTTCGAGCTTCTGCAAAATGCAAAGAAAACAGTTTAATCCAAATAATTTGGCTAGGTTAAATAATATATACATTAAAGTACAATATATTTTAAATATGTTTTAAACCCTAAAAAAAAAAAATCTAAGAGAAAGAAATTAATTCATAAGATAATACAAATATGCAAACATTTTTACAGAGAAATATTTTCCAACAAAGTCCATTCATTTGTTTATATAATTAAATTATTTTCTTTAAATTCTAAAAGTGTCAAAAATACAATTATTATGAAATAGTCTACACACAAAAAATCCATTTATATCATAAAATATTTTCATGCAAGTCAATAATTCATATTATACAATATCTAAAAAAAAAAAGACCTCCCTAATTTATATACAGCAAAATAGAAAAATAATTTGTATAATAATAAATATATTTTTAAAAACACCTTCCTTAATTCATGTATTACAATATTTCAAAAATACCTTTCTATTTTTATATAACAAAATTAAAAATTATTTATATAGTGACAACAAAATATCTAAAAAAAACAACAACAAAAAAACATAAATAAAGATATATTTTCTAAAATAGTTTGCCTTTTAAAAAATATAAACGCATATTTATTTTTGAGTTTCTGCAAAATGCAAAGAAAACAGTTTAATCCAAATAATTTGGCTAGGTTAAATAATATATACATGAAAGTACAATATATTTTAAATATGTTTTAAACTCTAAAAAAAAAAATCTAATAGAAAGAAATGTATTCATAAAATAATACAAATATGCAAACATTTTTACAGAGAAATATTTTCCAACAAAGTCCATTCATTTGTTTATATAATTAAATTGTTTTTTTTTTATTCTAAAAGTGTCAAAAATACAAATATTATGAAATAGTCTACACAAAAAAATCCATTTATATCATAAAATATTTTCATGCAAGTCAATAATTCATATTATACAATATCTAAAAAAAAAGACCTCCCTAATTTATATACAGCAAAATAGAAAAATAATTTGTATAATAATAAATATATTTTTAAAAACACCTTCCTTAATTCATGTATTACAATATTTCAAAAATACCTTCCTATTTTTATATAACAAAATAAAAAATTATTTATATAGTGACAACAAAATATCTAAAAAAAAAACCCCAAAAAAAACATAAATAAAGATATATTTTCTAAAATAGTTTGCCTTTTAAAAAATATAAACGCATATTTTTTTCGAGCTTCTGCAAAATGCAAAGAAAACAGTTGCATCCAAATAATTTGGCTAGGTTAAATAATATATACATGAAAGTACAATATATTTTAAATATGTTTTAAACCCTAAAAAAAAAAAATCTAAGAGAAATAAATAAATTAATAAAATAATACAAATATACAAACATTTTTACAGAGAAATATTTTCCAACAAAGTCCATTCATTTGTTTATATAATTAAATTATTATTTTTTTATTCTAAAATGTCAAAAATACACTTATTATGAAATAGTCTACACAAAAAAATCAATTTATATCATAAACTATTTTCATGCAAGTCAATAATTCATTATACAATATTTAAAAAAAAGACCGCCCTAATTTATATACAACAAAATAGAAAAATAATTTGTATAATAATAAATATATTTTTAAAAACACCTTCCTTAATTCATGTACTACAATATTTCAAAAATACCTTCCTATTGTTATATAACAAAATTAAAAAGTATTTATATAGTGACAACAAAATATCTAAAAAAAAACACTTTCAGAACTTTAATACACCAAAATGTTATTCATAAAATAACAATAAGAAAATATTTTAAAAATATCTTCCGGAAATGTATACAACAAAATTGTATTCTTTACAACTGCAGCTCTTTTGTATTTAATCTCAACAGATTGCGCAAGTGTACCTAATCAAGTGTCCAGTGAGTGTCATGAAGTTTTTGTGCGTTTTCACACAAATATGCAAAATTACATAAATATGTTTATTTACGTAAATATGAGAAATGTCGCGCAGTCCTTGTGAATGCAGGTGTACCTAATGTTTTGGCCAGGGAGTGAGCTGCTATTTGTTGGCTCAACAGCTGTGTGTGTGTGTGTGTGTGTATGTGTGTGTGTATTCTTGTATTTCTAGTCTTCTTGAGACATGATAAAGGAAAAGTATCTTCCATAAGAGGAGGTGTGAACAGTGGTGACATCTATCAAAATGAGGGTGGTCCCAAAAAGGAGGGATTTTTCCAATAGACTGTGTGTCGCTTTTAAAAGTGCTCCCCCTCTGGTCAACATATGAAATAACAAGTGTGTGTAAGAAATTGAAATGCGCCTCCTTTGGCCAAAATTAATAAAATAAATAAATATGTATTTAGAGACATACTGTAATAACTTGAAGTAAATAATGAAGATTAGATATTAATTACAAACAAAAAATTAACTAAAATCTCATATTCTTTCTGCTTCTATTGCAATATATTCTTGTAAAATTGTTACTTTTTAATGTAAAATTATTTTTAATGCAAAATGGTGACATTTGTCATATAAAATTCAGACTTTTATCACAATATTGACATTTTTTGTCGTTGTTCTTGTAAAATAGTAAAACATTTTGAGTAAAATTATGACTTTTGTCATCATTTTGCCAAGTAAAATTCAGGTTATTATTATAATTTCAACATGTATCATAATATTGCACAAATGTTCAGTTTTTCTTGTAAAACTTTGACTTGCGTTCAGTAAAATGATGACTTTTGTTATAAAATGGTGACCTTTTTCTTGTGAAATTCCAACTCATTTTTCACAACAAGCTTTTTTTTATATTTGCATAGTATGTATATATTATTAATGTTGTAAATACACTTCTTTATATATCTAGAAAGGCTGGTCCTAAAGAGGTAGACATTTTTCTCAGGTCTCAAGAAGGCAAGAAGTACAAGTGTGTGTGTGTGTGTGTGTGTGTGTGTGTGTGTGTGTGTGTGTGTGTGTGTGTGTGTGTATTCTTGTATTTCTAGCCTTCTTGAGACATGAAGAAGGAAAAGTGTCTTCCATATGAGGAGGTGTGAACAGTGGTGACATCCATCAAAATGAGGGTGGTCCCAAAAAGGAGGGATTTTTCCAATAGACTGTGTGTCGCTTTTAAAAGTGCTCCCCCTCTGGTCAACATATGAAATAACAAGTGTGTGTAAGAAATTGAAATGCGCCTCCTTTGGCCAAAATTAATTTAAATAAAATAAATATGTATATAGAGACATACTGTAATAACTTGAAGTAAATAATTAAGATTAGATATTAATTAGAAATAAAAAATAAATTAACTAAAATCTCATATTCTTTCTGCTTCTATTGCAATATATTCTTGTAAAATTGTTACTTCTTAATGTAAAATTGTTACTTTTTAATGTAAAATTATGTCTTTTCAATGTAAAATTATTTTTAATGCAAAATGGTGACATTTGTCATATAAAATTCAGACTTTTATCACAATATTGACATTTTTAGGGCCCGCATGGCCCATTGTAAAAGGAATCCCGAAGGGAGTCCTTTTACAATGGGACAGAGGACCCTATTGTTTTTCGATCGTTTATTATTATTCTTCCGCAACTTTGCGCTGTAATTTGACCCCCTTAACATACTTCAAAACTCACCAATTTTTACACACACATCAGTAATGTACGGCAAAACTTTTTATCAAAAAACCAAACCTCAAAACTCAAAATTGCGCTCTAGCGCCCCCTACGAAAAAAACAAAAACTAGACTGCCTGTAACTCCCACTAGAAAGGTCGGAAAGACATGAAACAAAAACCTTTATGTAGGTGTGACTTAGACCTAGATTGATTTCATAATGGCATATTCTCGGGCAAAAATCAACAGGAAGTTGGCAATTCCCCCCTCAAGACAAAAAAGTACTAAAAACAGCAACTTTTGCCTCTTTGAGCTGTATTTTGACCCCCTTAACACGCTTCAAAACTCACCAAACTGAACGCACACATCAAGACTGGAAAACATTGCGATCTAAAAAAAAAACCTAACCCCAAATCTCAAAATTGCGCTCTACCGCAATTTTTTAATAAAACGCAGAAAAAACTGCTCCTCGGAAGCAAAAAATGACAAAACTGCCTGTAACTCCCACTGGGAAGGTCGGAGAGACATGAAACAAAAACCTCTATGTAGGTCTCACTTAGACCTACATTTCATAAATTGACAACTCCCAGCGAAAATCAACAGGAAGTTTGCTATTCCCCCTTCAAAACAAATTTTTTGTAAAAACCGGTCACCTTCCTTCAAAATCTATCTCCTCTGAGCGCGTTTGTCGTTTTGCCTTCAAACTAGGAGAGAGATTGAACCCTTGTGATTAAAACTACAGAAGCGCGTTTTTCTAACTGCTCCGGTTTTGATTTTATGAGCCTTCAAAGACCCGCTGATGCTGCTGCGCTGCTGTTTTTTTAAGATGGCTGCTTAAAAGCAGGAAGCACCAACGTGCCCACACAATGCAGACAAGGTAGGTACACTACACAAAAGTCTTGGGACACTTAGGCCGAAAACTGGACAAAAGTATTGGGACACTTAGGCCGAAAACTGGACAAAAGTATTGGGACACTTAGGACTAGCACCTGCCAAATACGCGGGCCCGACCAATGCTGCTTGCAGCTTTAATTTCTTGTTGTTCTTGTAAAATAGTAAAACATTTTGAGTAAAATTATGACTTTTGTCATCATTTTGCCAAGTAAAATTCAGGTTATTATTATAATTTCAACATGTATCATAATATTGCACAAATGTTCAGTTTTTCTTGTAAAACTTTGACTTGCGTTCAGTAAAATGACAACTTTTATTATAAAAATGCCAAAAATGGTGCCCTTTTTCTTGTGAAATTCCAACTCATTTTTCATTTTTTTTATATTTGCATAGTATGTATATATTATTAATGTTGTAAATACACTTCTTTATATATCTAGAAAGGCTGGTCCTAATGGGGTAGGCATTTTTCTCAGGTCTCAAGAAGGCAAGAAGTACAAGAGTGTGTGTGTGTGTGTGTGTGTGTGTGTGTGTGTGTGTATTCTTGTATTTCGAGCCCTCTTGAGACATGAAGAAGGAAAAGTATCTTCCATATGAGGAGGTGTGAACAGTGGTGACATCTATCAAAATGAGGGTGGTCCCAAAAAGGAGGGATTTTTCCAATAGACTGTGTGTCGCTTTTAAAAGTGCTCCCCCTCTGGTCAACATATGAAATAACAAGTGTGTGTAAGAAATTGAAATGCGCCTCCTTTGGCCAAAATTAATTTAAATAAAATAAATATGTATATAGAGACATACTGTAATAACTTGAAGTAAATAATGAAGATTAAAAACCAATTACAAACAAAAAATAAATGAACTAAAATCTCATATTCTTTCTGCTTCTATTGCAATATATTCTTGTAAAATTGTTACTTTTTCATGTAAAATTATTTTTAATACAAAATGGTGACATTTGTCATATAAAATTCAGACTTTTATCTCAATATTGACATTTTTTGTTGTTGTTCTTGTAAAATAGTAAAACATTTTGAGTAAAATTATGACTTTTGTCATCATTTTGCCAAGTAAAATTCAGGTTATTATTATAATTTCAACATTTATCATAATATTGCACAAATGTTCCGTTTTTCTTGTAAAACTTTGACTTGCGTTCAGTAAAATGACGACTTTTATTATAAAAATGCCAAAAATGGTGCCCTTTTTCTTGTGAAATTCCAACTCATTTTTCACATTAAGCTTTTTTTATATTTGCATCGTATGTATGTATTATTAATGTTGTAAATACACTTCTTTATATATCTAGAAAGGCTGGTCCTAAAGAGGTAGACATTTTTCTCAGGTCTCAAGAAGGCAAGAAGTACAAGAGTGTGTGTGTGTGTGTGTGTGTGTGTGTGTGTGTGTGTGTGTGTGTGTGTGTGTGTGTGTATTCTTGTATTTCTAGCCTTCTTGAGACATGAAGAAGGCAAAGTATCTTCCATAAGAGGAGGTGTGAACAGTGGTGACATCTATCAAAATGAGGGTGGTCCCAAAAAGGAGGGATTTTTCCAATAGACTGTGTGTCGCTTTTAAAAGTGCTCCCCCTCTGGTCAACATATGAAATAACAAGTGTGTGTAAGAAATTGAAATGCGCCTCCTTTGGCCAAAATTAATTTAAATAAAATAAATATGTATATAGAGACATACTGTAATAACTTGAAGTAAATAATGAAGATTAAAAACCAATTACAAACAAAAAATAAAAAATAAATTAACCAAAATCTCATATTCTTTCTGCTTCTATTGCAATATATTCTTGTAAAATTGTTACTTTTTAATGTAAAATTATGTCTTTTCAATGTAAAATTATTTTTAATGCAAAATGGTGACATTTGTCATATAAAATTCAGACTTTTATCACAATATTGACATTTTTAGGGCCCGCATGGCCCATTGTAAAAGGAATCCTCGATCGTTTATTATTATTATTATTCTTCCGCAACTTTGCGCTGTAATTTGACCCCCTTAACATACTTCAAAACTCACCAATTTTTACACACACATCAGTAATATACGGCAAAACTTTTTATCAAAAAACCAAACCTCAAAACTCAAAATTGCGCTGTAGCGCCCCCTACGAAAAAAAACAAAAACTAGACTGCCTGTAACTCCCACTAGGAAGGTCGGAAAGACATGAAACCTTTATGTAGGTGTGACTTAGACCTAGATTTCATAATAGTATATTCTCGGGCAAAAATCAACAGGAAGTTGGCAATTCCCCCCTCAAGACAAAAAAGTACTAAAAACAGTAACTTTTGCCTCTTTGAGCTGTGTTTTGACCCCCTTAACACGCTTCAAAACTCACCAAACTGAACACACACATCAAGACTGGCAAACATTGCGATCTAAAAAAAAACCTAACCCCAAATCTCAAAATTGCGCTCTACCGCAATTTGTAAATAAAACGCAGAAAAAACTGCTCCTCGGAAGAAAAAAATGACAAAACTGCCTGTAACTCTCCCTGGGAAGGTCAGAGAGACATGAAACAAAAACCTCTATGTAGGTCTCACTTAGACCTACATTTCATAAATTGACAACTCCCAGCGAAAATCAACAGGAAGTTTTCTATTCCCCCTTCAAAACAATTTTTTTGTAAAAACCGGTCACCTTCCTTCAAAATCTATCTCCTCTGAGCGCGTTTGTCGTTTTGCCTTCAAACTAGGAGAGAGATTGAACCCTTGTGATTAAAACTACAGAAGCGCGTTTTTCTAACCGCTCCGGTTTTGATTTTATGACCCTTCAAAGACCCGCTGCGCTGCTGTTTTTTTAAGATGGCTGCTTAAAAGCAGGAAGCACCAACGTGCCCACACAATGCAGACAAGGTAGGTACACTAGACAAAAGTCTTGGGACACTTCAGACTAAAAGTAGACAAAAGTATTGGGACACTTATGACTAGCACCTGCCAAATATGCGGGCCCGACCAATGCTGCTTGCAGCTTTAATTTCTTGTTGTTCTTGTAAAATAGTAAAACATTTTGAGTAAAATTATGACTTTTGTCATCATTTTGCCATGTAAAATTCAGATTATTATTATAATTTCAACATTTATCATAATATTGCACAAATGTTCAGTTTTTCTTGCAAAACTTTGACTTGCGTTCAGTAAAATGACGACTTTTATTATAAAAATGCCAAAAATTGTGACCTTTTTCTTGTGAAATTCCAACTCATTTTTCTTTTTTAAAAATATTTGCATAGTATGTATATATTATTAATGTTGTAAATACACTTCTTTATATATCTAGAAAGGCTGGTCCTAAAGAGGGAGGCATTTTTCTCAGGTCTCAAGAAGGCAAGAAGTACAAGAGTGTGTGTGTGTGTGTGTGTGTGTGTGTGTGTGTGTATTCTTGTATTTCTAGCCTTCTTGGGACATGAAGAAGGAAAAGTATCTTCCATATGAGGAGGTGTGAACAGTGGTGACATCTATCAAAATGAGGGTGGTCCCAAAAAGGAGGGATTTTTCCCAATAGACTGTGTGTCGCTTTTAAAAGTGCTCCCCCTCTGGTCAACATATGAAATAACAAGTGTGTGTAAGAAATTGAAATGCGCCTCCTTTGGCCAAAATTAATAACATAAATAAATATGTATATAGAGACATACTGTAATAACTTGAAGTAAATAATGAAGATTAGATATTAATTAGAAATAAAAAATAAATTAACTAAAATCTCATATTCTTTCTGCTTCTATTGCAATATATTCTTGTAAAATTGTTACTTTTTAATGTAAAATTGTTACTTTTTAATGTAAAATTATGTCTTTTCAATGTAAAAATATTTTTAATGCAAAATGGTGACATTTGTCATATAAAATTCAGACTTTTATCACAATATTGACATTTTTAGGGCCCGCATGGCCCATTGTAAAAGGACTCCCTTCGGGATTCCTTTTACAATGGGACAGAGGACCCTATTGTTTTTCGATCGTTTATTATTATTATTATTCTTCCGCAACTTTGCGCTGTAATTTGACCCCCTTAACATACTTCAAAACTCACCAATTTTTACACACACATCAGTAATATACGGCAAAACTTTTTATCAAAAAACCAAACCTCAAAACTCAAAATTGCGCTCTAGCGCCCCCTACGGAAAAAAAAAAAAAACTAGACTGCCTGTAACTCCCACTAGAAAGGTCGGAAAGACATGAAACAAAAACCTTTATGTAGGTGTCACTTAGACCTAGATTTCATAATAGTATATTCTCGGGCAAAAATCAACAGGAAGTTGGCAATTCCCCCCTCAAGACAAAAAAGTACTAAAAACAGTCACTTTTGCCTCTTTGAGTTGTAATTTGACCCCCTTAACATGCTTCAAAACTCACCAAACTGAACGCACACATCAAGACTGGCAAACATTGCGATCTAAAAAAAAAACCTAACCCCAAATCTCAAAATTGCGCTCTACCGCAATTTTTTAATAAAACGCAGAAAAAACTGCTCCTCGGAAGAAAAAAAATGACAAAACTGCCTGTAACTCCCACTGGGAAGGTCGGAGAGACATGAAACAAAAACCTCTATGTAGGTCTCACTTAGACCTACATTTCATAAATTGACAACTCCCAGCGAAAATCAACAGGAAGTTTGCTATTCCCCCTTCAAAACAAATTTTTTGTAAAAACCGGTCACCTTCCTTCAAAATCTATCTCCTCTGAGCGCGTTTGTCGTTTTGCCTTCAAACTAGGAGAGAGATTGAACCCTTGTGATTAAAACTACAGAAGCGCGTTTTTCTAACTGCTCCGGTTTTGATTTTATGACCCTTCAAAGACCCGCTGCGCTGCTGTTTTTTTAAGATGGCTGCTCAAAAGCAGGAAGCACCAACGTGCCCACACAATGCAGACAAGGTAGGTACACTAGACAAAAGTCTTGGGACACTTCAGACTAAAAGTAAACAAAAGTATTGGGACACTTAGGACTAGCACCTGCCAAATATGCTGGCCCGACCAATGCTGCTTGCAGCTTTAATTTCTTGTTGTTCTTGTAAAATAGTAAAACATTTTGAGTAAAATTATGACTTTTGTCATCATTTTGCCAAGTAAAATTCAGGTTATTATTATAATTTCAACATGTATCATAATATTGCACAAATGTTCAGTTTTTCTTGTAAAACTTTGACTTGCGTTCAGTAAAATGATGACTTTTGTTATAAAATGGTGACCTTTTTCTTGTGAAAATTCCAACTCATTTTTCACAACAAGCTTTTTTTTATATGTGCATAGTATGTATATATTATTAATGTTGTAAATACACTTCTTTATATATCTAGAAAGGCTGGTCCTAAAGAGGTAGACATTTTTCTCAGGTCTCAAGAAGGCAAGAAGTACAAGAGTGTGTGTGAGTGTGTGTGTGTGTGTGTGTGTGTATTCTTGTATTTCTAGCCTTCTTGAGACATGAAGAAGGAAAAGTATCTTCCATATGAGGAGGTGTGAACAGTGGTGACCTCTATCAAAATGAGGGTGGTCCCAAAAAGGAGGGATTTTTCCAATAGACTGTGTGTCGCTTTTAAAAGTGCTCCCCCTCTGGTCAACATATGAAATAACAAGTTTGTGTAAGAAATTGAAATGCGCCTCCTTTGGCCAAAATTAATAAAATAAATAAATATGTATATAGAGACATACTGTAATAACTTGAAGTAAATAATTAAGATTAGATATTAATTAGAAATAAAAAATAAATTAACTAAAATCTCATATTCTTTCTGCTTCTATTGCAATATATTCTTGTAAAATTGTTACTTTTTCATGTAAAATTATTTTTAATGCAAAATGGTGACATTTGTCATATAAAATTCAGACTTTTATCTCAATATTGACATTTTTTGTCGTTGTTCTTGTAAAATAGTAAAACATTTTGAGTAAAATTATGACTTTTGTCATCATTTTGCCAAGTAAAATTCAGGTTATTATTATAATTTCAACATTTATCATAATATTGCACAAATGTTCCGTTTTTCTTGTAAAACTTTGACTTGCGTTCAGTAAAATGATGACTTTTGTTATAAAATGGTGCCCTTTTTCTTGTGAAATTCCAACTCATTTTTCATTTTTTTTATATTTGCATAGTATGTATATATTATTAATGTTGTAAATACACTTCTTTATATATCTAGAAAGGCTGGTCCTAAAGAGGTAGACATTTTTCTCAGGTCTCAAGAAGGCAAGAAGTACAAGAGTGTGTGTGTGTGTGTGTGTGTGTGTGTGTGTGTGTGTGTGTGTGTATTCTTGTACTTCTAGCCTTCTTGAGACATGAAGAAGGAAAAGTATATTCCATAAGAGGAGGTGTGAACAGTGGTGACATCTATCAAAATGAGGGTGGTCCCAAAAAGGAGGGATTTTTCCCAATAGACTGTGTGTCGCTTTTAAAAGTGCTCCCCCTCTGGTCAACATATGAAATAACAAGTGTGTGTAAGAAATTGAAATGCGCCTCCTTTGGCCAAAATTAATAACATAAATAAATATGTATATAGAGACATACTGTAATAACTTGAAGTAAATAATGAAGATTAGATATTAATTAGAAATAAAAAATAAATTAACTAAAATCTCATATTCTTTCTGCTTCTATTGCAATATATTCTTGTAAAATTGTTACTTTTTAATGTAAAATTGTTACTTTTTAATGTAAAATTATGTCTTTTCAATGTAAAAATATTTTTAATGCAAAATGGTGACATTTGTCATATAAAATTCAGACTTTTATCACAATATTGACATTTTTAGGGCCCGCATGGCCCATTGTAAAAGGACTCCCTTCGGGATTCCTTTTACAATGGGACAGAGGACCCTATTGTTTTTCGATCGTTTATTATTATTATTATTCTTCCGCAACTCTGCGCTGTAATTTGACCCCCTTAACATACTTCAAAACTCACCCATTTTTACACACACATCAGTAATATACAGCAAAACTTTTAATCAAAAAACCAAACCTCAAAACTCAAAATTGCGCTCTAGCGCCCCCTACGAAAACAACAACAAACTAGACTGCCTGTAACTCCCACTAGGAAGGTCGGAAAGACATGAAACAAAAACCTTTTATGTAGGTGTGACTTAGACCTAGATTTCATAATGGCATATTCTCGGGCAAAAATCAACAGGAAGTTGGCAATTCCCCCCTCAAGACAAAAAAGTACTAAAAACAGTAACTTTTGCCTCTTTGAGTTGTAATTTGACCCCCTTAACACGCTTCAAAACTCACCAAACTGAACGCACACATCAGGACTGGCAAACATTGCGATCTAAAAAAAAAACCTAACCCCAAATCTCAAAATTGCGCTCTACCGCAATTTTTTAATAAAACGCAGAAAAAACTGCTCCTCGGAAGAAAAAAATGACAAAAGTGCCTGTAACTCCCACTGGGAGTGTTAGAGAGACATGAAACAAAAACCTCTATGTAGGTCTCACTTAGACCTACATTTCATAAATTGACAACTCCCAGCGAAAATCAACAGGAAGTTTGCTATTCCCCCTTCAAAACAATTTTTTTGTAAAAACCGGTCACCTTCCTTCAAAATCTATCTCCTCTGAGCGCGTTTGTCGTTTTGCCTTCAAACTAGGAGAGAGATTGAACCCTTGTGATTAAAACTACAGAAGCGCGTTTTTCTAACTGCTCCGGTTTTGATTTTATGACCCTTCAAAGACCCGCTGATGCTGCTGCGCTGCTGTTTTTTTAAGATGGCTGCTTAAAAGCAGGAAGCACCAACGTGCCCACACAATGCAGACAAGGTAGGTACACTACACAAAAGTCTTGGGACACTTCAGACTAAAAGTAAACAAAAGTATTGGGACACTTAGGACTATCACTGGACAAAAGTATTGGGACACTTAGGACTAGCACCTGCCAAATATGCGGGCCCGACCAATGCTGCTTGCAGCTTTAATTTCTTGTTGTTCTTGTAAAATAGTAAAACATTTTGAGTAAAATTATGACTTTTGTCATCATTTTGCCAAGTAAAATTCAGGTTATTATTATAATTTCAACATGTATCATAATATTGCACAAATGTTCCGTTTTTCTTGTAAAACTTTGACTTGCGTTCAGTAAAATGACGACTTTTATTATAAAAATGCCAAAAATTGTGACCTTTTTCTTGTGAAATTCCAACTCATTTTTCACAACAAGCTTTTTTATATTTGCAGAGTATGTATATATTATTAATGTTGTAAATACACTTCTTTATATATCTAGAAAGGCTGGTCCTAAAGAGGTAGACATTTTTCTCAGGTCTCAAGAAGGCAAGAAGTACAAGAGTGTGTGTGTGTGTGTGTGTGTGTGTGTGTGTGTGTGTGTGTGTGTGTGTGTGTGTGTGTGTGTGTGTGTGTGTGTGTGTGTGTGTGTGTGTGTGTGTGTGTGTGTGTGTGTGTGTGTGTACGTGTACTTGACTCACCATCCTTGTGTGGACATAGACTTGACAAACCACCCTTTCTGTGAGAACCTTTTGACTTGTAAGGACATTTGCCTGGTCCTCACAACTACAGAAGTAAAATATTTGTTTTACTTTGTGTGTTTTTGCATTCTGAAGTGAGGTTGCAACTCTCTACTCCCATCTAGTGCTAGATATATATTTTTTTCATCATTCTAGCTATAGTGGAAAGGGGGGCCCTCACAGCCTATTAACCCAGGGGTCGGCAACCCAAAATGTTGAAAGAGCCATATTGGACCAAAAATACAAAAAAAAATCTGTCTGGAGCCGCAAAAAATTAAAAGCCATATTACATACAGATAGTGTGTCATGAGATATGAATTGAATTAAGAGGACTTAAAGGAAACTAAATGAGCTCAAATATAGCTACAAATGAGGCATAATGATGCAATATGTACATATAGCTAGCCTAAATAGCATGTTAGCATCGATTAGCTCGCAGTCATGCAGTGACCAAATATGTCTGATTAGCACTCCACACAAGTCAATAACATCAACAAAACTCACCTTTGTGGGTTCATGCACAACGTTAAGTTTGGTAGACAAAATGAGACAGAAAAAGAAGTGGCATAAAACACGTCTTAGAAAGTCGGAGAAAGTTATACATGTAAACAAACTACGGTGAGTTCAAGGACCGCCAAAATTAGTAGGACAAAACGGCGCTCGCCAAATACTCGAATCAGTGAAGCATGTTTAATATAAACAGTGTGCTTTATAACAATTAGGGAGGTTTGTGTCATGTTTGTCCTCCTACAGAAACCATATTAAAACAAAAAAATAGATTTTTTTTTCCCCTCATCTTTTTCCATTTTTCATACATTTTTGAAAAAGCTCCAGAGAGCCACTAGGGCGGCGCTAAAGAGCCGCATGCTGCTCTAGAGCCGCGGGTTGCCGACCCCTGTACTAACCAAACGTGGGTCCACACAAAGTAGGCAGGACATGTATGTGTGTGTGTGTGTGCGTGTGTGTGTGTGTGTCAATGAGACAGATGTGATTTAGCTAATGCTGTCTGAGAGCAGGGCAGGGCTACAAGAGCCAATGACATCATGCAGAGAGAGAGAGAGAGAGAGAGAGAGAATACAATAGAACACAAGTGGTCCGGCCCAAGGCAGTGTGAGGAAGGAGGACTCCTCTCACACACACACACACACACACACACACACACACACACACACACACACACACACACACACACACACACACACACACACACACACACACACACACACACAGAGGCAGCGCAGAGAGCGGCGTGACAAGAAGAGAGAGGATGTGTGTGAGCAGGATGATGCGGACATAAGAGAAACTCGCCTGGAAGATTCCCCCCCTCCTGCGTGCACCCCCCACCCCCACCCCCGCCCCTGCCCCTCCCTCCCTTCCCTCCCCCCCCCCGTCCCGTCCTCCCCGCACAGTCTCCAGGTGGCTCCTCCGGGCATGCTCCTGAAGACCAAGTATGACCGCCTTCGCAACGAGTCTGTGACCTCCTGCGACGACCTCATGCAGAGCTTAGCCATGAGCGGCAAAGTGGCGTCCACCCCGGTGGTCTCCTCCTCCTCCTCCTCCTCCGCCCGCGGCCTCCCCCTGCCTCCTTTGGACCCCGGGTCGGCGGGGTCTTCCGCCGCCGCCGCCGCGCCGGCCGACTCCCCCTGCCTGGACGGAGAGCAGGACGGCGCCACCACCTTCTGCATGCTCATCCCCAAGATGCCGCAGTGGAAGTTCTCCAACTCCTTGCTGAGTCGAAGCCCCTCCAGCTCCAGCAAGTCCCCGTCCCAAGCCTCGTCTTCATCGTCCTCCTCGCCGCACCGGCACAGCGTGGCGGCGTCCGCGGCCAGCGGCCCCGTGGCCAGCCTGGCGGCGGTGCTCACCTCCTGTGACCCCGTGTGCATCACCCCGTGTTCTCTGCAGGCCATCCGGGGCCAGCGAGCCGCCGCCGCCGCCGGAGAAGTCACGGCGAGCCCCGCCGCCTCCAGATCGGGGATGAGTCGCAGGACCCGGGTGGAGGGCATGTGGCCCGGCGGCGAGGACTTCAGCCAGAAGGGAAGCTTCATCCACAAACCTTCTCATGGGTGGCTGCACCCGGACAAGAAGATCGCAGGACCGGGAGCCTCCTACGTGGTCAGGGTGAGTCCCGCTTTCTCAACCTCTCAACCCAAGTGGTTGTAAATGTAGTTTCTAAATCACTAATCCACGCATGCTTTCATTTACAAGTAGTATTATCACTGGAGGACAAGTACGAGCTAAAAATGTTACACAAGAGGATGCAAGAAGCCATGCTAACCGCTAAGCTAGAGCTGTTGGATGTAAACACGAGAAGGCGGACCGATTCAAACATCGACAGTAATGATATCAAGTTTTGCATCCAGGGTCGCACCTGGCTAAAACCATAAATAATCATAATACATGTTGATGACACAATTTACCTGTGTCCCCCACATATGACTTGCTAGCGGCTAACGTCCCTCCACAGTGTGAAGCAGCTTCTAAGTTACCAGTCCATGCATGAAAAAACTCACAATTGCAACAACACGAGAGGGCGGGCCGATTCAAATATCGACAGTAACGATACCAAGTTTTGCATCCAGGGTCGCACCTGGCTAAACCACTAAATGGTTAGAATGCATTATGCTGACACAATTCACCTAGCGGCTAACGTGCCTCCACATTCGTAAGTCATTAATCCGCGCCTCCACGGCGGCAAATAGCTCACAAGTAGCATTATCACTGGAGGACCAAGACTAGCTAAACATGCTAGAGTGTACACACCCCAAGAGGAAACAAGAAGCCGTGCTAACCGCTAAGCTAGAGCACTTGGATGTAAACACAAGAGGGCGGACCGATTCAAACATCGACAGCAACGATACCAAGTTTTGCATCCAGGGTCGCACCTGGCTAAATCCATAAATAATCATAATACATGTTGATGACACAATTTACCTGTGTCCCCCACATATGACTTGCTAGCAGCTAACGTCCCTCCACAGTGTGAAGCCGCTTCTAAGTTACCAGTCCATGCATGAAAAAACTCACAATTGCAACAACACGAGAGGGCGGACCGATTCAAATATCGACAATAACGATACCAAGTTTTGCATCCAGGGTCGCACCTGGCTAAACCACTAAATGGTTAGAATGCATTATGCTGACACAAGTTACCTCGCGGCTAACGTGCCTCCACATTCGTAAGTCATTAATCCGCGCCTCCACGGCGGCAAATAGCTCACAAGTAGCATTATCACTGGAGGACCGAGACTAGCTAAACATGCTAGAGTGTACACACCCCAAGAGGAAGCAAGAAGCCATGCTAACCGCTAAGCTAGAGCTCTTGGATGTAAACACAAGAGGGCGGACCGATTCAAACATCGACAGCAACGATACCAAGTTTTGCATCCAGGGCCGCACCTGGCTAAAACCATAAATAATCATAATACATGTTGATGACACAATTTACCTGTGTCCCCCACATATGACTTGCTAGCAGCTAACGTCCCTCCACAGTGTGAAGCCGCTTCTAAGTTACCAGTCCATGCATGAAAAAACTCACAATTACAACAACTTGAGAGGGCGGACCGATTCATATATCGACAATAACGATACCAAGTTTTGCATCCAGGGTCGCACCTGGCTAAACCACTAAATGGTTAGAATGCATTATGCTGACACAATTCACCTAGCGGCTAACGTGCCTCCACATTCATAAGTCATTAATCCGCGCCTCCACGGCGGCACATAGCTCACAAGTAGCATTATCACTGGAGGACCAAGACTAGCTAAACATGCTAGAGTGTACACACCCCAAGAGGAAACAAGAAGCCGTGCTAACCGCTAAGCTAGAGCTCTTGGATGTAAACACAAGAGGGCGGACCGATTCAAATATCGACAGTAACGATACCAAGTTTTGCATCCAGGGTCGCACCTGGCTAAAACCATAAATAATCATAATACATGTTGATGACACAATTTACCTGTGTCCCCCAAATATGACTTGCTAGCAGCTAACGTCCCTCCACAGTGTGAAGCCGCTTCTAAGTTACCAGTCCATGCATGAAAAAACTCACAATTGCAACAACACGAGAGGGCGGACCGATTCAAATATCGACAATAACGATACCAAGTTTTGCATCCAGGGTCGCACCTGGCTAAACCACTAAATGGCTAGAATGCATCATGCTGACACAATTCACCTAGCGGCTAACGTGCCTCCACATTCGTAAGCCATTAATCCGCGCCTCCACGGCGGCAAATAGCTCACAAGTAGCATTATCACTGGAGGACCAAGACTAGCTAAACATGCTAGAGTGTACACACCCCAAGAGGAAGCAAGAAGCCATGCTAACCGCTAAGCTAGAGGTCTTGGATGTAAACAGAGAGAGGGCGGACCGATTCAAATATCGACAGTAATGATACCAAGTCTTGCATCCAGGGTCGCACCTGGCTAAAACCATAAATAATCATAATACATGTTGATGACACAATTTACCTGTGTCCCCCAAATATGACTTGCTAGCAGCTAACGTCCCTCCACAGTGTGAAGCCGCTTTTAAGTTACCAGTCCATGCATGAAAAAACTCTCAATTGCAACAACACGAGAGGGCGGACCGATTCAAATATCGACAGCAACGATACCAAGTTTTGCATCCAGGGTCGCACCTGGCTAAACCACTAAATTGTTAGAATGCATTATGCTGACACAATTTACCTAGCGGCTAACGTGCCTCCACATTTCGTAAGTCATTAATCTGCGCCTCCACGGCGGCAAATAGCTCACAAGTAGCATTATCACTGGAGGACCGAGACTGGCTAAACATGCTAGAGTGTACACACCCCAAGAGGAAACAAGAAGCCATGCTAACCGCTAAGCTAAAGTTCTTGGATGTAAACAGAGAGAGGGTGGACCGATTCAAATATCGACAGTAACGATACCAAGTTTTGCATCCAGGGTCGCACCTGGCTAATTCCATAAATAATCATAATACATGTTGATGACACAATTTACCTGTGTCCCCCACATATGACTTGCTTGCAGCTAACGTCCCTCCACAGTGTGAAACCGCTTTTAAGCTAACAGTCCATGCATGAAAAAACTCACAATTGCAACAACACGAGAGGGCGGACCGATTCAAACATCGACAGCAACGATACCAAGTTTTGCATCCAGGGTCGCACCTGGCTAAACCACTAAATGGTTAGAATGCATTATGCTGACACAATTCACCTCGCGGCTAACGTACCTCCACATTCGTAAGTCATTAATCCGCGCCTCCGCGGCGGCAAATAGCTCACAAGTAGCATTATCACTGGAGGACCAAGACTAGCTAAACATGCTAGAGTGTACACACCCCAAGAGGAAGCAAGAAGCCATGCTAACCGCTAAGCTAGAGCTCTTGGATGTAAACACAAGAGGGCGGACCGATTCAAACATCGACAGTAACGATACCAAGTCTTGCATCCAAGGTCGCACCTGGCTAAAACCATAAATAATCATAATACATGTTGATGACACAATTTACCTGTGTCCCCCACATATGACTTGCTAGCAGCTAACGTCCCTCCACAGTGTGAAACCGCTTTTAAGTTACCAGTCCATGCATGAAAAAACTCACAATTGCAACAACACGAGAGGGCGGACCGATTCAAATATCGACAATAACGATACCAAGTTTTGCATCCAGGGTCGCACCTGGCTAAAGAATGCATTATGCTGACATAATTTACCTAGCGGCTAACGTGCCTCCACATTCATAAGTCATTAATCCGCGCCTCCACGGCGGCAAATAGCTCACAAGTAGCATTATCACTGGAGGACCGAGACTAGCTAAACATGCTAGAGTGTACACACCCCAAGAGGAAACAAGAAGCCATGCTAACCGCTAAGCTAGAGCTCTTGGATGTAAACAGAGAGAGGGCGGACCGATTCAAATATCGACAGTAATGATACCAAGTTTTGCATCCAGGGTCGCACCTGGCTAAAACCATAAATAATCATAATACATGTTGATGACACAATTTACCTGTGTCCCCCAAATATGACTTGCTAGCAGCTAACGTCCCTCCACAGTGTGAAGCCGCTTCTAAGTTACCAGTCCATGCATGAAAAAACTCACAATTGCAACAACACGAGAGGGCGGACCGATTCAAATATCGACAATAACGATACCAAGTTGTGCATCCAGGGTCGCACCTGGCTAAACCACTAAATGGTTAGAATGCATTATGCTGACACGATTCACCTCGCGGCTAACGTGCCTCCACATTCGTAAGTCATTAATCCGCGCCTCCACGGCGGCAAATAGCTCACAAGTAGCATTATCACTGGAGGACCAAGACTAGCTAAACATGCTAGAGTGTACACACCCCAAGAGGAAACAAGAAGCCATGCTAACCGCTAAGCTAGAGCTCTTGGATGTAAACACAAGAGGGTGGACCGATTCAAACATCGACAGTAATGATATCAAGTTTTGCATCCAGGGTCGCACCTGGCTAAAACCATAAATAATCATAATACATGTTGATGACACAATTTACCTGTGTCCCCCAAATATGACTTGCTTGCAGCTAACGTCCCTCCACAGTGTGAAACCGCTTTTAAGTTACCAGTCCATGCATGAAAAAACTCACAATTGCAACAACACGATAGGGCGGACCGATTCAAATATCGACAATAACGATACCAAGTTTTGCATCCAGGGTCGCACCTGGCTAAACCACTAAATGGTTAGAATGCATTATGCTGACGCAATTTACCTAGCGGCTAACGTGCCTCCACATTCGTAAGTCATTAATCCGCGCCTCCACGGCGGCAAATAGCTCACAAGTAGCATTATCACTGGAGGACCAAGACTAGCTAAACATGCTAGAGTGTACACACCCCAAGAGGAAACAAGAAGCCATGCTAACCGCTAAGCTAACTCAAGAGGGCGGACCGATTCAAACATCGACAGCAACGATACCAAGTCTTGCATCCAGGGCCGCACCTGGCTAAAACCATAAATAATCATAATACATGTTGATGACACAATTTACCTGTGTCCCCCAAATATGACTTGCTAGCAGCTAACGTCCCTCCACAGTGTGAAGCCGCTTCTAAGTTACCAGTCCATGCATGAAAAAACTCACAATTACAACAACACGAGAGGGCGGACCGATTCAAATATCGACAATAACGATACCAAGTTTTGCATCCAGGGTCGCACCTGGCTAAACCACTAAATGGTTAGAATGCATTATGCTGACACAATTCACCTCGCGGCTAACGTGCCTCCACATTCGTAAGTCATTAATCCGCGCCTCCACGGCGGCAAATAGCTCACAAGTAGCATTATCACTGGAGGACCAAGACTAGCTAAACATGCTAGAGTGTACACACCCCAAGAGGAAACAAGAAGCCGTGCTAACCGCTAAGCTAGAGCTCTTGGATGTAAACACAAGAGGGCGGACCGATTCAAACATCGACAGTAATGATATCAAGTTTTGCATCCAGGGTCGCACCTGGCTAAAACCATAAATAATCATAATACATGTTGATGACACAATTTACCTGTGTCCCCCAAATATGACTTGCTTGCAGCTAACGTCCCTCCACAGTGTGAAACCGCTTCTAAGTTACCAGTCCATGCATGAAAAAACTCACAATTGCAACAACACGAGAGGGCGGGCCGATTCAAATATCGACAATAACGATACCAAGTTTTGCATCCAGGGTCGCACCTGGCTAAATCACTAAATGGTTAGAATGCATTATGCTGACACAAGTTACCTCGCGGCTAACGTGCCTCCACATTCCTAAGTCATTAATCCGCGCCTCCACGGCGGCAAATAGCTCACAAGTAGCATTATCACTGGAGGACCAAGACTAGCTAAACATGCTAGAGTGTACACACCCCAAGAGGAAACAAGAAGCCATGCTAACCGCTAAGCTAGAGCTCTTGGATGTAAACACAAGAGGGCGGACCGATTCAAACATCGACAGTAATGATATCAAGTTTTGCATCCAGGGTCGCACCTGGCTAAAACCATAAATAATCATAATACATGTTGATGACACAATTTACCTGTGTCCCCCAAATATGACTTGCTTGCAGCTAACGTCCCTCCACAGTGTGAAACCGCTTCTAAGTTACCAGTCCATGCATGAAAAAACTCACAATTGCAACAACACGAGAGGGCGGGCCGATTCAAATATCGACAATAACGATACCAAGTTTTGCATCCAGGGTCGCACCTGGCTAAACCACTAAATGGTTAGAATGCATTATGCTGACGCAATTCACCTAGCGGCTAACGTGCCTCCACATTCGTAAGTCATTAATCCGCGCCTCCACGGCGGCAAATAGCTCACAAGTAGCATTATCACTGGAGGACCAAGACTAGCTAAACATGCTAGAGTGTACACACCCCAAGAGGAAACAAGAAGCCATGCTAACAGCTAAGCTAGAGCTCTTGGATGTAAACACAAGAAGGCGGACCGATTCAAACATCGACAGTAACGATACCAAGTTTTGCATCCAGGGTCGCACCTGGCTAAAACCATAAATAATCATAATACATGTTGATGACACAATTTACCTGTGTCCCCCACATATGACTTGCTAGCAGCTAACGTCCCTCCACAGTGTGAAGCCGCTTCTAAGTTACCAGTCCATGCATGAAAAAACTCACAATTGCAACAACACAAGGGCGGACCGATTCAAATATCGACAATAACGATACCACGTTTTGCATCCAGGGTCGCACCTGGCTAAACCACTAAATGGTTAGAATGCATTATGCTGACACGATTCACCTAGCGGCTAACGTGCCTCCACATTCGTAAGTCATTAATCCGCGCCTCCACGGCGGCACATAGCTCACAAGTAGCATTATCACTGGAGGACCAAGACTAGCTAAACATGCTAGAGTGTACACACCCCAAGAGGAAACAAGAAGCCATGCTAACCGCTAAGCTAGAGCTCTTGGATGTAAACACAAGAGGGCGGACCGATTCAAACATCGACAGTAATGATACCAAGTTTTGCATCCAGGGTCGCACCTGGCTAAATCCATAAATAATCATAATACATGTTGATGACACAATTTACCTGTGTCCCCCACATATGACTTGCTAGCAGCTAACGTCCCTCCACAGTGTGAAACCGCTTCTAAGTTACCAGTCCATGCATGAAAAAACTCACAATTGCAACAACACGAGAGGGCGGACCGATTCAAATATCGACAGCAACGATACCAAGTTTTGCATCCAGGGTCGCACCTGGCTAAACCACTAAATGGTTAGAATGCATTATGCTGACACAATTCACCTAGCGGCTAACGTGCCTCCACATTCATAAGTCATTATCCACGGCGGCAAATAGCTCACAAGTAGCATTATCACTGGAGGACCAAGACTAGCTAAACATGCTAGAGTGTACACACCCCAAGAGGAAACAAGAAGCCGTGCTAACCGCTAAGCTAGAGCTCTTGGATGTAAACACAAGAGGGCGGACCGATTCAAACATCGACAGCAACGATACCAAGTCTTGCATCCAGGGTCGCACCTGGCTAAAACCATAAATAATCATAATACATGTTGATGACACAATTTACCTGTGTCCCCCAAATATGACTTGCTAGCAGCTAACGTCCCTCCACAGTGTGAAGCCGCTTCTAAGTTACCAGTCCATGCATGAAAAAACTCACAATTGCAGCAACACGAGAGGGCGGACCGATTCAAATATCGACAATAACGATACCAAGTTTTGCATCCAGGGTCGCACCTGGCTAAACCACTAAATGGTTAGAATGCATTATGCTGACACAATTCACCTAGCGGCTAACGTGCCTCCACATTCGTAAGTCATTAATCCGCGCCTCCACGGCGGCAAACAGCTCACAAGTAGCATTATCACTGGAGGACCGAGACTAGCTAAACATGCTAGAGTGTACACACCCCAAGAGGAAACAAGAAGCCGTGCTAACCGCTAAGCTAGAGCTCTTGGATGTAAACACAAGAGGGCGGACCGATTCAAATATCGACAGCAACGATACCAAGTTTTGCATCCAGGGTCGCACCTGGCTAAAACCATAAATAATCATAATACATGTTGATGACACAATTTACCTGTGTCCACCAAATATGACTTGCTTGCAGCTAACGTCCCTCCACAGTGTGAAGCAGCTTCTAAGTTACCAGTCCATGCATGAAAAAAACTCACAATTACAACAACACGAGAGGGCGGACCGATTCAAATATCGACAATAACGATACCAAGTTTTGCATCCAGGGTCGCACCTGGCTAAACCACTAAATGGTTAGAATGCATTATGCTGACACAATTCACCTAGCGGCTAACGTGCCTCCACATTCGTAAGTCATTAATCCGCGCCTCCACGGCGGCAAATAGTTCACAAGTAGCATTATCACTGGAGGACCAAGACTAGCTAAACATGCTAGAGTGTACACACCCCAAGAGGAAACAAGAAGCCATGCTAACCGCTAAGCTAGAGCTCTTGGATGTAAACACAAGAGGGCGGACCGATTCAAACATCGACAGTAACGATACCAAGTTTTGCATCCAGGGTCGCACCTGGCTAAAACCATAAATAATCATAATACATGTTGATGACACAATTTACCTGTGTCCCCCAAATATGACTTGCTAGCAGCTAACGTCCCTCCACAGTGTGAAGCCGCTTCTAAGTTACCAGTCCATGCATGAAAAAAACTCACAATTACAACAACACGAGAGGGCGGACCGATTCAAATATCGACAATAACGATACCAAGTTTTGCATCCAGGGTCGCACCTGGCTAAACCACTAAATGGTTAGAATGCATTATGCTGACACAATTCACCTAGCGGCTAACGTGCCTCCACATTCATAAATAATTAATCCGCGCCTCCACGGCGGCAAATAGTTCACAAGTAGCATTATCACTGGAGGACCAAGACTAGCTAAACATGCTAGAGTGTACACACCCCAAGAGGAAACAAGAAGCCATGCTAACCGCTAAGCTAGAGCTCTTGGATGTAAACACAAGAGGGCGGACCGATTCAAACATCGACAGTAACGATACCAAGTTTTGCATCCAGGGTCGCACCTGGCTAAAACCATAAATAATCATAATACATGTTGATGACACAATTTACCTGTGTCCCCCAAATATGACTTGCTAGCAGCTAACGTCCCTCCACAGTGTGAAGCCGCTTCTAAGTTACCAGTCCATGCATGAAAAAACTCACAATTGCAACAACACGAGAGGGCGGACCGATTCAAATATCGACAATAACGATACCAAGTTTTGCACCTAGGGTCGCACCTGGCTAAAACCACTAAATGGTTAGAATGCATTATGCTGACACAATTCACCTAGCGGCTAACGTGCCTCCACATTCGTAAGTCATTAATCCGCGCCTCCACGGCGGCAAATAGCTCACAAGTAGCATTATCACTGGAGGACCAAGACTAGCTAAACATGCTAGAGTGTACACACCCCAAGAGGAAACAAGAAGCCATGCTAACCGCTAAGCTAGAGCTCTTGGATGTAAACACAAGAGGGCGGACCGATTCAAACATCGACAGTAATGATACCAAGTTTTGCATCCAGGGTCGCACCTGGCTAAACCCATAAATAATCATAATACATGTTGATGACACAATTTACCTGTGTCCCCCACATATGACTTGCTTGCAGCTAACGTCCCTCCACAGTGTGAAGCCGCTTCTAAGTTACCAGTCCATGCATGAAAAAACTCACAATTACAACAACACGAGAGGGCGGGCCGATTCAAATATCGACAGAAACGATACCAAGTTTTGCATCCAGGGTCGCACCTGGCTAAACCACTAAATGGTTAGAATGCATTATGCTGACACAATTCACCTAGCGGCTAACGTGCCTCCACATTCGTAAGTCATTAATCCGCGCCTCCACGGCGGCAAATAGCTCACAAGTAGCATTATCACTGGAGGACCAAGACTAGCTAAACATGCTAGAGTGTACACACCCCAAGAGGAAACAAGAAGCCATGCTAACCGCTAAGCTAGAGCTCTTGGATGTAAACACAAGAGGGCGGACCGATTCAAACATCGACAGTAATGATACCAAGTTTTGCATCCAGGGTCGCACCTGGCTAAACCCATAAATAATCATAATACATGTTGATGACACAATTTACCTGTGTCCCCCACATATGACTTGCTAGCAGCTAACGTCCCTCCACAGTGTGAAGCCGCTTCTAAGTTACCAGTCCATGCATGAAAAAACTCACAATTACAACAACTTGAGAGGGCGGACCGATTCATATATCGACAATAACGATACCAAGTTTTGCATCCAGGGTCGCACCTGGCTAAACCACTAAATGGTTAGAATGCATTATGCTGACACAATTCACCTAGCGGCTAACGTGCCTCCACATTCATAAGTCATTAATCCGCGCCTCCACGGCGGCACATAGCTCACAAGTAGCATTATCACTGGAGGACCAAGACTAGCTAAACATGCTAGAGTGTACACACCCCAAGAGGAAACAAGAAGCCGTGCTAACCGCTAAGCTAGAGCTCTTGGATGTAAACACAAGAGGGCGGACCGATTCAAATATCGACAGTAACGATACCAAGTTTTGCATCCAGGGTCGCACCTGGCTAAAACCATAAATAATCATAATACATGTTGATGACACAATTTACCTGTGTCCCCCAAATATGACTTGCTAGCAGCTAACGTCCCTCCACAGTGTGAAGCCGCTTCTAAGTTACCAGTCCATGCATGAAAAAACTCACAATTGCAACAACACGAGAGGGCGGACCGATTCAAATATCGACAATAACGATACCAAGTTTTGCATCCAGGGTCGCACCTGGCTAAACCACTAAATGGCTAGAATGCATCATGCTGACACAATTCACCTAGCGGCTAACGTGCCTCCACATTCGTAAGCCATTAATCCGCGCCTCCACGGCGGCAAATAGCTCACAAGTAGCATTATCACTGGAGGACCAAGACTAGCTAAACATGCTAGAGTGTACACACCCCAAGAGGAAGCAAGAAGCCATGCTAACCGCTAAGCTAGAGGTCTTGGATGTAAACAGAGAGAGGGCGGACCGATTCAAATATCGACAGTAATGATACCAAGTCTTGCATCCAGGGTCGCACCTGGCTAAAACCATAAATAATCATAATACATGTTGATGACACAATTTACCTGTGTCCCCCAAATATGACTTGCTAGCAGCTAACGTCCCTCCACAGTGTGAAGCCGCTTTTAAGTTACCAGTCCATGCATGAAAAAACTCTCAATTGCAACAACACGAGAGGGCGGACCGATTCAAATATCGACAGCAACGATACCAAGTTTTGCATCCAGGGTCGCACCTGGCTAAACCACTAAATTGTTAGAATGCATTATGCTGACACAATTTACCTAGCGGCTAACGTGCCTCCACATTTCGTAAGTCATTAATCTGCGCCTCCACGGCGGCAAATAGCTCACAAGTAGCATTATCACTGGAGGACCGAGACTGGCTAAACATGCTAGAGTGTACACACCCCAAGAGGAAACAAGAAGCCATGCTAACCGCTAAGCTAAAGTTCTTGGATGTAAACAGAGAGAGGGTGGACCGATTCAAATATCGACAGTAACGATACCAAGTTTTGCATCCAGGGTCGCACCTGGCTAATTCCATAAATAATCATAATACATGTTGATGACACAATTTACCTGTGTCCCCCACATATGACTTGCTTGCAGCTAACGTCCCTCCACAGTGTGAAACCGCTTTTAAGCTAACAGTCCATGCATGAAAAAACTCACAATTGCAACAACACGAGAGGGCGGACCGATTCAAACATCGACAGCAACGATACCAAGTTTTGCATCCAGGGTCGCACCTGGCTAAACCACTAAATGGTTAGAATGCATTATGCTGACACAATTCACCTCGCGGCTAACGTACCTCCACATTCGTAAGTCATTAATCCGCGCCTCCGCGGCGGCAAATAGCTCACAAGTAGCATTATCACTGGAGGACCAAGACTAGCTAAACATGCTAGAGTGTACACACCCCAAGAGGAAGCAAGAAGCCATGCTAACCGCTAAGCTAGAGCTCTTGGATGTAAACACAAGAGGGCGGACCGATTCAAACATCGACAGTAACGATACCAAGTCTTGCATCCAAGGTCGCACCTGGCTAAAACCATAAATAATCATAATACATGTTGATGACACAATTTACCTGTGTCCCCCACATATGACTTGCTAGCAGCTAACGTCCCTCCACAGTGTGAAACCGCTTTTAAGTTACCAGTCCATGCATGAAAAAACTCACAATTGCAACAACACGAGAGGGCGGACCGATTCAAATATCGACAATAACGATACCAAGTTTTGCATCCAGGGTCGCACCTGGCTAAAGAATGCATTATGCTGACATAATTTACCTAGCGGCTAACGTGCCTCCACATTCATAAGTCATTAATCCGCGCCTCCACGGCGGCAAATAGCTCACAAGTAGCATTATCACTGGAGGACCGAGACTAGCTAAACATGCTAGAGTGTACACACCCCAAGAGGAAACAAGAAGCCATGCTAACCGCTAAGCTAGAGCTCTTGGATGTAAACAGAGAGAGGGCGGACCGATTCAAATATCGACAGTAATGATACCAAGTTTTGCATCCAGGGTCGCACCTGGCTAAAACCATAAATAATCATAATACATGTTGATGACACAATTTACCTGTGTCCCCCAAATATGACTTGCTAGCAGCTAACGTCCCTCCACAGTGTGAAGCCGCTTCTAAGTTACCAGTCCATGCATGAAAAAACTCACAATTGCAACAACACGAGAGGGCGGACCGATTCAAATATCGACAATAACGATACCAAGTTGTGCATCCAGGGTCGCACCTGGCTAAACCACTAAATGGTTAGAATGCATTATGCTGACACGATTCACCTCGCGGCTAACGTGCCTCCACATTCGTAAGTCATTAATCCGCGCCTCCACGGCGGCAAATAGCTCACAAGTAGCATTATCACTGGAGGACCAAGACTAGCTAAACATGCTAGAGTGTACACACCCCAAGAGGAAACAAGAAGCCATGCTAACCGCTAAGCTAGAGCTCTTGGATGTAAACACAAGAGGGTGGACCGATTCAAACATCGACAGTAATGATATCAAGTTTTGCATCCAGGGTCGCACCTGGCTAAAACCATAAATAATCATAATACATGTTGATGACACAATTTACCTGTGTCCCCCAAATATGACTTGCTTGCAGCTAACGTCCCTCCACAGTGTGAAACCGCTTTTAAGTTACCAGTCCATGCATGAAAAAACTCACAATTGCAACAACACGATAGGGCGGACCGATTCAAATATCGACAATAACGATACCAAGTTTTGCATCCAGGGTCGCACCTGGCTAAACCACTAAATGGTTAGAATGCATTATGCTGACGCAATTTACCTAGCGGCTAACGTGCCTCCACATTCGTAAGTCATTAATCCGCGCCTCCACGGCGGCAAATAGCTCACAAGTAGCATTATCACTGGAGGACCAAGACTAGCTAAACATGCTAGAGTGTACACACCCCAAGAGGAAACAAGAAGCCATGCTAACCGCTAAGCTAACTCAAGAGGGCGGACCGATTCAAACATCGACAGCAACGATACCAAGTCTTGCATCCAGGGCCGCACCTGGCTAAAACCATAAATAATCATAATACATGTTGATGACACAATTTACCTGTGTCCCCCAAATATGACTTGCTAGCAGCTAACGTCCCTCCACAGTGTGAAGCCGCTTCTAAGTTACCAGTCCATGCATGAAAAAACTCACAATTACAACAACACGAGAGGGCGGACCGATTCAAATATCGACAATAACGATACCAAGTTTTGCATCCAGGGTCGCACCTGGCTAAACCACTAAATGGTTAGAATGCATTATGCTGACACAATTCACCTCGCGGCTAACGTGCCTCCACATTCGTAAGTCATTAATCCGCGCCTCCACGGCGGCAAATAGCTCACAAGTAGCATTATCACTGGAGGACCAAGACTAGCTAAACATGCTAGAGTGTACACACCCCAAGAGGAAACAAGAAGCCGTGCTAACCGCTAAGCTAGAGCTCTTGGATGTAAACACAAGAGGGCGGACCGATTCAAACATCGACAGTAATGATATCAAGTTTTGCATCCAGGGTCGCACCTGGCTAAAACCATAAATAATCATAATACATGTTGATGACACAATTTACCTGTGTCCCCCAAATATGACTTGCTTGCAGCTAACGTCCCTCCACAGTGTGAAACCGCTTCTAAGTTACCAGTCCATGCATGAAAAAACTCACAATTGCAACAACACGAGAGGGCGGGCCGATTCAAATATCGACAATAACGATACCAAGTTTTGCATCCAGGGTCGCACCTGGCTAAATCACTAAATGGTTAGAATGCATTATGCTGACACAAGTTACCTCGCGGCTAACGTGCCTCCACATTCCTAAGTCATTAATCCGCGCCTCCACGGCGGCAAATAGCTCACAAGTAGCATTATCACTGGAGGACCAAGACTAGCTAAACATGCTAGAGTGTACACACCCCAAGAGGAAACAAGAAGCCATGCTAACCGCTAAGCTAGAGCTCTTGGATGTAAACACAAGAGGGCGGACCGATTCAAACATCGACAGTAATGATATCAAGTTTTGCATCCAGGGTCGCACCTGGCTAAAACCATAAATAATCATAATACATGTTGATGACACAATTTACCTGTGTCCCCCAAATATGACTTGCTTGCAGCTAACGTCCCTCCACAGTGTGAAACCGCTTCTAAGTTACCAGTCCATGCATGAAAAAACTCACAATTGCAACAACACGAGAGGGCGGGCCGATTCAAATATCGACAATAACGATACCAAGTTTTGCATCCAGGGTCGCACCTGGCTAAACCACTAAATGGTTAGAATGCATTATGCTGACGCAATTCACCTAGCGGCTAACGTGCCTCCACATTCGTAAGTCATTAATCCGCGCCTCCACGGCGGCAAATAGCTCACAAGTAGCATTATCACTGGAGGACCAAGACTAGCTAAACATGCTAGAGTGTACACACCCCAAGAGGAAACAAGAAGCCATGCTAACAGCTAAGCTAGAGCTCTTGGATGTAAACACAAGAAGGCGGACCGATTCAAACATCGACAGTAACGATACCAAGTTTTGCATCCAGGGTCGCACCTGGCTAAAACCATAAATAATCATAATACATGTTGATGACACAATTTACCTGTGTCCCCCACATATGACTTGCTAGCAGCTAACGTCCCTCCACAGTGTGAAGCCGCTTCTAAGTTACCAGTCCATGCATGAAAAAACTCACAATTGCAACAACACAAGGGCGGACCGATTCAAATATCGACAATAACGATACCACGTTTTGCATCCAGGGTCGCACCTGGCTAAACCACTAAATGGTTAGAATGCATTATGCTGACACGATTCACCTAGCGGCTAACGTGCCTCCACATTCGTAAGTCATTAATCCGCGCCTCCACGGCGGCACATAGCTCACAAGTAGCATTATCACTGGAGGACCAAGACTAGCTAAACATGCTAGAGTGTACACACCCCAAGAGGAAACAAGAAGCCATGCTAACCGCTAAGCTAGAGCTCTTGGATGTAAACACAAGAGGGCGGACCGATTCAAACATCGACAGTAATGATACCAAGTTTTGCATCCAGGGTCGCACCTGGCTAAATCCATAAATAATCATAATACATGTTGATGACACAATTTACCTGTGTCCCCCACATATGACTTGCTAGCAGCTAACGTCCCTCCACAGTGTGAAACCGCTTCTAAGTTACCAGTCCATGCATGAAAAAACTCACAATTGCAACAACACGAGAGGGCGGACCGATTCAAATATCGACAGCAACGATACCAAGTTTTGCATCCAGGGTCGCACCTGGCTAAACCACTAAATGGTTAGAATGCATTATGCTGACACAATTCACCTAGCGGCTAACGTGCCTCCACATTCATAAGTCATTATCCACGGCGGCAAATAGCTCACAAGTAGCATTATCACTGGAGGACCAAGACTAGCTAAACATGCTAGAGTGTACACACCCCAAGAGGAAACAAGAAGCCGTGCTAACCGCTAAGCTAGAGCTCTTGGATGTAAACACAAGAGGGCGGACCGATTCAAACATCGACAGCAACGATACCAAGTCTTGCATCCAGGGTCGCACCTGGCTAAAACCATAAATAATCATAATACATGTTGATGACACAATTTACCTGTGTCCCCCACATATGACTTGCTAGCAGCTAACGTCCCTCCACAGTGTGAAGCCGCTTCTAAGTTACCAGTCCATGCATGAAAAAACTCACAATTGCAGCAACACGAGAGGGCGGACCGATTCAAATATCGACAATAACGATACCAAGTTTTGCATCCAGGGTCGCACCTGGCTAAACCACTAAATGGTTAGAATGCATTATGCTGACACAATTCACCTAGCGGCTAACGTGCCTCCACATTCGTAAGTCATTAATCCGCGCCTCCACGGCGGCAAACAGCTCACAAGTAGCATTATCACTGGAGGACCGAGACTAGCTAAACATGCTAGAGTGTACACACCCCAAGAGGAAACAAGAAGCCGTGCTAACCGCTAAGCTAGAGCTCTTGGATGTAAACACAAGAGGGCGGACCGATTCAAATATCGACAGCAACGATACCAAGTTTTGCATCCAGGGTCGCACCTGGCTAAAACCATAAATAATCATAATACATGTTGATGACACAATTTACCTGTGTCCACCAAATATGACTTGCTTGCAGCTAACGTCCCTCCACAGTGTGAAGCAGCTTCTAAGTTACCAGTCCATGCATGAAAAAAACTCACAATTACAACAACACGAGAGGGCGGACCGATTCAAATATCGACAATAACGATACCAAGTTTTGCATCCAGGGTCGCACCTGGCTAAACCACTAAATGGTTAGAATGCATTATGCTGACACAATTCACCTAGCGGCTAACGTGCCTCCACATTCGTAAGTCATTAATCCGCGCCTCCACGGCGGCAAATAGTTCACAAGTAGCATTATCACTGGAGGACCAAGACTAGCTAAACATGCTAGAGTGTACACACCCCAAGAGGAAACAAGAAGCCATGCTAACCGCTAAGCTAGAGCTCTTGGATGTAAACACAAGAGGGCGGACCGATTCAAACATCGACAGTAACGATACCAAGTTTTGCATCCAGGGTCGCACCTGGCTAAAACCATAAATAATCATAATACATGTTGATGACACAATTTACCTGTGTCCCCCAAATATGACTTGCTAGCAGCTAACGTCCCTCCACAGTGTGAAGCCGCTTCTAAGTTACCAGTCCATGCATGAAAAAAACTCACAATTACAACAACACGAGAGGGCGGACCGATTCAAATATCGACAATAACGATACCAAGTTTTGCATCCAGGGTCGCACCTGGCTAAACCACTAAATGGTTAGAATGCATTATGCTGACACAATTCACCTAGCGGCTAACGTGCCTCCACATTCATAAATAATTAATCCGCGCCTCCACGGCGGCAAATAGTTCACAAGTAGCATTATCACTGGAGGACCAAGACTAGCTAAACATGCTAGAGTGTACACACCCCAAGAGGAAACAAGAAGCCATGCTAACCGCTAAGCTAGAGCTCTTGGATGTAAACACAAGAGGGCGGACCGATTCAAACATCGACAGTAACGATACCAAGTTTTGCATCCAGGGTCGCACCTGGCTAAAACCATAAATAATCATAATACATGTTGATGACACAATTTACCTGTGTCCCCCACATATGACTTGCTAGCAGCTAACGTCCCTCCACAGTGTGAAACCGCTTCTGAGTTACCAGTCCATGCATGAAAAAACTCACAATTGCAACAACACGAGAGGGCGGGCCGATTCAAATATCGACAATAACGATACCAAGTTTTGCATCCAGGGTCGCACCTGGCTAAACCACTAAATGGTTAGAATGCATTATGCTGACACAATTCACCTAGCGGCTAACGTGCCTCCACATTCGTAAGTCATTAATCCGCGCCTCCACGGCGGCAAATAGCTCACAAGTAGCATTATCACTGGAGGACCAAGACTAGCTAAACATGCTAGAGTGTACACACCCCAAGAGGAAACAAGAAGCCATGCTAACCGCTAAGCTAGAGCTCTTGGATGTAAACACAAGAGGGCGGACCGATTCAAACATCGACAGCAACGATACCAAGTTTTGCATCCAGGGTCGCACCTGGCTAAAACCATAAATAATCATAATACATGTTGATGACACAATTTACCTGTGTCCCCCAAATATGACTTGCTTGCAGCTAACGTCCCTCCACAGTGTGAAGCCGCTTCTAAGTTACCAGTCCATGCATGAAAAAACTCACAATTGCAACAACACGAGAGGGCGGACCGATTCAAATATCGACAGTAACGATACCAAGTTTTGCATCCAGGGTCGCACCTGGCTAAACCACTAAATGGTTAGAATGCATTATGCTGACCTAATTTACCTAGCGGCTAACGTGCCTCCACATTCGTAAGTCATTAATCCGCGCCTCCACGGCGGCAAATAGCTCACAAGTAGCATTATCACTGGAGGACCAAGACTAGCTAAACATGCTAGAGTGTACACACCCCAAGAGGAAACAAGAAGCCATGCTAACCGCTAAGCTAACTCAAGAGGGCGGACCGATTCAAATATCGACAGTAACGATACCAAGTCTTGCATCCAGGGTCGCACCTGGCTAAAACCATAAATAATTATAATACATGTTGATGACACAATTTACCTGTGTCCCCCACATATGACTTGCTAGCAGCTAACGTCCCTCCACAGTGTGAAACCGCTTTTAAGTTACCAGTCCATGCATGAAAAAACTCACAATTGCAACAACACGAGAGGGCGGGCCGATTCAAATATCGACAACAACGATACCAAGTCTTGCATCCGGGGTCGCACCTGGCTAAACCACTAAATGGTTAGAATGCATTATGCTGACGCAATTTACCTAGCGGCTAACGTGCCTCCACATTCGTAAGTCATTAATCCGCGCCTCCACGGCGGCAAATAGCTCACAAGTAGCATTATCACTGGAGGACCGAGACTAGCTAAACATGCTAGAGTGTACACACCCCAAGAGGAAACAAGAAGCCATGCTAACCGCTAAGCTAGAGCTCTTGGATGTAAACACAAGAGGGCGGACCGATTCAAATATCGACAGCAACGATACCAAGTTTTGCATCCAGGGTCGCACCTGGCTAAATCCATAAATAATCATAATACATGTTGATGACACAATTTACCTGTGTCCCCCAAATATGACTTGCTAGCAGCTAACGTCCCTCCACAGTGTGAAGCCGCTTCTAAGTTACCAGTCCATGCATGAAAAAACTCACAATTGCAACAACACGAGAGGGCGGACCGATTCAAAAATCGACAATAACGATACCAAGTTTTGCATCCAGGGTCGCACCTGGCTAAACCACTAAATGGTTAGAATGCATCATGCTGACGCAATTTACCTCGCGGCTAACGTGCCTCCACATTCGTAAGTCATTAATCCGCGCCTCCGCGGCGGCAAATAGCTCACAAGTAGCATTATCACTGGAGGACCAAGATTAGCTAAACATGCTAGAGTGTACACACCCCAAGAGGAAACAAAGAAGCCATGCTAACCGCTAAGCTAGAGCTCTTGGATGTAAACACAAGAGGGCGGACCGATTCAAATATCGACAGCAACGATACCAAGTTTTGCATCCAGGGTCGCACCTGGCTAAACCACTAAATGGTTAGAATGCATTATGCTGACACAATTCACCTAGCGGCTAACGTGCCTCCACATTCGTAAGTCATTAATCCGCGCCTCCGCGGCGGCAAATAGCTCACAAGTAGCATTATCACTGGAGGACCAAGACTAGCTAAACATGCTAGAGTGTACACACCCCAAGAGGAAACAGGAAGCCATGCTAACCGCTAAGCTAGAGCTCTTGGATGTAAACACAAGAGGGCGGACCGATTCAAATATCGACAGTAATGATACCAAGTCTTGCATCCAGGGTCGCACCTGGCTAAAACCATAAATAATCATAATACATGTTGATGACACAATTTACCTGTGTCCCCCAAATATGACTTGCTAGCAGCTAACGTCCCTCAACAGTGTGAAGCCGCTTCTAAGTTACCAGTCTATGCATCTAAATCGACAGAAACGATACCAAGTCTTGTATCCAGGGTCGCACCTGGCTAAACCCCTACATGGTTAGAATGCATTATGCTGACACAATTTAGCTGTGTCCCGCAAATTTGACTAGCTAGCGGCTAACGTCCCTCCACAGTGTGAAGTGTGTCACTAAGCTGCGCCTCCATGGTGGTAAATAACTCACAAGTA